>NC_133819.1:141674632-141977662 GCF_047830755.1 Zonotrichia albicollis
CATTGAATAAAATTATAAAACTGTATGATTAGGTAGGTATCTTGGTTCTATTCTCACAAATTATTTAATTTTAAGTACACTCTCAAGCCTTATTATCTTTGGTCACAATTCAGCAAACAGATTAAACACATTTCATCTTTGAAATTTATCATGTGCATAAATACTTTACTGAAAAAGGATTTATGTAAGATTATGCTTAGAATTAGGCACATTTTAATTGAAGGAGTGTATTTTACCATGTTCAAGCACCTGAGAGGTGCACAACAGATGTCAATAAAACAACACAGATGTTCAATTTTAGGGGAGAGTTTTTATGCTTAGTACATGTTTTAGGCAGAAACCAAAGTTTTTTTGGAATTTGGGCTTACATGTACTGTAGCGTGACAGTTCTGTGGTGAGTACTTAAGTTTTTTGGCTCCGATTTCAGTGATATAAGTTTCAGTTACTCCTCCCTTTCCATAAAAATACTAATAAGCTTTATAATTCTTGATGCAATTGGCTGAAAATCAGGGACTAGAAAATGTAATAGAATACAGAGGGGTCAAGCTCTAAATTGCATGTGTGTTCTTGGGTGTGCTGTACATACTGGAAAGATCAATTTTCATTTTTTTCTTTAAAGCCAAAATTGTTTCTCACTGCTGAAAGCTATATTGATCTGTGGAAGATTATGCACATGTGGAGAGGAGAATTCTCAATGCTTGCATCCACTACTCTAAAAGCTAAAAAAATTTGTTGGATTGGATTTTTTCAGAAATTTAGTTTGTGTGTTTTGAATGCAAGTGTATGGAAGAGGAATGTGGAAATCTTTCAAGAACATTTATTAATGGATTAAGTTCAGTTTTGATCAAAGAATGAAGCACTTTGACGAGTCTCAGCACCTGGGTGAACTAGATAAATTTCTCTCTTTGTATCACTTGCCAAAACTAGAAGTAGTTTGAATGTATCCTGAAGTGTGCAAGTGGTGAGACCTTCCTTGAGCTCATGCTTCAAACCTTTGCCATCATCCCGTGCATCAGTCTTCTTTGAAGCAACAAAACCCTTTTAAAGACCTCCTTTCTGCTTTTCCCCCCATGAATTTAAAGGGCTTATGCTTCTCTCAACTTTTTGTCAAATCCGTGTGGTTTCTGGCTCAGGTGACAGATTCACACAATGGACATGGGCCAGGGAATGTCCAAAATGTGACGATGGACATTGGGACTTGCTTCCAACAGCATCACTTCAGAGCACAGATCTCTGCATGGGAAACATAGGACTAGTTTTTCTTTTTTACCATGCCCATACCATGTGATGTAAGTGGCTCCAATACAGGCTTTGGAGGCTCTCTGAGATTAAATTTTACTGGTGAATCAAGCAATTGCAAAGCTTTGCTTGGCACTCCTGCCACCATTATTGTGATAATGACTTATGAATTGGCTAAAATTCAACAATCTATTGAAGAGTTTTGGAACTAGCTGCTTAGAGGGAAATTTTTCCCAGTGCTTAATTCAGCAGGCTGAAACATGTACTCTAGAACCAAAAACTGCCCAGAGGAATTTCTACAGCTGCTCTACTACCATGTTTGTATTGGATTGGTTGGATTTTTCTGACAGATCTTCCAGGTTTCATGGCAATTTTGGTATTTGTGGGATGCCATCCTACTTCCTCTCCTAAATAGCCACCTTCATTTGCTTGTCTCCAGACCAGATGCAGACAAGAAAAACATTTTTTATTCCTGCTTGCTCACTTCAATGCTTCCAGATCTCATAACCTAAGGAAGGAGGATTTTTTGTCTCTGGAGAACAAAACAATCAGCCTTTATCACTGAGCTTCAGAAAATCTAAATATGTCCAGAATAAATACATCAAGAGGATGTATTTTGTCTATGCAGTGAAATAGTTTAAGTATTTCTGATCCAAAAACCCAGTGGGTTATGGACCTGTAGTGTCTCATAGGTTTAATATAAAACACTGTTATCTCATAGGAACATTTCCTTTATTATGTTTTGGTATAATGGTATATTGGATCTGTTAAAAGGGTAGATAGTCTTTAAATAAAATAAAATAGTGATTTTATTTTACTGTGGAGCATCGATAATATTTGAAAATGCAAGCTATTTAGCAATGCTAGTGGAATGTGTTGTCAGAGACCATGTAAGATAAAGTGGTTTGTCTCTAGTCATAAAGTTTGGTTGTTTCTGCATGTTCTGACCCTGCAGGTAATGGTGCCCGGCAGACAAAACACTCTCCTGCTTCACCCTCTGCTGCCTGATACAGAATACAAAGTCACTGTAACCCCAGTCTATTCTGATGGGGAGGGAGTCAGTGTCTCAGCTCCGGGCAAAACTTGTAAGTACAAACTTTCCGCCTGCCTTTGGCCAGGATGTGCATGAATAAAGACTTACTCTTTGTGGCCTTTTTTCCTTGGCTTTAGGAATGTATTTTAGTGTAAATGTGGGCTTATTTTGCGTAATTTATGTGACTTGAACTTTAAATTAATCTCAGTTGATTGATTTATAAACAATGGGTTTCTTCTAAAAGACAAGCTGTATTTTATTTTCAAATACTCTGAGTCTGCAGAAACTTGTTCAGTAATAGAACTGGCAAATGCTTGATAACCAGCCCACCAAGGGCAAGCCAACTAATACAGAAAAAAAGTAAACAAAGCCTGCTGAGATGCTATCAAACCAACCATTGTACTGTTAGATCTTCTTTTGTGTGAGATCATTGCTTTCTAAGGGCCATTAGAAATGCTGCTAAACTTTTTTATAAAAAGTGATTGCATTATCTCCAGAGTTCTGACCAAGTACCAAAAGATTACTCAGCTGTCGCTTAAACTTCCTCTCTACTGTGTATTGTAAAAAATCCTTTCATTATGCACTTGTAGTCATGATAGTATAATTTTATTGAAGTGTTCTCCTAATTTACATAATTTGTTTTAATTGAAGTGCTATTTATGCAGAGCCTTAAATCACTTGTAAATAAGTCCTTTGATTCCATTCTACAGAATTAAGTGTTCAAAAGAGCATGATTTATACATTAGTGCACTTGGATCGGAAGAAACTATTTAATGTATAATTATCTCTAAATTACCTTACATTTTTGGGAAACAAAAGTAAGATTTTTTTTAAAGAAATGTAGGGACAAATTTTGGAATTAATTCAAAAATTCATTTGTTTGTTGACCAAAGTTTGTGGCTAATCCACTGAGTAATACAAAGGATGAATTTGATTAAGAGTTTCATCCTGATAATTTCACATGTAAATCTGAGACTAATGGGTATCACACTCTTTTTATTTGCATATCTTGACTTTTCTGTATAAACTTGTATGAGATAAACTTGTAAAATCCCAGTTTGGTTTCTTTTCAGTGCCCCTGTCTGCTCCCAGGAATTTACGTGTCTCAGAGGAGTGGTACAACAGGTTACGTATCAGCTGGGATGCCCCACCTTCAGCAACAATGGGTTACAGAGTTGTCTACAAACCTGTCAACAGTGAGTTTTTAAACTGATTTTGATTGGGTTATTTCTGACTGAACATCATCTTTCACTCAATTTTGTTCTTAAATCTATCTGTTGCAGCTACAGCCTTGAAAGTGTTATTAACTTTGGTGCCTCGTATTTTTCAATATGAAAGTTTAATAATCACAGAATGATGCAGGTTGGAGAGGATCTCTGGAGATCATCTGGTCTTCCTCCCTGAACAAAACAGGGCCAGCTTGGAACAGGTTTCAGTGGACCCTGGCCAGTTGAATTTATAATATCCCCAAGGACGGAGATTTTAAAACTGCTCTAAGCATCTCTCCCAGTTTTTGATGACTGTCACTGGCAGTGTCTTTGCTAATATATGATAAAAATTTCCTATGTTGCAAAATTTGTCTTTTTTCTCCTACATTTTCCTGTTTGCCTCTGAAGACATTCTGTCTGTATCTTCTCTGCCACCTTGCATGAGGTAGGTGTTGGCAGCAGCAGATTTCCCCTTAGACTTCCCATCCTAAGGCTGATTAATCCCAGGTCTCTCAGTCTGTACTTTTTCATTTTATCATGACTATCTTTCAGAGACTGTCTGCTTTTTCCTGTCCCTCTCTTCTGTATTCTGTTCTTCAGCTTCCCTCCCCTCTCAATAAAAGGTTTTCATTTCTTCTCAGACACTTGACATTTTATTCCTTGTCCATTCTGTGTGTGCTGCATCCTTTACCTGCCTGTACTTTGCAGCTAGACATCCAGAATCCTTCAAATTTCTTTAGAAAAACAGGGTCCTCTATTGACAGCAAATCACAGATATGTGACCATTGAGAGACTAAAATACTGTCCAAAGACAATACAGCTGCCTGGTTTCTGAAGAATGTTCTGTATCCAGAACAGCTAGGTGAGGTGATGAAGGAGCTGTTTGTGATTCTGACTGGGGAAGTTTCATTATTTTCTATTTTCATTATCATTTTTGCACAGTATTAAATGATGCTGTTGTATAAGAAGCCCTGAGTGAGTGTAGTGCTGGCTGGCATCTTCTGTCCCCCCTGCTGGTCCTGGCACACAATCAAACTGGGGAGATATTTGGCTGCCTCTTTAGAGCAGTAGTAAGTCACTGAAGCAGAACAAAAGGGTTTTAACAGATGCCAGTGTCTAGCTCAGCCTTAATGAATCCCACTGCTGAACTTCCCCAGTGTGTTTTTTGTGTCTTCTTTCCATGCAAGGATTGAGGAGAATGTCTTTGTATTTGTGTACAGTTAAAAAAATAAGGCATAAAAATAGTAACTTTATGAACACTTGTAACTTTTTCTAATTTAGTGGATGAGCAAATGATTTTCTAATTCATTTCATATTTTGCAGCTCCTGGTCCTGCATTGGAGACCTTTGTAGGGGATGATATTAATACTATTCTCATTCTGAATCTCCTCAGTGGAACGGAGTACAGTGTTAAAGTATTTGCTTCATACTCAACAGGCTTCAGTGATGCCCTGACAGGCGTGGCCAAAACCTGTAAGAATGATTTCATGCTGCTCAGATCTCTGCAAGCTGATTTTCCTTACAACTCTGACTTTCTGCAGCTCCCTGAATAAATTTTCATGTGGAAGACTTTACTTTGTTTTCCTGAAATGAAAGTCTCTCTTTCTATGAGACTCTACCAGGCTTTTCAGTGCTCTGCTGGATGTTAGCAAGACAGGAATCATAAAGCAGATACCATTTATTAGCCAAAAATATATGTGCCTAGTAGTAGATGTAAATTTCCTTCATGAAAAGTCTATTTATTGTATTTTTATAGATCCATATATAAGATTATTTGCTCTTTATATAGCTAAAGCTCAATTTTCAATTAGATTTTGACAGAAATTCTGCTATTATTATGATACTTTTATACTTATTTGTAATAACTGAACTTTTAAGCAATGTAAATTATTTAGATTTAAGTAAATTGCCTAAAGTTCTAAACTTTTGTTTTTAAATTCCACTACTTTTAAAAATTCTTTTTTTAGATTTTCTTGATTTTTTTTAGATCAGCTATGGACATTATTTGTTAAAAATGAATTGGGACTGGTTTCACTGTAATAACTTTGTCATTTTTTTCTTGTATGTCTTATTAGAGGTATAAAACAGATTTTTTTAAAATTTAATTTTCAGTGTATTTGGGTGTGCCAAATTTGGATTCCTACCAAGTCCGCATGACAAGTCTGTGTGCTCAGTGGCAGCTCCACAGACATGCCACTGCTTACAGGGTGGTTATAGAGTCACTCGAGGGTAAGTTACTGAATCATTTGGTATGCAGCTACAGCCCCATCCAGAGAATTAAATTTCATAGAAATTGCATGCAGTTAGACCTGTAGGCTGGCTCCTGAAATACTGGAAATGATGGACAGAAGAGAGGTGTGTGCACCCTGACAGTTTCAGAATGGAGTAGCATCCCTGTCCTTTTATGTCAAATATGTGTATAGCTTGTGCATTTTATGTCAGAGACTTCGATCTATTGGTAGAAGAAAGGTGATTACCTGAGATTTTCGCTGCTGTGAGGAACAGAAGATGGATAAGGATGAACTGAATACATCAAAGTTTCTAAATACACCACCAGCAGTAGCTCTGTATGGTTAGGATAGACAGAAGAGGGCAGAAAGGCAGAAAAGCTCTGAATGAATCCAGACCATGCCCACAGAATCAGAACAATATCCAGTTTTGTTTGTTCTCATTCTATTGATGCTTCTTTGTAGCTTGTAGTAGTAATGTTATTCGTATGGATAAACATGACACTATGCTATGCAGTCACACAAGGAGTCTTGATGCTTTTAGCACAGTATATACAGAGGGTAAATTACAGCCTCTTCAGCCTCAGTGATTCTCAGGTGTGACCAGAAGACATTTTGTCACTGTTTGTGCAGACCATTCTCTTATCCAAGCAGACATCAGTGGTCTTCTGAGTGGCGGCAAATGAAAACCTTGGATAACTTGAGAGAAGTGCTGTTAATGGGCTGTGTTAAAGGTGTCATGGACAGTAACCCTGATCATGTGGCAAAAAGGCATGACCTTTTTGTGGAATGGCAAGTGGATGGTGATAAGGTTTATTTGAAGCCATGAAATACAGACAAGCTGTTCAGATAGCAGAGATCTTGGCTTGCCTGAGACAGCACAGACATCCCTCTCATCTGGGAGCTAGCCAACATCCTACTTTCTTCATATAGAACTGCCAGAATTGTTTTAACTGAGCTGAAAGCACCTAAATGCAAGCAGAACAACCCAGAGTGTGAACAAATGTTTCTTATTAGTATTTGTCCTGAAGAGACTTGATTGTCAAATCAGGCATGTGTCTGGTTCAGGCAGTGATCAAATATTTTCATACTAGTGTAACACCTGATAAGCATTGAATGATTGTTTGTCATTTTTTATATACTCTGTAAAGTATGAGATCAGTGGCTTGTATTTCACTTCTTCCTGATGCAGATTTTAAATCGTGATAAATTTTTTCTTGTTATTAAAACATGCCTTATGCTATTTCCAGTACCCTGCCTTTTTCTATTGTCAATGTATCTTCCAATTCAGAATTTAGCAGAATTAGTTTTGGAACCCTGTAAATGCTATTCCTTAACCATCTTGCCAAGTGGCTACTAGTGAAAGCTGGAATATGATATTTAGTTCAGTCTCCTTTGTTGTGACCAAGCACATTACGTACGCTGAGAACCAGAGGCACAGACAAAGGATGCCATGGAATTACATAATGCAACAATTCCTAGTTAGACTCTCATAATTTAGGACCACATCCAAAGCCTGTTCATGACAGTGTTAGTGATTTTTATTGCCTTCAGTGCATGGGGCAAAATTAATCTTTTTTTCCTGAAGATGTTTGACACATTCCTCAGCTCCTACTTAGTATGAATAATGAAATGTTAGAGACCTCTGCACAGAAGTCAATTTCCAAAAGTAAGGCAGCATGTAGTTTATTAACTTATGCCAACCTCTTACCCTTCATGTACTGTCATGTACTCTTCTTATTTATGATTTCAATCACATTATTCAATAAAACAGTTTTCTTTTGTAATTCCAGATGGAAAAAAGCAAGAAGTAAATCTTGGTGGAGGGACACCTAGACATTGTTTCTTTGAGCTGATGCCTGGAACCAAGTATAAAGTCAGTGTTCATACCCAGCTCCAGGAGCTGGAGGGCCCTGCTGTGAGCATCACGGAGACAACGTGTGAGTAAAACAGAGGAGAGAAAGTTCAACCAGCAGCAATAATGCTCAATTGTATTTCTTGTGTTCTGCCCTTTGCCCACACATGTGCTATTCCTGCACAGTTTTCTTTAGCTGAGCTATAAATTTTTCAAGTACATTGTGACTCCTCCACAGATGTGCAGGATTCTTACACCACTGCTGTGAAGTAATTGTTAAGTCACGTTCAGCAACTCTATTGGACTTCTAATGAGAAAGACACAGGGAGGGTGGTTTAGTTTTCTTCATAAAAAGTCCTACTATGGGATACTATGAATATCTATTACTTTGGAGAAAAAATACAGAAAAATGGGCTAGCAGAGAAAGTTTTGTTCCTGCAGCTCTTGTTATTTAGTAAAATTAACTAGTGTTTGAATAACTTACAGATAAATAGGACCTCAAAACCCAGTTTATTTAAGTATTTTGAAACAAACCAACCAACCAACCAGACTTTTTAATTATTATTAGTAGTACTACAAGACAGGCAAAAAGGAAAAAAACCTTACAGCTGTTTATGAAGGCAAGATCCTGCTCTCATGAACTCAAAATACTGTGAAGTAAAGCATGGGACTACTAGAATTAATATTTTATCTTTCTTTGAGCCCATTTCCAATCTCAGCATTATCTGCCTTCTCACAGTGTATTGCTCTACACCACAATACTGTTCCCTTTCTCTCAGGATATAAAGTTTTTCTAATTTTCTTCTTTTCCTCCCACATTTATGGTCTCACATAGGGAAAACTTGCACAGGTGCATGACTCCAATTCTTCCTGGTTCCAGGCTCATTCTCTGAGCAGCTAGCATAAAGCCAAGATTCTCCTGCTTTTTGAGGAGTTGTGTTTCGTGTGCTCTGCAGGTCAGGGAGCTAGGAGACATGAGGAAGAGCACACCTTGGCTCATATGTCCATTTGAGAGTGATGGTTTATGATAATTTGTGTAAACTATTGTCTCACTTTTAAAAGGCAAACAGTCTTCAGGGTGACCTGCATCTCTTGGGTGCTGAGAGCAGCCTTTCAAGTCACCTTACAGGAGCTGTGACCCTTTCTTAATGGCTCTGGTTGTGGGTTGCTGTGGCCATGGAGGTCGTGGGCACTACTTCTGTGTAGGTGTTTCAGAGTCCCAGCCCTTTCTATTGCTGAAGCCACTGGGAAAACCCCCATGAGCTGCAGTGAGATGTGGACATGTAGTGAATCCTGTTTGCACTGGTCTTCCCCAAATGTAGGCTCCTTTTCTCAGGTTGACATACCCAACACTCTCCATTGCCTACAAATGTAATTTAGGTGTTACAGCAAATAAGTTTAGACTTGGAGGACTGATGTTCTGTAACCTGTGGCTTCTTATGCTAAACACATTGAATAAAAATGGGGGAAAAAAACCCTTGAATGAATGTGGAAGCTTTTCCTCCCACAGATTTGTGGAAGTCAATGCATGTGCATTTTATCTCTGAGAGGTCAGCTGGGCTGTATTGAAAGGTGCAAAATAAAGCTGTTGCGTTCAGAAAAGCTTTAATTGGGTATTCACCTAGGTGTCTGCAAGGTTGAAATTCCAATGTCAGTTTTCAGGAGCAGAGTGAGGGACACTTTCAAAAACTATTAAACAACTTTAGTAGAAGTTGCTGCAGGCAACAGAGCCACAGTCCTGTTAGAGCTGGGGTCAGAGCTGTGTTTCTGTCTGAAAGCATAACAAGATCTTTGAAAAAATTCAGAAAAGTCTTGATCAGGGAAGACTGTGATCTACTTTGACTGCGGGCACTGGCTTGCTTTTCCTCTCTGTCTTTGCATTTTGGACTAAGATCTTCTTCCTTCCAGAGTGACTAAAGATCTACTTTCTGTTACTGAGGACTTTTGTTGAGAAAAGAAAAGGACACAGACCTTTTTCAAAACAAATAATGGATTTTAGGTCAAGAATAGTGCTGGCACATGGTCTGCTACGCTGGAGGATCTCAAAAACGGGCAGTTCCAATAGTAGTTCAGTTGTATTATTGTATCATTCATACTGCACATACAGCCATTAATTGTTCTGCATTAATAATATTCTCTTTCAGGTGACATTTCTTTTGTGCACTCACCACATTTATCTCCAGTTGCATAACTAGTGGATTAGGGATAATGAATTTTTTTCATGTAGAGATGAGTAGATAAATGCTGTTTATTAAAAATATTGGGCTTTTAAGTATGTTTGAATATTCCTTCTTTTATTCTCCAGTACCATTTCCTACTCAACCACCAACAACACCTTCAACACCACCTCCACCACCTACGATCCCACCTGCAAAAGAGGGTAAGTGCTACATGTGTGAGTTTCTAGTAATTTTAAAGTGTTGATGCAATGTTTTTCTGCTTCTGATGGTATTTTAGACCTGTGGGGAGAAGATCTCACAAGGCATTTGCTGTAGAAACACTGTTAAGGCAGCTGGCCTAAATTTAATGAGCCAAAAATCTGACATCATTGTTGTACTTTTAAAATTTGCTGAAAGGCTGGTTAATATATGTGGCACTTCCTTTTTCCAAACCTCCTAAAGCATACACATTTTGCAACTGAAGCAGACATCCTAGGATAATTAAACTTGAAAAGCAGCATTATTTTTAAGTATGTCTACTTTAGGTAATGTGAAAAGTATGGGCCATATTCAGACTCTCTTTAAATGCAGACTTCCTTTTATTATTATTTGAACACGTCATATTTTGTACAGAGGCTTATAATATTTCTGTGAGAGGAGCATTATTGGTGGAGGCTGAGGATCAAATACATCTGCTTGAAGTCTGTGGACCAAACTGACATGTATAAATTGAGAATTTAACCCACAAGCACAGAGAAAAAAGACCTTGTATGTGGGTGTGTTTAGAACTGCATAGGAGAAGATAATGAGGGGGTTTTGTTATCCAAGGAGTAATCAACAGAAAATAAAAATACAGGTTTGTATCTTCTTGTCCTATTCTCTGGATTTAGATGAAATATGAAGATGAAATGTGTTGAATAACATAACTTTGGTTTGAGGCAGTTTACTTCTGACCCCAAGCAATAGACTTGGATTTCTGTGAAGTGTTGAAGGTTCCCAGTTCCCATGAAAGAGTGAGCAACTTGTGTGGGCAATGTTCAGCTCTTGCAGGCCATTTTGCATAAGAACATGCTGGAATCAGATGAGATGGGTGAAACCTGCATTGCTTCTGCACAGTGCAGTTGAAGTGCATTAGACACTGCAGACCTTAGTGTAACTTTATGAATGGATTTTCCCAGTGGGAACCTCCACAATTGAAATTCTGTCATCTTGCTTACTGTGTCATGCTAGGAGTTGGCATTGTATAAGCTCATGTGTCACTTTACTTAAAAACCTAAATGAAAATAGAAATGATAAACCAGACTTTAAAGGACCATTGAAGTGTGTTCTGTGATAGGATCTGTTGGTGCAGACAATTCTCCCTTGCAGAGCCCAGCTGGTTCTACACCTGCACTGAGGTCAATGCCAGCAGGTCTGTTGACTAAAGCTAACATTGAGCTAACATGTATTAGCTAATAATAAATAAGGGCTTTTCATGATGGTTGCATTTTTTAAAGTGATTTTTGAGATTTTTTGAGTTGAGGCATTGCTCTAATTCCAAAATTCTTGCTTTCTTCCTCAGTGTGCAAAGCAGCCAAAGCTGATCTGGCATTCCTGGTGGATGGGTCATGGAGTATTGGAGATGACAATTTCAATAAGATAATTAACTTCCTTTATAGCACTGTTGGAGCTTTGGATAAGATTGGTCCTGATGGAACACAGGTAATCAATTTGTGCAGAGATGGAGGGTTCATGGACTTGACAGGGTATTTTAGACTAGACCAAAGGTGAAATGAATCAAGAAGTAACTGACATCATTTCACAGTTCAGTGAAAATATAAAATATGCTCTATGTCAGTATCTTTTTTCAATATCTTTTTATGCACACCATATGTTGAAATTCTCAGTATAAATTTTCGTAGCATGAGGGCTAAGTATCATTTCAGTCTCCTCTAATTCAAATGAGATTTAAGTTTGTTCATGCTTTTGGTACTCATTGTAGTGTTTATTTATAAATAACCTAAAAATGGCATTGATAAGGAAAAATAAAGGTTCTGTTATTTTGAATCATACACTCTACACAATCTACAGTGCTTCAAATAAAATTTGCAATGATTGTTCCATTCATGTATTTGTTTAGAGAGGTGCTCCAGAACATATTATTGGCAAATAAGTTACTGCTTTAAATGTTACCTGTATAATATGGGGTTAAGGATCTCATTGTAAATTAGTTTTAACTTGTCCAAACCCTGAAGAGTACTTAGTTTTTACTGTTTCTTGCTATACAGATATTTTTTCCAGAATAGAATTAATGTTGCTTCAGAAACTTTGTCACAAGTTTAAACATAATAGCTCCTTTTAAATCAGGGCCATCACTTATGAAATATGAAGATCAATATATGCTTTGTGAATTGTAGGGGCTTAGCGTACAGTATTGTAATACAGGGTCTTAACTCAGTAGTGTCATATTTGACAGAGGCAATATTTCAAAATATATTCCTGAATCTTTCTTGCTCCCTAGCTTAAGCTACTTATGTGCAGTTATTAATTCATGGAGACTGAACTAAGTCCCAGCAGTTCTGAGTATGTAACTGTACACATGTGAGCAGCTGTAACCAGGATTTTGCTTTTGGGCTTGACTGAGAGTGCTTCTGCCAAAATGGGTATTACTGTTCTTATCCTGTTTGTTGCAAAATGAAACCAGAAAGTGTTAGATGGTTGCCAAAGTTGCAGAGTAAAATTGAACTTTATTTACTGAAAGCTTTTTTAAAGAGAAAAAAGTCTGGCTTCAATTTAAAGATGAAGCTAAATTACAAGATAAATCCTTGTTTTAAATGGTCAAATTCACTTACTTTTTGCTCACACAGTGGGTGGTGCTTTTGTAATGAACATCTTCTATGTGCACAGGTGGCAATAATTCAGTTTAGTGATGATCCCAGGACAGAATTTAAATTGAATGCATACAAAACAAAAGAGACTCTTCTTGAAGCTATTCAGCAAATAGCCTACAAAGGAGGAAATACAAAAACAGGTGAGAAAGGATGACATTGTAATTCAGATTTTTCCCCTGCTTCTCTAAGCGGTATTTCTTTCTCATTTGCTAAATGGTTTAATTACTCACTGCAAAACCAGTAATAGCATGCTGTCTCCACACTGCAGATGAAGGGTTGGGCTCTGAAATTAGAAAGTCTTTGTAATTTGTAGTTTACACACTTCAGCCCCTCCTGCTGCATGTTCACCCCACTGACCAATAGTGATAACAGGGATCGAGGGGCAGGGAGAGGGGAGGAGGGGTAAAGCAAATTAATTTGGGGGTAGTGGAAGGCAGAATGGGGAGTAATATGAAATCAGCTTGGCAAGTGAGCAGAAAAGTGATGAAGGGCAGAGAATGGGAGGCAGCTTGCAGGGCATGTAGAAAACTGGAGAGAGTGGAGCGTCTGTTTGGGTATAAGCCAGGACAGTTAAGCCTCTGTGGGATGTTTAAGACTGGGATGGGGAAGGATGTTTGTTAAGGATGCATTTTAATTTATCCCTTAAAATAGCTTGCTGATATAAAGAAATTATAGATGAGGGTTCAAAGGGTTAAAATCTGTTTTAGTTTCCAACTATGTTTTATTGTTTTCAGACTTCACAGAAATTTCTTGCAGCTGTTGCATTGCATCCCCTTTCAGCATTATCAAAAAAATTTTCCATTTACTACAATGACATTCTCAATTGTTAATGTAGACAGTGTTCTACAATCCAGAACAGGAAAGTTTTGCTATCTCTAACCCATCCAGCAGCTAAATACCACACAGTGCTCACTGACTGCCTACCCCTAGCGCTGGTGGGATGGGGAGGGGAATCAGAAAAGGGTAAAGCCTGTGGGCTGAGACAACAGTTTCATGATTGAAATAAAGTAAAATACAATGATAGAAATAGTAATAAAAAGGTGTATAACAAATAGAGGGAGAGAAACCCCAAGAATAAGAGATGATGCTCAGTATGGTTGTTCACCACTGATGGCCAGCCCATTCCGGGGGGATTGGCCCCTCCTGGCCAACTGCCCAAGTTTATACCCGGGGCAGGATGTTCTACAGCATGGAGTATCCCTTTGGCCAGTTTGGGGCAGCTGTCCTGTGTACACTCTCCTCCAGTCCTCTTGTGCAGCTGCTCAGGGGCAGAGAGTGAGACACTGAAAAGTGCTTGATTCAGGGTAAGCACAGCTTAGCAACAACCAAAACATCATTATCAACATTAGCCTCAGTGGAGTCCAAAACTCAGCTCTGTACCAGCAATAAAGAGGGAAATTGAGCCTACCCAGCTGAACCCAGGACACCCACACAAATCATGTTCATGATCTTTGCCTTCTGGATTGAAAAACAGAGGGCCAAAGCTGTCGGAACTTGAAACATTATGGTCAAAATCAAACTTTTCTAAATCTTGATTTTAACAAATACGGAATGAATAAATTGACAGACTACTGAGGACACAACAGATTTCTCTTTTTATGTATGTGTAACATGCGATATGAGAAGCCAATAAAAATGGGATTTGTATCATGTCAATTTCAATTTTTGTGTTGCAGGCAAAGCCATTAAACATGCACGAGAAATCTTATTTACAGGAGATGCAGGCATGAGAAGGGGCATTCCAAAGGTCTTGGTTGTCATCACTGATGGGCGATCACAGGATGATGTGAACAAAGTCTCCAGAGAAATGCAACTAGATGGTAAATTGTGTGGTTTTAAAAACAACTCACATTTTCTTTTTTTTGCATTAATTGCATCTAAATGTGGGCATGAGGTAAGGATAGCCTTTGCTCCAGTTTTAAAGAAAACGGCAATTGCTGAGAAACACAGAATACCACTAGGATATGATTAGATTCTCGGTATTTTGAGTGATTAATTGAATTATTTTTCATTTTGGCAGCAGTGCTAAAATTATGTATTACTTAATGGAATAGCTCCCAGAATGAAGAAGTTGGGGAATATGATCCTGAGAATCTGGATTATCATCTATAAAGTGTAGTCTAGTGGTTATGAGGGAATTGAACTATTTTGTTTTCTACACAAAAGGTCCATTGAAAATTCTTATACTGTTTCTGACCTGCTCTCATGTTACACAAATTACCTCTAGGAATTTCTTTAAAGCTTCAATTTTAGAGCTTTAAGCAGCCGCACCATATTGTGAGTCTAAGCCTAAGAACTGGATTAATTGTTGTAGAAGTTTGTACCAAAACCAAAAGGGCACAGTGTGCCACTTGGCACAAAACCAAGGGATGGAAGAAAAAAGCTGTCTTCCTTTTAATGTGAGGTGACATGAAGAGAAATTACATTTGTGCCTTTCATTTGCTTTTAGCTTTGACAGCCATGAAGTTCCCAGTGTAGGTCACTGATTTCTGAAACCAAATGTAATTGTCCACCTTGGCTGCCTCCTTGTTTTGTTGCTAGATGCTGAGTGTAAGGGCTTCATCAATAAAGCAGATGACAAAATAGTGGGTTTGCATGACCTGTTTTAAGTAGCAGTTAAGAAAACTGCGTATTTGCGAATAAACTGGAGTTTGTGTCTAAGCTGAACAGAAAATGTTAATCTCTCAGGTAAGTCTTGCATTGTTAGCTGCTGCACTGGGAATGGCCTCCAGAGAAGATGGGACTCTGTGAGGGTTCGGTTGCTGGGATGCAGCACACAAATTCCCCTCTCCCATTTACCCTGGAGGAGGCTCCAGATAGGTTGGAGCAGGCACTGATGGGCATCTGTGATGGAGAGGCACAAAGAGGTGCTGATCTTGGATGAGACGTGAAGATTTTGCTATAATGTATTAAGTCAAAGTTTTGTTTTGCTTAAAGCTCTGCAGAAGGGGATGAATGCCCCTGGTCCTTATTCAAACTTAAAGATAATATTGCTTGACTGGAATAAATTTGTGACTGAGCCATGCTAGAACAATATATCCATTAACTAGATTCAGCCTGATGTAGAGGGGTTTTTCCTTCATCTCTTATGGAACGGCAAACATTGAAAACCTTATGGCTCTTTTGTTGCTCCTGAAACATGTAGGGTACAGTTTCCATTTGATTTAAATCCTTTAAGTCAGGCTCATATTTTGAAAAATATTAATGCTAAATATATAGAACAGATGCAACCAGTGCAGCTAAATTGCTGATGAAATGAGAATGCATTTATTTCAGTGTTCTCTCATGAGGCAGCTGTGCCTTGAAATAATACATGTACTAACACATGGCACAGAAAAAATCTGTAAAGAACCTGCAGGAAATTAATTTCTCTACTTTTTATTTGTTTTGTACTTGATACATGGATATTTTTGTGTAATAGAGTATAGCATTAAATTTAAAAAGTATTTAAATGTATGCTAAAACTTTGAACTACTGAGTGGTCATATATCTTCAAGAAAACACTTAAGGTGTAACTTTAACTAATTAAATATAAATAGCCAGAAGAAATATTTCACAGAGAATGTTTTGCTTCTATTTTAGATTACATAAGTGAATTTTCTCATGCTATAGGGTAATAATTAAATGTCCAAGTTGGTGTTTAATCAGGAAAGGAGTCAGTGCAAATACAGTTGTGTTCATATTGTATTTCCACTCTCAAAATGAATGACTCACCGGAGTGTTCTTTTTTGTTTTACAGGGTTTACCTTTTTTGCTATTGGAGTGGCTGATGCTGACTATTCAGAGTTAGTTAATATTGGCAGCAAGCCCAGTGAAAGACATGTCTTCTTCGTGGATGACTTTGATGCCTTTACAAAGATTGAAGATGAGCTGATCACATTTGTTTGTGAAACTGCATCAGCAAGTTAGCCATTTTGATTTATGTTTGTTTCTAAAATCACTGTAAATACTGGGGAGATTGTAACTATTAATTTCCTATTGAGACAAATTCTTGATCTTTTTAATATAATTTACTGCTGACTTTATAATTCTAATGTATTTCCGCAGAAGATAAGGGAAATGAAGGTTTTATGACTTCAAAATAATTAATGGTTGTTTCTATAAAGCCAGAATACAGCCACTGGTTGTCAAAAACTCATTTCAGATGTTGTTGACATTTCAGAATCATAAAAGATAATTATATTTTATTTTCTATGCTACTTTACCCCTCTGTAAGAGTATTGCTAGCTGCATTCTTTCTTATTCAAGTCACATGGTTAATTTATTAATAGAGACCCAATCATTAACATTTTTGTTATGAAAGTAGACGAGTTGTAGCCTAAGGAAAAGCATAAAACACACTCCAATTCTGAAATCTGTGAGAAAGTCACACTTCCATCTCTTTATGAAAATTAAGTAACAGACATTCCAGAGCAACACTTAATGATTATTGGTCAGTAATTCACATGTGCCCACAATGTATTTCCTTGTGTATAAGCCAGGAAGCAGGCACTGTGTGGCTGATGTGAACTATTTGTGATTGTAAGGAGTCCTTGTGCACAGGGCTGTGAGTTATCATGAGACTCTGAATTGTCAGAGCTGGCAAAGCTAAAAGGATGTTGCTTGTGAGCCACCAGTTCTGAGATTTTGACCATGAGCTCTACTTTCAATGGCAGAGAGAATGTTAAACACTGACAATTCTCAACAGTATCCTTTATGGGTCACTTGTGCTTGTTTTCTAAATGTGATCTTCAAATATGAGTATCCTGGGGTGTCCTACTTGGTTGATATGCTGCTTTAGGCTTGTTGATTTCCCAGGGCAACTTTCCTGAAATATATTAGTGACCTTTCTTCCCTGCCAGAAGAAATGTATAAATCAGATTTGCAGCTATTAAAAATGTGAGGACGCATCTTAGGGATTGTTCTGGTTTCTCTTCCTCATGGAAACTATTGTGGAGTTTGAAAAGGCACAGAGAATGTCAGCTGCTGTACTTGAACTTGAGATGGGTTAGGCTGAAAAAGCTCACAGAGAATTAGGGAACACTTGGTTAAATTCCCATATAAGACATGCTTTATTTTATGCTACAGGCAATGAGTTTGTTGCTTTTTTTCCCAACAAATTTGAAATTGCTGAAGAGGTTGTGAAGGCAGGTTTATAAGGAGAATTAGACAAATTAATGGACAAGAAATCCATACAAATATATTATATAGAGCACACAGGGAGCACCCCTTAATATCTTTGCTACAACCCTTGAGGATCCTGAGGAGCATCGACAGAATGGAGTAGGAAGTGCCCAGGTTTGCCTGTCCTCCCTACCCAGCCTCTCCTATTGCTGCTCTTGGGGTAGAGTGCTGAGTTTAAGTCTAATTGCATGATTGTTCTGACTCAGTGGGACATCTCTTGTATTCTTAAATATATCTTTTTTTCCTTTCCAGCCTGCCCACTTGTAGTTAAAGATGGCAATAATTTTGCAGGTACAGTATTTTTGTGTTCGTTTTTGTTTCTGATTTATGGAATAATTTTCATTAGATTATTTTCGCAGTATTAGGCAATACATTTCCTTCGTGCTAACAGGCAATGAAACTCTTAGATACAATTGGCAATTTCTTTTTTTATATCCTCTGATGCAGTATTAATTTAAATTAATAAAACATGCCTTTTGATATCTTCCAGGATTTAAAATGATGGAAATGTTTGGTTTGGTTGAAAAGGAGTTTTCATCTGTGGAAGGGGTTTCCATGGAACCTGGTACATTCAATGTTTTCCCATGTTACAGACTACACAAGGATGCCTTGGTATCCCAGCCTACCAAGTATGTATTCACATATAAATACCCAAAAACCACATGAACATAATTTTCTAGTGCAGGCAATTATTCATTTCAGGGACTCATATTTTTAAGTCAGAAGAGCAGAGGTGCTAATGATCTGTGATATACTGATGAATAGGAAAACTCTTTGGTGCTCTGACCCTTCAATCAGTTTAATTCAAAAATAACAATTGTAGGTAAAAGTAGGTAAGCCCACTGGCTATTTTGGTTTTCCCACGAGCCTGTTTCAGGCTGGTGTCTGTGTAACACCTGGCAATTTCATGCAGGCCCATGTTTGGGCAGATTCCAGTCTGCAGCACTTTGTGAAGAGTGCCTCTGGAATGCCGGTTGAAGTCTCAGCGAGTTCAGCATGTCCTTGAAGCAAGGGTCAGAATGAGAACCTGCTTCAGCTCTTCCTCAGCCATTTCTACTGCAGTCTGTGTCCAGCCACTGGTTACAAGGGAAGATTAACACCCTTATGTGGAAGTGACTCTGTGTGAGCCCCATCCAGTACCTGCCTGGGAGGGAGGCAGGACATCTTTCAGTCACAGGGACTGTGTCTTGGGAGGGTTATGGAGGAGGTCATGAAGAATCCCCTGACTGAACTTTTACAGTCATTCCTCAGAGAGGAAATGATGGAAACCTTTTTCTTGTATAAACAGTGTCTGTGTTGTGTTGGGTTTCTCTCAGTCCAGACCCCACTCCATTTTAAGTAGCACCAGAGAGAAGCAGTGGCTCTGATGAATTACATGTGGGAAAATTAATGAAAAATATTATTTATCTAAGATAAATAACAGAGAAAAACAGTGGGAAATTGAAGGTTTATATTGGGTATAATCAGAGTGTGTGATTATCCTGTTGTGTCCCAGTTGGAGATGTACTTCTTGGTGCTGTTTCCCATTCTCTTTGTTTTGTTTCCTCCTGGGCCTTGATGGACTGAAATGCCAAGGGATTAATATTTCTCACTTTTTTCCCTTTCTGCTTCTTTCTAATTTGATCTGCTGCCTTTATATGCTATTCTCTAGCTGCCACCCCAGCCCAGTCTTACTGCTTCATTAGACTTTCACTCCTTTTCATGGTTCAGAGAACACCTTTCTCTTGATGATCCACAGGTATGTCTGAAAAATACCACTTGGCTTTGTCACTTCATCTGTGCACTGAATGCCATTAAATTTATTCTCCTTTTTGAGTTCTGTATCCCCAAACCTTGCATTTAACCCACCCTGCTTATTGAATTGGCTTTCATACTGTACAATGGACACACTGTAAAGGCTTTTTTCTTTTATCTGTTGAGTTCCCCCTCTTTCTCTATGGGCAGGGTAACATCACATCTGATAATCCACTGACAGTGTGCAGAATATATGGATGATATATCATGTTAAATCTCTTTTCAACATGATTCATACTATGTGCCAGAAACACTTGAAAATAAATTGCTTTAATAACTCTTGAGACTTCTTTCAGATTCCCTTACTATGGTTTTAAGGAATCAGACTAATTAACATTTAACATATAGTCAATCGTCTTAGACGCTTACCAAATGTTTCACTTTGTGGTTTGACAGCAAAACATTAAATTCAACTTGAAGAAATAATGGATTTTTGGAAATGACATAAAATAAAGTACTTCTATATCATAAACTTCCTCTCTCTTCTGCATAAATTCTAGGAACCATATTGTATTTCAGTATGTGATTTTTTCGGACTTCACTTTCTTTTGTATTGGCTTTGAAATGTATAAACTCCATTCTCTATATTTTATAAAGCTTCCTATAACAGTTTTGTCACTCCTAATTTTAATCAATTTATAGTGGTTTAATGACAAAGGACATGTCTATTGAGACTGGTCTTCCAAGCAATTTCCATTTTCTCCTAAATCGAACAATTTCAAAGGTTTTGAGAGTTAAAAGCTTTAAATATAATTCATTTCAGCTTTGCTTCCTGACCTCCGATTTGATCTTCAAATTATAAAAAAAAAAAAGTTAAATTTTACAGTCAATTTTGTAAATTTCAAGGGAGACAATAACTTCTACTTTCTTCATACACATTCTTTCAGAGTTATCAAGTGAGTAGATTTTATAGACACTTATATCGCTTCTCAGTCTTGATTTATAAGGGAATATACAGAGTAATAGAAAGCATGCTCTGCAAAATTCTGATGAGTAAATCACCAGATGAAGTGTTGTTCCAGTTTTAAAGACTGATTATTTCTTTCACAGGTATTTGCATCCTGAAGGTCTCCCTTCTGATTACACCATCACATTTCTCTTTCGGGTACTGCCGGACACGCCGCAGGAGCCCTTTGCTCTGTGGGAGATTTTGAACGAAGCGTATGAACCACTGGTTGGAGTTATTTTAGATAGTATGTGTTTTCTGTTTTATCAGTGATTTTAACTGTACAAATGATTAATTCTGTGTCTAATTTTATTATTGCCAGTGTTTCAATCTGCTACTAGAACAACCACCTGAATCTGGCAGGGAGTAATCTCTAATGCATGGATTTTAGATTCAATTTAACTGAGCTTAATTTGGAGTTAGAGTCAAATTTTGAGTTAACTGCTTTAAACTGGATTCCAAGGATCTATACTAGATGCAATTTGATGTGAGGTACTCATCTGCTTTTAAGATTCCCAGTGCTTTGAATCTGATTCTGATCAAATCTGTCTTGATGTAAGCCAGTGGTACTGGGAACATATGTAGAGGAAATGCAGTCTGGTGAAAAGAAGAGTAAGGACCACAGATATGAACTCTTGATGGCTCTTCATTTCTGCTTGGTTTTACTTTCACAATTGTGAAGCAGGGATTATAATTTACAAGGTTTTACTGTTGAGAGGATGAAGCTACTGTGATGCCTGTTCTTGATAGCTGGCAGTTTGTCAGCTTGGAATAGGTGGGAATTAGGCATTTAGCCAGCTTGAAGAAGGGTTTTTCTTGTCCAGCTCTCACAGAGAATGAATGTGAGAGTAAAACCAGGTAGACATGGGTGAGGTGGACTCAGAACTGCTGGTCCATCCTTCCTGTCAAACCAGGAAAGAGAATTTCTCTGACATAATTTGTTACATGCAGGTCAGTGTGTTGCTTATGAATGTGTTTTACTAACATTTGAGCTGTCATCTTTGGTGCGCTTTGTTGAATGTAAATTGACTTTTTCAATTATTGTATCAGGACTTTTTTTTTAACACGGAGGCCCTTAATTTTGATCTCACACAGATGGTGGAAAAACTCTGACTTTCTTTAACTATGACTACAAAGGAGATTTTCAGACTGTAACTTTTGAAGGTCCTGAAATAAGGAAGATATTTTATGGGAGTTTTCATAAGGTTAGTAACAACAATAGGGGAAAAAAGCACTCTGAATAAAAGCTTATGAGTTTTTTGTGTTTCAAAATCATGTTTCATGAGGTCAATTACTGCCAAAAATGTATTTTGTAACACCTACTTTATTATCATACATCTCTTTGCAGAATTAGATTAACATTAAACAAATTATAGTTTTTACCATGAAGCTGATGTGTTAAATTTTCATCTCATACTTTTGCCTGTGTTTTAGAGTTCATTTAAAAATACATATCTTGAAAAGTAATTTAGAAATAAATCAGCTTTTCCTTTTAAGATTTGGATTGGCAGTGTCATTCAAAATAAAATTTCCAGTAAAAAAATCATTTTTTCATCAGCTGTAATTTTAAAATACATTTTAAGAGCTATGCCATGTTGAACTTTCTTTTGTTATTTGAGAACTTTTAGCATTCTTTCTGAAAGCAGGTGAAGCAGCACTGGGATTGTAGCACATATTCATTGTAGAGAGTAATTTTGTCATTGACTTTTTTCCTGATGTTTGGATCTTTCCTAAACCAAACAAACAAAAGCCCTGAGAGTTTGCTCATGACAGGATATTTGTAGTTAGTCCTCCCTACTGGGAATGTCTCTGCAGTGAGGGACAAGAGAGTGTGATCAAGGTAGAAGGAAAGAATTTGGTTATTGTGCTCTGCTTTCCATACTGCATTTGATGTGATTTGATTTTTTCAGTGTAAAATCTTCACTATGTCAGGTTTTGCTGTCAATGTATAATTTACAAACTAAATTTTGGCTTCTGTATGTGGCTGGCTATAATGTCTGTAATGATGAAATCCAATGCTCTATACAACGAATGGCCACAAAAATCAAAGGTTCTGTGGGATCTGAGTAGTAAATGAACATTGTGTAGATCTTCTGTTGGGACAAATTATTTAAGTTGCCAATTTCTTTGCAGATGTTCCAGAAGTAGAAAAATAAACTAAATTCATTCAACAGTTTACAATCATAGAATAATTGAGGTTGGAAGGGAC
Source organism: Zonotrichia albicollis (assembly GCF_047830755.1). Classification (NCBI taxonomy): domain Eukaryota; kingdom Metazoa; phylum Chordata; class Aves; order Passeriformes; family Passerellidae; genus Zonotrichia; species Zonotrichia albicollis. Next base: position 141,697,337 of record NC_133819.1, read on the forward strand.
CTCTAGAGGTCATCTAGGTTATTTGCTTTGGAATGTTCTTGGAGTTTCATTAGCGAGCATGGAGTTAGGAGATCAATTCAAAAATGCCCCCCTTTTCCCAAGGAAAGAACACATTTATCTCATGGGCTCCTTTGTGTGTTAAAGCATCTTCTCTTTTGCTCAGCTGCATGTTGTTATCAGCAAGACCACAGCCAAGATAATTATTGACTGCAAGGAAGTGGGTGAGAAGACCATTAATGCAGCAGGGAATATTAGTTCTGATGGCATAGAAGTGCTGGGAAGGATGGTGAGATCCAGGGGACCAAGGGACAATTCTGCACCGGTGAGTGGAACAGAACAACTCTTTCCAACACTTAAAATATCCTAAAAAACAAATGTTTTGGAACTTTGCAGTTGGTTTTAACTTTAAGCCAAGTGAATTCATTTTAAACAGTAAAGACCCAGCATTTCAGAAATTCTGCAAAAGCCTGTAGTAGTTGTCAACATGGGCAAAATCTGGTTTTTATTATTTTAATAAATGAAATAATAAGATCGTTATTGTTGAAATTTTATTCTCAAAAATATATGTAAACACAGTTGATACATTCAGATATTACTTGTGTTCCAAAAATAATTACATAGAGTAATATAATGTATAACCCCTTTGCCTGGTATTGTTTAAACTTTGGTTTTTAAATTTTTTTGTAACTATTCCCCATGTCTGTTATTCCTCTGATTCTTTGTCTGCCCCTTAATTCACTGTCTGTTCACTAAAAAATTCAGCTGGTTTGGCACAGGCTGTCCCCAAAAGCTCCCATCTAAGTATACCTGGCTTACTTAGCTCTTTTATAATACAGGACATTTTAAGAGAGAAAAGTCTCCCCCAGTTTAAGTGCTCATTCATTCCTCTGAAATTACTCTTCTAGAAGCAGTAATTGATTATTCTTTCTGCTTGACAACCAATGCATATCTTTCAGTTTTGTTTTGTTTTGTTTGGGGGATTTTGAGTTTTTTGTGCATGGTAGTGTTTGCTAATTTTCCTTGAACTTTCTTGACCCTAGAATGAGTTTAGCAGAGAATGTGAACCTTGAACCAAGGATTGACTTGAATAGGAATGAGGTTTCAAATATGTATTTACTTGTTAGTATGTGAAAATACTCTTGTTTAGCAAAAAATAAGCCCTCAGAATATGTCTCTGTATGAAAAGAAAGAGCTTTTAGGGCCCAAATTGATGGATAATAATTATATGAAGCCTGGAAAGACAATTACACAGAGAAACCTTTGTAGGCACATTCCAATAGAAACAGAAAAAGGCAGACTTAGGAAATCTTGGAATTAGAGAAGCCTTTGTAAAGAAGTGGAAAGAAATGTGACTTTTGTTAGAACCCAGGAATCTATTAAAAAAAAAATCAGACTGCCCACTCACTGAAAAATTTGATTTTGTTCAAATGAACTGTAAAGCTGATGTAAGATTAGAAATGTGTAGATGAAGATGAAAATTCTTTAGTAGGGTAAAGCTGTCTTCTGGTATTACCATATATACCAAATTTGAAACAAATCAAGAAAGCACCCAAATGCCATCCTCTGAAGTCTCCATTCTGCACAATTCATTAATATTGAGCAGTACTTCTTTAAATAGTCACATTTAGGACACAGATGAGATGGTTTTCTACTCTAAAAGACATCAAAGGAATCTAGTAGGAGGCAGGATAGAGGTTCTCAGAACACCTACTAGATTAGTAGATCTCTTAGTTTTAGACATGCTTATTACATACAGTAAAAATAAGCAGACAGTTTGGAAGAAAATTGTGGATGTTTTGTTCTAATTGTATTCACATGGAACAGTTTAACATTCTTGGAATATTTTTAGTGTATTTTAAAGATAAATCAATACAGAGCAGTCATTTGAATTTTGCCAGACATTTCAATTTTGAGGAAATATAATTGTACCAGAGGTTTTTTTCCCATCAATACATACAGTGTGCAATGGTAAAATGAACAGGCAGGATAGATAGATAGATAGATAGACAGACAGACAGACAGACAGACAGATAGACAGATTGATCAAACAGGGGATTAGGCTCAAGGTGCCAAACCCTTTTAACACTCCTGAATGAGTCATCTCAGGATTGTATTGTAGCCTGAGCAGTGAAACCTGACTGGGACCAGCAGCATGTAATGTTTTCTATTCCTTCAGTGAGATTTAATGAAAAGTCCAACTTTAAAACATTGTCTACAATTCACAGACCTCGTCTTTATTGATGTTTCCTCCTCTTTGGAGCTTGTTTGCTTGCATGCATGTGTACTGTTAATAGTGTTGTCTAATGTGGTCTGTTGAGAAATTTGCAGAGCTGTAGCCTGGTTAGATGAGGATTTTTCCACCTTACTGATTCAGCTTGTGGGGCTGGATATTTAGAAAGCAAAATCACTATAAATGCATAGACTTATGAATAAATGTTTAAGAGTAGCAAAGAAAGCTTTGTTTTGGGTTTTAGCTTGGGTCAGAGCAACCCACATAATGGTTTTGAAAAAGAATACTGAGTCATCCAACATTTGGTTGGTGAATACAGCATTTCATAGAATGTCTGTTTGGTCTTTAATTTACACCAACATACTTTATTCCTGTTGTCCAGATTGCCTAGTCCAGACAAAATGAATACATGTACATACCTATCTATAAATTTTGTCCTACCATTGATCAGGATAACAGAATAGCTCGGGATGGACTGAGTTATGGAAAAAAATGGCAATACAACCTCTGAACCTAAGGTGCTCTCTACAGAACCAGCTCTGGTGCTGCTGCACCCCATTTCTGGGATAAGTGATTTGCTTAAGAGCAATATCATGCAAATGCTCATGTGTTCTGTGTCGCAGAGCAGTGTGTACCTGCACTTTTGTCTGCTGCTGCACTATGAGGCTTCCTGGAGACAGGAGCCTAGGGATGAGCAGCAAAGAGGGACACTAAGTGGCTCCCTGTGCAGCCCCAGCTTCCATTTGACACAGACATGGGCACAGACCTGCTGGACTCAGGGTGGATCTCCATGGAGCCAAACTCAGAGTCCAGATACTGCCTCCATGCTGCACTTCAGCTGTTTGAGGTGTTTTGTGTGGTGCCAGCTCATTGTGTCTGCATCTGCAGTACAGCAAACCCACAAACCAGCTAATCTGCTGGCAGGTGAGGAGAATGTCTATTTATATGAAAGTATGCCTTTATTTAAAATATAATATTTGACTTTTAAAAGGAAAAAGAATGAGGCAAAACCAAAGGTGCACATATGTAGTTAATTTTAACAGCTTTAGAAGCAATGCAGTCATAAGAAAATTTTAAAATTCATTCCTCTGTTCTGATCTTAAAATAATGCCACTGAAAATAATGGGAACAAACCCAGCATTCTGTCTCTAGCAGTTCCTCAAATTTTTTAACATGTGGGGTTAATTTAATGGGATGTTCTGTTCCATACCATTCCCTATCCAGTATGCACATAAACAAGGCATGGAAAAATAATAGAAATAGTAACAGAAGAAAGCTTCATCTCTGTAGACCCCTTTGTTCAGTGAGGGCTGTAAAGGAGATAATTGGTTTTACCACTGAATCCTATTTAGTATATTGTTTCTGAGTATCAAGCTGCCACTATTTTTAGCATATGTGTGTGTTCTTGCAGATTAAATTCTTGTCCAAACCATGTTCCCAGACCTGTGATGGGAATTTTCTTTTTTGCCCAATATTGTCACATGGTGAGCAAGCTTTTCCCCATTCTTAAGCTATTATTGCCTGGGGATAATACGGATAAGAGAGGGCATATTCTAAAATAAAATTAAACTGGAAAAAAATAGAAATATTATTTGTGGCTCAGCTCCAGTGTAAGTAATGGTCTACAGAAGACCTTGTCCCAGATAAAATCTGAAGAGCAGACCAGAGGAGTTAAGAGGAGTTATTCAGAGAAGTTAAACTCTCTTTTGCCTGACTCTTGATGTCTTTTTTGCTATAAAAAGATACTGGAATACACCATTGGGCAAAATAAGGAATTTAAGCAAGGAATGGGGGAAAATTCAACAAATGCATGCAGCATTTAACCTCGGACAGTTTTGCTCAATTCATGTAATGTCTGATAGTTCAGATGGGTTGGTTGGACACACATTTGGAAGAATCAGTGGATTTGCCATTTAAATGTGGTATTTGTGGCTTGCTGCTCGAAGTCAAAAGCCTTTGTCTAATCTGAGTGCTTGAATCAAGTTGACTTTGCTTGCTGGTGGCTCCATTTTGCACTGATCTTACATCTAACAGTCTTACTGTACATCACCTTTGTTTTGAAACAGCTGCAGTTACAGATGTTTGACATTATTTGTGCTACCTCATGGGCCAATCGAGACAAATGCTGTGAACTCCCTGGCCTGGTAAGAAACCTCTTTCAATAAGTGTAGAATTTACCTTTTATTTTTTACTTTGTTGAGACAAATGTTTTATTGGGAATGGACGCTTAAAAGTTTTTGTAAAAGCCCATCTCTGCTTGGTTTACTTGTCCTATTGAAAGTCAATTAGATGTATTTTTCTAAATCAAGTGGATGCTTTTGAGTACTGTCTTAGATTTTACTAAATACTATGTCTTAGACTGATAAAATACCTAGGATTTGAAGTTCTGCGCATCATTCTTCTCCTATCTTAACCTTTCCATAGAGAGATGAGGAAAATTGCCCTGCCCTTCCTCATGCCTGCTCCTGTTCAGAAGCCAACAAGGGTCCCCTTGGACCTCCTGGACCACCGGTAAGGTTTTATTCAGCTTTGTAGTGAACTGTACCAAATAGCCCACTGGCCACCTTTATTAGTTTATGCTGTGAATATACTGCCATTCTATGATTAATAAGGTTAAATTACACTTTCAAGTGCTGCTAAAGAGATAAAATTCTATTCAGTTTATAATGAAGATGTTATGAATTATATAAAGAAGGATTATGCTGAAACAGTTGTGGTATTCTTTAGACCTGGAACCCTTTTATCTGTCTGTAGCATTAGATACCTCATAGGTAGTGCCATTTATTTTCAAATTTTTAATCGCCTCTCTGTCTACTCTAGCAGATGTGTATTAAATATAGCTTGGAATTAAGATTTCTGAAATGCTCAGTTTACAGAATTCTTATCAATTAAAGATATGGAACATGACAATGCCACTTGTGTAGTATGTGATGAAAGAAGACTTTTCTGTCTTAAAAGCCCTACCTAAGTAAAATATTTATTGGAAAGTAGAACTGGAAGTACAGGTTCTTCTGAGAGTTCTTAAAGACAGAGAGGTATCCAAGAGCTGTGAAGGGAAGAAATAATGAAATAATCTGCCTTTGTGGAAAGCTGAATTTAATTTTTTTTAAACTTTCCAGTGAATAATGTAATGTACATTGTTACAACTTTTACATATGCTTAATGGTGTCATTTTGATGGCAGTCATTAAGAGTTTGCTGTGTAGGTGTTAAGTAAGTGTGTGTCTAAGTTCCTTGTGTGGAGCTAGATAGCCTGTTGCAGAAAACAGTTATTTAACTTTCTCTCTGTGTCAGTGTAGTATCTTAGATGGAATAAATCTCCTTTCTCTTTATTGACTTGTGGTAACTCAGGCAATTAGACCAGACATTGGAGATTCAGGCCCACTAAGTTTTGAGAACTCAATCTTGCATCCCAAGGCTGATTTTTATCAATGTAGAAATGCTCTGTGATGGTCCATTATTGATTTGGTTTAACAAGAATCCTGATTTGGAGATCTGTTGAGTGGTCATGGATTTTTTTCTGTTACAACTAGATAAATATGATTGGTATCTTAGGGCTGCTTGCTGAGTGAGTCTGAGATGAGGGTCTCTTGTGAAAAGTTTGAACTGCATATTTCTTGGCTCATACTTTGTCCCAGATGCACCAAGGGCATGTTTTTAAATTAAAGAGCCAGGGAAGAAAGTGAGGGAAAATGTTTTTTGTGTTAAAGTGCAAAAATTACATGAGATGCATATGTTTAACAATAAAATTGACTACTATCCTTCAGATAGTAGGTCCTAGCAGACATTAATCCTCCTGACAACTCAGAGGGTAGTCTTTCTGCAAGAACTGTTCTTCAAGCTCTACAAGAAGCTGGAAAGAAATTCAAGAGGAAATTCACTTAAGAGCTGCATCTTGAACAAGGAGAAATTATTCTGTTCTCGTATTTGAGTACAGGTTATTAAACAAGTATGAATGAAAGTTTTAATTCCCACATTTTAGCATCCAGTTTTTGTTCTGTAAAAAATGGGATAAATCACATAAAAATGTCATTTAAAATGAGTAGTTTGACCGCATTTCACAGTAAAATGAAAAATGTTTGAAAATTATTAGACTGGATGTCTATTACTATAGTTCAAAAGATATATGGATCAGGAATTGCTAAGGCTTAACCCAGTAGTAAAATAATGTGCTTCTATATATTACATTTAGAATTAACCATATTTTGAATAGCATAGTGCCAGGCAAGAGGAAGCTTAAAATCAAGCAGAAAAATCCCTGCCAAGGCAGGGAAATACGTGATTCTGGAGCTCAGCCTGTTATAAGTGATGCTTTTTTGCCAGACAGTTCGATGGTAGAGCTCTGCAAAAAAACGAAAAAAAAAAGAAAAAAATATTTCAGAGCCTATGAAAAAAGGAGAGCAACATGAATAAAGTCACTGTTCATCTCTGCGCCAACCAAAAGTCAGAAAGTCATATGTGCTATGTCTGGTCAGGAGAGCTCCAAGTCATTAAAATGTCATGTGACTTTTTTCTCCAAGCCAAGAATTCTTCTGTTTAAGAGATCAGGATCCTACCATGTAGCCAGTTTTAGACATTAGGCTAAAAACGCTCCAAATAAAATGCTTCCATTTGTTTGGGACAGTAACTCTAGAAAGAATTTTTAACTTTTTAGAAAATGCATCACTTCAGGTAAGACAAAGTGTTGTTGTTTAGAGTTAAGATTATCTGGCAGTTTTCATCATGGGATGCTGTTTTCATGGCTTCATTTTTGGCAGAATTTGATCCTGTTGTCTGAAGTTTCTCACACAAAGCAAAAATGAGATATGTAAAACTAATGCCTGCATTTGAAAGGAATGCTGCAGAATTGAAGAAAGTGAAGGAGACAAAATTATTGAAGAATTGGACAAGTTTAATTGCCAAAAAAAAAATCTTTCAGTGCTTCATAGGTTTTGACCATTAAAAAGAAATGAGGAGGTCTTGTATTTGTGGAGTTTCCAGATGAAGGAAGGAATGATGCATCTGGCTCCATGCTCTTTGAAGGCTAATTTAAATTTTTAAGATATTATATTAAAGAATTCTATACTAAACTATACTAAAGAATAGAGAAAGGATACTTATAGAAGTCTGCTGCACTAATAATAAACTCGTGACTCTTCCAGAGCCTCGACACAGCTTGGCTGTGATTGGCCATTAAGTGAAAACAATTCACATGAATCCAATAAAACAATCCCCTGTTGGTAAACAATCTCCAAACACATTCCAAAGCAGCAAAACACAGGAGAAGCAAATGAGATAATATTGTTTTCCTTTTTCTCTGAGGCTTCTCAGATTCCCAGGAGAAGAATCCTGGGCAAGGGGATTTTTCCAGAAAATGTGATGGTGACAAGGAGATGTCTTGATAACAGTAGATTATCAAGACATAACCTACTGCTATGTAGTAATGGGAGAAAGCACTGACTGATAAGAAGTTATTCAAAAGAAGGGAAGGCATAACAAGAATTTTTGGCCAGAAAAAAGCCCCAAAACCTGAAACTGATCACACAGGCTTAGTAGTGCTGGGGAATAATTACCAAAATAAGTCTATGAAAAAAATGAGGGGGCCTCTTCTGATGTTTTCATCTTAAATAAATGCTCTTCTGGAAATTGTGCTTTTACCAAGCAAGGTTACTGGGTTGGACATGAACAAGTATACCAACACTTGTCCAACATGGACAGGTGTGCCAACTTCAGCATGAATCCAAAAGAACATCATTTAATGGCTCAGCATCAGGCTATTTTTAAGCATATATTCTTAGTAAAAATGCAATCCATTTATGAGAAGAAAATGGGAGAAAACTGTGATTGTGTTTATGTTAAAAAGTTGCAGTCATTGTGCTGAGGAGTTTTTAATCTCAGAGTAAGGCAGTGGAAGGAGAAAGGACAGCAGATTGGAATGCAGAAATTTGAGCATCTGGAATTTTGCATCTGGCAATTGGAACTTGGTTCCATGGAGAGCATGGGATGAGGCTTTAGAGTCAGAGCTGGTCATGGTGGAATGAGTTGTAGCCATGGAGATGTGGGATGGAAGAAAGAAGCCTGAGGGAGCTGGGAGAGGTAATGGAAAATGGTTCTGTGATCATATGTGAAGACCATGTCATGACACCTTCATTGAAGGGCAACAGTACTCTGGGATTTCCAGACATTTCTGTTATTTCTCCTATTTAAAGTCTCATAGATACTGCATATAAGCACATTTTCTATTCTTATTGCTTTAACTGCTGTTGTTGTTGTAAGTACTTACTGTAGCCCCTAAAGAGTTCTCTTCAGCTATGGTGTCTAGTTGTACAAGGTCCTTTATGAGTACAATGATAGGCAGAATACCTGTAAAGCTCATATTCCAATATACTCAGATGGGGGAAGAGGGAAACTGATATGAAAAAGAAGTTATTTATGCTGTCCTAGAACAGAAAGCACATGTAGATGCTGTTGCAAAACACATCCATGGCAGACATCCACAGATATATGGTACTCCAGTGTCTCAGATGATACCAATAAAGAAGGCAAAAGGAAGGCAAAAGTTGGTTAATAAATGATGAGCAGATGTAGGTATTGCTGAAGAAAGCAAAAAAGAGAAAAATGTCCATAAGAGCATTTTACCTAATAATAGCTCCAAATTAAACCATGGTGCAGATCTAGTAGGGTCTGGAGTTGTCCTTGCTGAAAACTGTCCCTAAGTCATCAGAATGACAGAATTATAGAACTGTTTATATTGGAAAAGACCTTCAAGATGATTGAGGCCAGCTGTTAACCCAGCACTGCCAAGTCTGTCACTAAACCACGTCCCCAAGTGCCACATCTACATGTTTTTTTAACAGCTCTGGGGATGGTGACTCCATCATGTCCCTAGGCAGCCTGTTCTAAAGATTGACAGCCCTTTCTGTGAATAAATTTTTCATAATATCCAATGGAAACCTCCCACAGTTCAACTTGAGGCCACTTCCTCTCATCCTGTGGCTGTTACCTGGCAGTAGAGCCTGACCCCCACCTGGCTACAGCCTCCTTCAGGGAGTTGTACAGTGACGAGATCCCCTCTGTGCCTCCTTTTCTCCAGGCTAAACACCCCCGGCTTCCTCAGCTGCTCCTCATCAGACTGTGCTCCAGACCCTTGTCCAGTTCTGTTGCCCTTCTCTGGATGTGTTCCAGCCCCTCAATGTCATTCTGGTAGTGAGGGGCCCAGAACTGGACACAGGATTTGAGGTGTGGCCTCAGCAGTGCTGAGTACAGGGGCCGTGGTTCTGCTGGCCATGCTGTATCTGATAAAGGCCAGAATACTCTTGGCCTTTCTGGGAACTCAGCCTTTAACCATGTGATTTTGGTGAGAACAGACAGATGCGCAGGAGGTTTCAGCAACTGGAAGGGAACCCATGACCACATTTCCATCCATATCATAGCTTTCAGTGTTATTTTCATTCTTACGTAGTGTGCATTCTTGGCTCTAAGAAGTCACATCTGTGTTTAAATCTGTTCCTGTGCATGGCCACACTTCAGTATGTTCCCAGTTTAATTACTCCCGTGGAAGGATATCGACAGGATATTTACTGATTCTTGAATGCTGATTCAGGAACAGGAAGAATCTGTTTGGGCTTCTCTGGATTTCATTTCTGTTTAAGAGTTTTGGTTTTCAGTGAGTCCCGTGCTTGTACTTTACAGGGTGGTCCAGGTGTCAGAGGTGCCAAAGGTCATCGTGGTGATCCAGGTCCAAAGGTACTTTTTAAAACACTCTACAATTGAAAGATGCATGGGTTCTTGGTTTATCTCTGCTGCATGGAAACCCTGAAATGAATTCCAGGTCGTCTCTGGCTTTTTCAAGGAAAAAGCATAGTGAAATGTCACTGGCATTTACTGTAGCTCTTTCCAAAACAATAAATTGTCCTATTTGTTCCTTGATAAAAGATATAAAATTCAGAATGCTATTTTCACGGAATAAATAATTCTTTTTTGTGTGTGTGTTTATAAAGAAACCGGACAGTTTTAAATTAAACCCTAACTGCTCAAATATCTTAACTCATGTTTCAGATGTCTTTGAATCTATTGGCATTTAATTCTTCAAACAGAAGCTGCCTTTGTCCATATGATAAGAGTTTAACTTATGTCCTGTGCTACTTTAGGGACCAGATGGACCTCGAGGTGAAATTGGTGTTCCTGGACCGCAGGGACCTCCCGGACCACAAGGACCCAGTGGACTTTCTATTCAAGGGCTTCCAGTGAGACTTAAAAAATCAATAGGCATTTTTATATGATCTTTGAAACGGCAAATAGCTTAGACTAGACTGAAATAGCTTTTGGTGTTGTGATCAGAATCTGAATTTCAGTATTTGAGGTGAAATCACAGATGTGGGTATGACCTCCAGTGAACGTGGGCTCAATGCCAGAATTTCTGGTTTTCTATTTTGAACAGAATTTTTAGTCATCTGAAAGTATTTGAAGGCAGGTTGAATATGACCTGGGTATTAGCATCCAGGCCTGGAGTCAAGGGAAAATAAATTGCAGTGGGGGTTGTGATTTGGGGGTTGTGACATGGCAGTTGACCAAAATGTTAATATTTCCTCTTTTTCAGGCTGTAGTGCTCATTGCAGATCAGTTCTGACTTGAAAGGTGTACCCAAGCAAGAACACCATATTCTCTGCCAAAATTAAGCAATACTATTCATTACATAATGAAATCTATCATCAGAGGAAGTGATTAAGCCTGGAATTGCAAGGCTGTTGTGAAATAAATCACAGAATTTCATAATAAATAAACATAGTTAGAATAACGAATCAGTAGCACTTATCTTGTTTCATACACCTCTCCAGTAGATGGGTACAGACAAGTCTAGAAAAGTAATAATCCATATATTACTTTCTGCTAGTTTTTTTCCAAATTTACTACATTATTATAAAATTTCATCCTTTTCCAGCCTATATGATACTAATGAAAAATGTAATGGTTAACCAAAGCTGTACATTCTTGATTCTGTTTTCATAGAGAATAATAAGAATACTTTAATAATAAGAGCAGTTACTTCATAGAGAAATTGATTTTTTATAAAAAGTAACATTTATTTATTATTTAGAAAAGTATATTCTTCTCATGCATATGTACCATAGAAACATGCCCAGTTTCCACAGTAAACCCATTTTTCAGCATTATTGGAGATACTACTGAGGCCTGAAGTGAAATCAATTCCTTTAAAGGGAAAAAGAAAATCGCTACCTTTTTTTGTAACAAAATGGCTATAGTTTTATCAAGTTACTTATGAAACCTTTTAAAATTAGGGGGTTTTTTTTAATGTTTATAACTTCTACATTTGCATTTTTGCAAATAAGTGTCTGTTGTTTGCTTTCAGAAAGAAACATAGTTTGTTTTCTCACTGGTTTCCTTTGTTGTTTTTTGGTTTTTTTAAGAAGCTGAAGGGAACTATTAAAAGCAGAAAAGTAACCATGTATTTTGTTTACTATGCGTGATTGTTTATTTGCAGGGGCCACCAGGTGAAAAGGGAGAGAAGGGAGATCTTGGTTTTCCTGGCCTGCAGGTATTCCCTATTGTATACCCTGTCACTGACCAAGTTTGATTGTTGAATGGACATCATTGTGAGTTTAGGGCACATTTTACAAACTGCTGAGAAATGTATTGTTGGGGTGAATTTGAGCAGGGATTTAGAAAGAGGAGGAATCCAGGGCATGTTGTTGTGCAGCAGCTGATTCACTTGGGCCTTGAAGAGCTGGTTACTTTCTTGTTTAGTGCCGAAATTTTGTCTCTGTAGACTCAACATCTCTGCATTTTGATGATGTGTGTTTACTCATCTCTCATTTCACAGAAATGCCTTCTTTACTGAATCTCTTCTATGGTGCCACCCATTATTGAGCTTCCTAGTTCCATTTATCCAAAACATGTCATACAATTTCACTCAAAAAATTAGTTGGATTCTGGTAATTTGATCTCATAATTTTCTCTCCTTTTGTAATGCTTAGGGAGTCCCAGGAGCCTCAGGTTCACCAGGGAGAGATGGAGCTCAAGGTCAAAGGGTAAGCTAAAATGAGTATGTTTTACATGTGTTTTGTTCCCATTCCATAATGGAAATGTTTCCCAACATGGCTGATTTATTATAATTAATGCCACCTCTGTCCTTTCTGGAGATCATCTCTCTGTGCCAATAGGCACAGGAGGGTGGATGTCTTTCTGTCTGCTGCTGAGGGTTCAGATGTGTAATGGGACCCCTGCACGATGTCTGTGCTTTTTGCGTTTGGTAGAAGTAGATTTCACTTGTGTTCAGCATTGCCAATTAATCTCTTGGCTTATATATTTAAAATTAAATGGTTGTTAAATGGTGTATAATTAGTATGCAATCCAAGGCAATGATCTAAATTTGCTTTCTAGCTAAGTAATGAAACAGAGACACTTACAAGGAAATTTAACATTGAATGTAGAATGATACCTGCAGAAACATGAAAAAAGGTGAAAAATATTATACCAAAATTTAGTCAACCTTATTCTGCTCCTGGTGAAACAACTGCAGATACTTACAGTCTGTCTAGGAGCCAGTAAAAGAAAATTCATTTTTATTTGTGCAGTTAAACCTATAACTCCTCTTCCTTGTCTCCTTGGGGAGACTTCTGTTTCATTATTAGTCAGACTCTGGAAAGTTATTGTTAGCATAGTACTAGATTTCTGTCTACAGCAGAAGTTCATTATGAAATATAACTTTTCAGTTTCATTTGAGCAAGATTTACATATTTATGATCCTTTTTTTGGAAATGTTAATGTAACTTGAACTTCAGAGAAATCTGGGAATTCTTTGATTTTCTGACCTTGTTATAAAAAAAACCCAAACGCTGTAGCAAAACATCTATCTGAATTCACTATTATGAATTTAAACATTGTCATAAACATATGTCTAGAAGTAATTCCACTGACATTACTGTAGAATTTGGGAAATAGATAAATGGGGGGTTTTTCTCTAAAAATCAAGAAAAGAAAGGCATTTTACTAAAATAAAGATTTGTGCAATATTATCATCAGATGAATAATCTAATTGGAGGAATAGCCTTCTAATTTTCACTTAAATTGTATTGAAATATGTAAGTCAATGCATTTTTTCCCCTACTTTATAATACTCTGATGCAATATGGTTTTATGTGTTTTTATGTCTTCTTTTTGGCTGCATTGGAATATTTCACTCTAAATTGCCCAACTTTCATGCCACCTGTTCATCTCCAGGTTAATAGAGACCTGGACCCTGATGAACATTTGGGTTTTTGCCATGCTCTCTCTGGTCTTGGTCCTGGACAAGTTGAGATGGTGCTAAACATTGTCCAAGTGAGCTCTGCGTCTGCATTCCTCATCATGAGGGACGTCGAGGTGCCTGCAGTCCAAGGAGAAAAGAACTCTGTGCTTTGATGTTATTCTGTAGCTGACCTCGTATTTAGCAGAGGGTGCCCTCAGCCATGCCTTGATGCCAGCCACCAGTTCAGAGTGCTCTATTCCCCCCACATGTGGGAGTCAACAGGTTGTTGCAAAGGTGGTATTCCAGAGGAAAGCTGAGGAAGATTAGTGCAGCAAAGGCTTTTGGTACAGCCTGGAACAGTCATATGGTGCTTATTCTGTAGAATATCCCACTGTTGTCTATAAAAAGGTAGGGCAATTACATAAATTGCCTGTTTTTATAGATACAGTAATAATGCTTTGTTTGTGTGTTCTCTTTCTTCTCTGCTATTAATCACGGGAGCTGAATAAACAGCCCAGGGCTCATAAAATTAGTTCTGTTAGCCTGGTATTGTCTCTGTGAGACCCTTATGCAATGTTGTCCAGCTGTAATTATTTCTCTGGCAACAAATAATTATGCTATACTGATTTTATGGTGTTGTAACTCATTTGATTCCTGTGAAGTTATGACAACATGAAATTGCTTTTAATGGGCAAAGATCCAAATCAATTATTTCACCGCAGTCTCTTTGAAGACCCAGCACTTAAAAAAGAGATAATTCTGAAGGGCATAACTGCATCCGCAAAGAGGAACTGGAAAATTCCTGAGAAGTAAATTGCTTTTTTGTATCATGTTCCTTTTATTGGGTTTCCTCCTGTTAGCCAAGATGCCAAACTGTTTTGCAAGTATTATACTACTAGAACTGAGATTTTCTGTATTTTTCTTGGCTTAGTCATCCCTTCCCCTTTACTATTTATTGATCTCTAAGTATTTTAATTATAGTGGTAGTAGTGCTGTGGAGTACTTAGGCAGGTTGTTAAATCACACTGATTTTAATGGTGGTAAGCATAGGGCTGATATTTATTGGGAGATCTCTGAGAACTTTGAACTGGGTATAATGTGATATTAGATTAATGAAGTGAATGAATGGAGATTCTTTTTCCTTCAGTATCTTAAAATTGGAATCTCTTTACTTTTACAGTTTGTTTCCCCTTCTTTTTGTTTTGATTTCTACTGTTCATGCTTTCTGATTTTCTTTTTGAAATCAGTTGAGTAAAGGGTTTGATTTTCCTTTCTTATGTTGTAATTCATCATTTAATCTGTAAAATTTCTTTTTTGTATTTCTGAGCTTGGTTTTTAGTCCTTGATTCATTTGCTTTTTCTTGGGTTTTAGAAAGAAATAGAACGTCTTCCCTGTCAGTTATGTGAATTCATAAAAAGGTCATTTTCATAATGACATATCCTCCCTATGAAGAAGAATGAGATGTAATAAAAATACTTTGGGAAAGTTAAATGAGAGTAAAAAAGGTTTTTTCTGTCAAAGCAAATATTCAGAATATGCATGACAATATTTTATACCTGTCTGGTAACTTGTTTAAATCTTCATCTCAGACTCCACATGAGGAACAGTCCCCTCCTCTCTCATCAGCTTCCAGAGTGTCAGAAAAGATCTTATAAATGTAAAATGACTTATTTTTGTTGTATGGCTGTAGCTGTGGTTGTTTGGTGTCCTTTCTTGCTGACCCATATTTGCAGCTAACAATATAGGGGAGTTTTAGTAAAGAGAACAGATCCTGTTTCTCCACCAACAGTCCCAAGCATTTCATGTTGACAGACAGATCTTGAATTGGCAGTCATGTGTCCCAGGCTGCAGGGTTTTTAAAAGGCTCTACATGAAAGTCTTTCAAGCCTGGTTCAGCAGCTTGAGTTAAGTTTTTGCTGGTATCTAGCCCTGCTTGAAAAGTCACCTTTCCACAAGTTGCCTCAAATAAATTCCAGACTACAGAAAGCTTGAGAGTTTATAATGAGGTCAGCAGCAGTACTGATTTCAGCACCCTTGAGATTTTACCAGTGATGCCATTTGTATTTTGGCAAATAAAATCCCTTCTAAAATTTCTGTCTCTTTCTCTAGAAATTTTTTTCATGCCATTAGCAAAATATGTCTTAATTTAACTTTCCAAAGTGATATAAACCTTGATGTTAAGACCTACATTCTAGGTTACACATCAAAATCTGTCCTATCCCATTCTTGGACATGCAGTTCCATGGGAGAGAATCAGTGGCTTTGTGCAGAGTCATTTCTGTTCTGGATGTGACAGAGCTATGTAATGCCTCCAGTCATTCCCCTTGGATTAGAGGTGGTTAGGCAAAGAGGAGAATTCAATAAATGGGAGATTAAATAGTATCTACAAGGCTTCAGTACTCAGAATACAACTTTGTGAATTCTCACTGTGCTCTACTTTCTTCTACATTACATACACTAAAAATTATGGGAGAAAGAGCCAGAAGAAATAAATTCCCACTCTTCCTGCCAATTTCGTGGTACTTCTAATCTCTGCTCTCAGCTCAAAAGTTCAGAATGAGTGTCAGATCCATTCTGGCCATCAGGTGGTCTGAGTAACATCATCTTCAAATGCTGCTGGCAGCACAAACAAATACCTTTAGTCTTTTGCCAGCATGAGAGAATTGGTATTGCCATACTCTTTCTTGAACCAGGCTTCTATTTGATTTATATGATTTATATACAGCAATTTTCACATCTAGCAAATGAAGTAGGAGGTGATCTTTTGTGGGCAATACAGACACAATGCCAAGAGAAATAAACCCTAGGAGAACAGACAGGAGGTGATTACTGAGCAGCCAGGAGTAAGAGCACTGCTCAGAAGAAAGAAATTTTGAAATATATTTCAAGAAAATGTACTGCTGATCATACTGTTAATTCTGCTCTTTGACTGGGGTGGGAGAAGAGAAACACATACGATTTTCTTTTTCTTCAGAATCTTGTGTGACTCCACACTAGACCCTAGAAGTCTGTGGAAAGCACTATATTTCCCTCCTCCTAGTTAAATTAAGCCCTTAAAAGGGTCAAATGAGTTTTCATCCTACTTTGAAACTGAGCAAAAATAGAGGTTTTACATCTTTGCTTTAAAAAGTGAAACATAAATATGAAGTTGTCAGCTCCATCTGGCTACACTGTGGAATATGAAGGTGCTTCCTTATCAAGTCTAAGGATACCTAGATAACATAATGGGAGTTAACTATGTGGCTTATTTTATCATCAAAACACCCATCCACTAGAGCTTTTAAAAAACCTTTCCAGGTATATGGCAGATAATATTATTCCCCAGCCATTTTTTATGCCATATGATTGCAGATTTGAATAATAGTTTCCAAACTGTGCAAAGCATAAAACTAGTAGTATATGTTATATTCATTACTAAAACCATGTCAGAAACAATGATTTGGAAAAAAAATACAAACCAAAAAAGTTGTACATTTTTCTTCTGAAGCTCCATGAGATACTGAGGCCTGGAATGTTCTTTACTGTGTGTGTCACCATAAACATTTTCAAACATTTCAGCAATAAACCAAACACTTTCTAGCATAAACCACCTTTCAAATTGGTCTTGAGCCAGAGGTAAGACCATATATCTCCTGTTCAGGCTCTATAGTAATTAAAGAATTGTTTAATCATCAGGCTGGTCAGAAACCCAAGCTTTGTAGCATGTGGATACACAATGCACATATCGGTTAATTTGTATTAACTAAATTATCTTATGTGAAGTAAAGAATACTTTATTAATAGTGTATTTTCCTCTACATCTGGTCAGTCTTTTTTTCTGTGATGTACTTGCTTTCCAGTTTCCAAGTTATCTTTAGTTTTTGGCTGTTGTTTCTGGAAGCTCTGAGGCACGTTCCTGATGGAAACCACATGAGCATTCCCGCTGCTTCCCGAGGCAGGGCTCGGGGATGGCTGGAGCCCATGAGCAGCGCTGCTGGGCACAGAGATCCTCTCTCCCTTGCCATCTTTCAGCACCTCATCAGTGGCACTGGGAATGCTTGCAGCCACTGAGAACAGATGTAGAAATGTGACCTTGTGGTAGGGAAGTTTGACAGCAAAAACCCTCTCGTTTATTTCCCTACAGAAGTGTTCTAAGTGAAATTCACTCAGAAGTGAAAATTGCCAGTATGAAGAATTTTGTATTGTTTTTTTTTTCTTTAAAAAAATGTGTGAGTAGCTGTTTGTTTTCTTTTTGTTTGTTTGTTTGGGTTTTTTTTTGTTTTAATCTTAGTAAGCCTCTTTTTCAGAAATAAACCCTCCCCAGGGCAAAGAAGGAAATTTGTTTGTAAGAGACCATTACCAACAGGTATTAATTTAGAAAAAAACAAACAACATAACAACAAAGTAAAACAAAACCAAAGAACAAAAGTAAGAAAATTCTTCTAGATTAAACAGAACAGATTCATGAAGTACATATAAAAAGCTGGTGAAATTGCATTTATTTATCTTTTATAGGGCTTTCCTGGCAAGGATGGACCCACAGGCCCACAAGGACCTCCTGGCCCAATGGTGAGTATTGCCCATGGAATTTCTTACTGCAAAAGTCAGCAGGATTTGGGGGGATTACAGATCACACTGTTATCTATGCTACAGTGGATAGAGCAAGGCCAAGGGAAGTCAGAATTCTCATGATGCACTGAGTTGGCAGAGAGCTCCTGTCCAGTGTAATTTCTTTCCACTTCTACTTAGCTTAAGAAGAAAATGTCTCCCATGGGGAGGGGAGAGAGTTGTTCTGTCAATAGATTGATAGCTTGTTCTTAGTCAAGCAACTGCACTATAAAGAGGGAATTACTGCTTTGAACATTTGAAACAAGACCTTTTTTTTGTCAAAAATTCCATAGGACTGTTAGCTGAAGTGAACCATCAAGTTTAACTTGGTTTAGAGGCTGGAGGTGAGCACAGGTGCTCCACGGAGTAATCAAGGAAGACAACAGAGGCTACATCCAGCCTCTAATGCAGGATATATGTTGTCTTCAGAATCAGTCTCAGCCCTCTCAGGGCAGCTAGGCAAAGTTAATGCCTTCTTAAGAGATTTAAAAGATTGGAAGAAGCTGCTGGTTGTACACAGTATTCTCCAAGCCATCTTGATGTTTTTTGGAAAAACATTCTGAGTCATCCCCCCTGAACACACAGTATTGACACCACAGGATTTAGTCCAGTGGTTCAGCAATTTCTGCCTGTTCCAGAAAGCAACCCAAGTTATTTTTCTCAAGCGCTTTGCTCAGAGCCTTATCGTGCTCTTTTTCCTTCAAATTGCATTTCTTAGTTTTCTCTCTGGGAATCTTCAGTCTTTGACTGACAGAACTGTGTGTACACTTCTCCTCATCAGGACTCATGGATGTTGATTGTCATCACCACTATTTTCCTCTTCTTTTTCCACACAGGGCATACCTGGTGCTCCAGGTGTTCCAGGTGTTACTGGAAGTCAGGGGCCACAAGGTGATGTTGGAGCTCCTGTAAGTAAAACTAATTAATATTTCACTGTCTGCTGTTGTGCTTTGGTTGGTTTCTGAGCCTGGCTTCACTGTTTGACAGAACTCCTCAATATTTATTGCCTATGATCTGTTTGCAGTTAGTGGCTAAGTTAAACATCATATTGACCTTCCTTTGTTCATTCTTTGTAATTAAATATATTTGTTGATCTTACATACAATGTTTGGAATATGGGGATTAAAGTCAAAACACAAGACTCAAACACAGAAGTTAAAAACACAACTATGTGAATTTGAAGTCTTTGTGTAATTACATTCTTCTTTTTTTTTCCCTTTGCCCTTCCAGCGACTCTCTGGAAATTTACGTCTTTGTTAACCTGATTATTTCCAAAATATTATCCTGATTTCCAAACTGTGAAAATAATATATGAATAAAAACCTGGCTCTTGAGGTTACTCTGTGTTTAAATTAGAAAAATTGACTAATGACTAGGGCTTTTTATATAATTTATGTAATTTTTGGAAAATTATATCTTCTATATCTAAAATTAGTATTAGGAACCTCCAATATTAACTTTATCTCTCAACTGTTATTTTTTTATGAATTATTTTAAAAACCTCACCAAAAAAATGACTAGAAGAAAGGAATACAACAATGAAATCAATGTGCATTTGATATAAAAGAGAAAATATATAGTGGACTTTTTTGTCTCTGTAAGAGTTCGGACAATATTATGTATTAATATTTTAACATTTGACTATTTGTTTAATTATAAAGCCTGCTCAGCTTTTTCCCATATATTACAGTAAACATCCTATTTAGTTTTTAATGACATCAAAGTGAAACAGTGTGTATTTTTGTAAATTCTATTTTCAAAATAGAATTTTTTTTCCAAAATTCAGTTTGGTTTGGAGATTTAGGCCAATGCAAGCATTTTCATTTGGTTAAGTGGAAATGAAATTAAATAGATTGATAATTTATAAGCAAAGATAATAATCTAAATTCCCAGTTCTGCACAGTTTCTAAGTGTAATCATGGAATCTACAAAGGAGATTTGATGAGCTATGAAACTTTTACTATCAATATGTAACACATTGACTTTGCAGTTCCTGTCCAAACACATCCCAGATACTGAACAAAATTTTATAGAATGTGGATATTCCTGTGAGTCATGCCAGAGCTCTGCTGTGCATGGTTAGACTCTAGCTGTGCAGAAATAAACAGGTGGCTGAAAAATTACTGAGCTTTCTATTCCAAAACATAGAGTTATGTTTTGGAGAACATAGAGAATAGATTCCTTAGAAATAGTCTTTTAGTCTTGGTAGGAGTTTCCTCTCTCCAAGGATAGAGCAAGCTGTGCTTAACCATGTATCTGTCAGCTGGTTACCTGACAGAAGCACAGATCAGTCTGAGTGGGAAGGGAACCACAAGGATCATCAGGTCCAGCTCTCAAGTGTTTGGCCCATACAGGCATCAAACCCCTGGCCATGGTGTTATCAGCACCAGGCTCTGACCAACTCCTTTCCTTGCTTCAGGAGCTCCTGAGAAATGTGAACTATACCCCAAAATCTGACACTGGTGAAGTTGCAAGTGCCCTAGACAACCTGTTTCAATCCATAATCCTCCTCATCATCATTACAGTTTTACATTATCCTTAATGTCAAATGTAATTTTCTGTGCAATTTAATCCCACTGCTCACTCTGTTCATAGGGGTTGCAGAGCCCCAGGACAGCAAATTTCAGGCTGGCATTTTGCAAAAGTTAGACCTGTTTCAGCCACGTGAAATGCATCATGTGGTGGCCTGACCTTGCTATCATTTTGAATAAGTGAATTCAGCGTGTGATAAACACTTGTGAAAGTCATTGTTCCCATGTAATTGCCAAAGGTGAACATTTTGTTGAGTACTGAAATGATAGAAGTGTATTTGTCACTGTCACATAACCTCCTGAAAGCTGGCTTATTGTATATTTCTTCTCCCTCTACTATGAATCTGCAAGGCGGACAAAGTTCAGGTGTTAAAATTTTGAACAGAACAAAATGAGAATTAATTTTGTATTAAATCTTTTCATAGGGTCCTCCTGGAGCTAAGGGGGAAAGAGGTGAAAGGGTAAGTCTATATTCATGTTTGCTGTGGAATTTTTTTCCTGCCTGGCCTTCTTTCTCATAAAGAACTTTTCCAAAAAAATTATGTTTCTCTGTGTTTACAGGAACAGTAGTTTTCTCTTTGCAATTAAGCAAACTTTCCTTCTTTTCCAGACATAGTCTTTTATATAGCTACATTGATGTTTTCAAGGTGGGAAGTATGTGGCAGTAAGCATGCCTCCAAATCTCTCATTAGGGTTATCTTCTCAGACCTCTGATTGCTGGCCAAAAAGAGAAATGGGAACCAGTGAAATCACAAAATTTCTTTGGCTTTCCTTTCTCATCTGTGAGGATATGATGTCTCAGCAATAATAAATATCCTTCTTTGCTCCAAGTGCTGTCAGCTCAGGGCTGTTTCATGACTGTGCTGTTGTTTTCCAGGGTGATCTCCAGTCCCAGGCCATGGTCCGGGCTGTTGCTCGTCAAGTGTGTGAGCAGCTCATCCAAGGCAAGTACACGGACAGTCCACGTGCTTCTCTCTCTGGAATGGATCTTTTCCTGCCACAGCTACTTACAAATATGACACTTTGCAAAATATCCAAGGGGATCTGTTTGTTTTAGACTAGACAATTGAGATTTATGTTTCAACTAGATTTATGTTCAACCGGATTTGTGTCCAGCATCAGGCTGATTAGCATCAGCCTGCTGAAAAAAAAGCTGGAATTGTCTCCAAGCTATTGCAGTTTACAGAAGCTTCTGCTGCACCAGTTTTAAATTTTTATAGACATAAAATACAAAAGCCCTCCAAACCCTTGCCAAAGTAAGAAAATAAAATCCTGCATAACAGTTCTTCCCTTTTCTGTGCACTCTGTAACCTGTTATTTCTCCTCCAACAAGTGCATGACTTCGTAATACCAAACCACGACAGACCACAGCCTTGAGAACCTGCCAGTACTCTGCTGAAACTTTGCTGAACCAGATTTTCCACTGCTACTTTTTTTTCCTGACAGGTCATATGGCAAGATATAACTCAATTTTGAACCAGATCCCCAGCCAGTCTGTCTCAACTCGAACCATCGCGGGACCTCCTGGCGAGCCAGGTCGGCCAGGGGCTCCAGGGCCACAGGGGGAGCAAGGATCTCCAGGCATGCAAGGGTTTCCAGGAAGCCCTGGTCAGCCAGGAAGACCAGGAGAAAGAGGTAGGCTTCATACTTCTCAAATACCTCCCTTTCCTGTTACATTCTAACAGCTTTTGTCTCCTGTCTAAATGTGAAAGCACCATTTACTCACTAATTAATTAGTGAGCTTAATACAGACCATTATGAAGGCTCTGGAGATTCTGTCATGAAACTCATGCAGGCTTTGCCAAGTGTGTTTTGATAGGACCAGACAGAGGTTTAATGTTTAACTGCTGAAGACTGGTGGAATTTTATTGTGCAGATCCCATCACATCATGTTTCTTCTTAGTAAGACTCCAAAGCGAACAGAATCCCTAAATGTATAAGGAAAAGAGTAATTGAAAAAAGTCAGATGCAAAACTGATGTGGGGAAATGCTGAGCTTTTCTGATAACTTCAAACATGTCACTGTAGGAATATCTGAGAAATGGCCACCTGAAAGGAGCAAGATTGATAAGAAGAGGGAAAAATTCCTAGTTTGAGGGGTTGAGAGAATCAAGAAGAAATGGGGAGGTCAGAGAGAAGTAATACACTTAACATTTACAAGAATTCTCTTCTGTATTCTCATATGAAGTCTAGATCCCATTCTCCTTTCCTCCATGAGCATTGTGTAATAACAAAATAAGTTCCATGTTTGATTTACTCTCTTTCTGTGCAGCCTGGGCTATCTTTTGTGTCCCAGAGTAGCACTAACCTCAGGACACAATACTGAGTAGATCTATAATTGTGAAAGTGCTCTGAAGAGCATCACATGAGGAGGTGACCCAAAACCCAAGAGACAAATGTGATATTCACAAGCAGTGAATTGGTGTTGCTGTTACAAAATCTGCTAATGGGGTTCTAAAAATTAATTGCTGTGTTGACTGTTCAGGAGCTTAATAGCTCCAGTTCCCAGTAGCCATTATGACCATAGTTATAACATTGTTTTTAATAGAAAATCTTTGAGTGAACCTGTGAGCCTTGCCCTCAAGACTGTAAATTCCATCACCATTTTGAAAAAAGAGGCAAGGTTCCAGTTACTGACCCTTCAGTCCTGCTGTTGCCTGCTCCAGCTGAGCAAAAACCAGGCACTGTCCAGGAGGGAGGAGAAATGAGGGAGTGTGAGACAAGTAGAAAAGAAGATTGGAAGAGACAGCAATCGAGGAACTGACTTTTAAAGGGTGGTCTGGAGACACTGAATGCAGATTTCAGGATATTTGATTCCACACCAGCATATTTTAGATCTTTCCCTTCTTTTTGGGAAGAGGTTTTTCAAGCTAGGACTTTGTAAAAGGGACAACCAAAACACCAGGCTACAAAAAAGGAATGTGTCCACCATGTTCTGTACTTTCCATTGTATTTGCTGTGCTGATGTCCAGGCACACATTGTGGGATCACAGAGTGATTAGATACAGTAATTTAAATGAAACATGATGTGGGTTGGCCCACTGCAGACAATATTAATGTTTGAGAAGCAACATTGACAGCAGAGTACAGAAAAGGTAAAAAGAGATTAGAAAGAATATTGCCCCTTCCCTCTCTTTTACCCTTTCCCCTCCATATGAATAACTGGTGTTAGAAGGGACTGATTTTGGCAGGTAGTGCTTGTGAGGAGTTTTATACTTGGTAGAGAGAAAGCTCTAATCAAGAATCCTTCAGAACTGCAGTCAGATTTTCATAAAATGTGATACCAAATGTTGGGAGTGTTCTACGATATTTTCAGCTTAAAATGAGGTTGTTTCAAGAATCCATGTGTAAACTTTAACACAAAATAATTGACTGGTTTATTTGGAGTTGAAATGGATTTTAGGACATTCATGTAACTGGAGCCTTGAACAGAATCTGGAAGAAAGATGAAGGCGCTCTTTCAGAAACTAGGCAAAAGTATATAATAATTTATTGCTCCTTGAGGATTTGATTTCTTCAGAAACAACTGAACTTTCAGACTGATGTGTGTTTGATGCTGTAGCACTTTACTGAGCAGGTAGATACCTTTTGCTGCAGACTCTTGGGATATTTCTGAATCCATTTCGCTAAGCTAACCCCAAAATGCAAAAAGGAAAATTAAAAATTATTTAACCAGCCTCATGCTTGTGGAGAATGATTGGAAGTTTTTCATGGATTCCAAATTCCCACTTGATTCCTAATGACATATCCTACACAGAAGCAGCAGACTAAAATTGCTCAGCTTCTGGATGGAAGGAAAGGTTTTAAAGTTTCCAGTGACAACAGAGAGGAGGGTAAATGGAGTCAGACTCCATCCCTTGCTGTGTTCTGAAACACTGTTTGCATTTAACTTGTTCAGCAAACACAACGTATCATCCTGTCCTGAAGATCTCCCGCCAGCCACCTGGAAGTCTTTATGTAAAATGTGTTTCTTTTCACTGATGTCATCAGCATTTTGGTTGTATATAAAGCCAATTCAATGTTCAAGCCCAGTGCCTGATTAGCAACTCTGAAAGTCAGGCTCCACGTTTAAGTTCAGAAAATGCCCTGCAACAGCATGTGCTGAGCCGTAATAGTCATTAGAAGGAAAAACCACCTGTTTGCTTATCTAGCAGTGTTTCTTATTGTCCCTCAAACTGTAGGAGTTGCTGCAGGAGGCTGTTTCTGGCTCTGAGCTGAGGGGCAAGGTTCTGGTAGAGCAGGAAGATGAAAAGGTGAGGAGGCCAGGTGTTTCTTTCAGCTCACCTCTCTTGCCTATCACCTCCTCAGTCCCAGCCTGTAAGGAGGGAACACTTCAGAAAGCAGGCGTGGAGCTGGTTAGAAATGGTGCACCAAAGAGAGCTAAACTGGAAATGTCACAGTGAGAGACACCAGTGAACTTCCCTGCTAACTTGCCTGGCCAACAGCTTCTTTTCCCTTGTTTTCCTTGTCACTCTGCCAGGCATTAATCAGAGGCTTTGGAAAGAGACATGGATGAGTGTATGGAGTTCTGCTAGAAACCTCCACTTGAACTTCTAGGTCCATGATGTCCCATTCCTGGGTGGGATTCCTCTCACTGGTAACACACTGAGCTGGTCCTTCCAGGAAAGACCACCTCAGTGAGAAAGGACAAGCATTCTCCAGACAGATCCAGTTCTCAGTGTCTGCTGCCAGCTGAGAGGCCACGTTGTATTACCAGGGCCCTGCAGTACATAATCCCAGATAAGTTACTCGAATTTTGCCCTTTGCTTATTTGCATAAGTATAGGAGTTTGGAAAAAAACCAAACACTGATTATTCACAGCCCTCATCTCTATTTTAATTTTAACTAGCTCACAGCACTGGTTTCTATTTTCCTTTCAGCTAGTTTGAACATATTTTGTTTTGGTTTTGTTCATGATCTGGGACTTAAACAACGAGTGTCTGACTTCTGAGTGCTCAGGAAATAGTTGCACCTCTGCAAAATGGTATAGAAACCAAAAGAATCAACATGTTCTTTTCTTCTCTTTGGTTTCCAGTTATTTTTATAATACATGGGTTGTTTTCTCAACTTTGCGGAAAAATGGAAAAGCCATAGAAAAATTATTCTGGGGCACTGCTAACTTTGAGATGCTGTGAAAGTGCAGTTCTACTACTGAATGGACTTCAGCTCTTATGTGTTCTGAAGTGCTGAATAAAACTTACAGCTACTCAGCCCATCCCACTATGATTAAAAAACAATAAATACCTAAACTGTCACTGGGAAAGTTTCTGTTCTCAAGCACAGCTTCATCCTTATTTGCTTCCTGGCTTCATATGAAAGAGCCAGTTAAACATGTGTTATCAAAAGACACATTTACAGCTGTGATGGCAAAATTTCAGTGGAATTAAATGGAACTTTTGCCAGTTTTGTCAATTAAATATTTTTATTTCCAGTTTTAGCTTCATCTGGATTAAAAAAGAAAAAAATCACAACTGTGTGTTATTTTACACACAGCTCACAGCTGAACATCTTGAAAAGAGGATATTTTTGATAGTAGTTTAATTTTTCTTAAGTGCAATACATAGTTCTCCTCACAGGACAATATTATCTTAAAGACAAAATTAGCTAAAGAACACCTGAGATTTCAATTGTGCAGATACCATGGAAATTTATTTTTCTTTGCTAGAGAATGTGCTCATGACCTTGGTGTTGTTTTCAATAACTGATGCTATCAGAGTTATCTTTAGTGAAGAGTTGAAAATCATTGATTTCCGTTGCTTGTGATCTCCATGGGGCTGAAATGAAGACCTTGCTTATTTTGGGTGGGGACAAGACATAAACCCATGGCTAGCATGAAGGGGAGAGACAGTTTGATGGTATTGCTGAAGCATGTCCAGAGCACAAACATGAAAGCAGTTCCTGGGACCCGAAGACATTTTTTACTCAAATGGCAAGATTTGATACACACACTTTCATTCTGAGGGCAATTACCCATTGCAGTAACCTGCAATGCAGTAACCCACAAGTGATGGTTTGTCTGGTTGGCTTTCTGTAAGCCATGCTCTGCTGGCACCAAAGATGACTTGGGTGAATTTTGAATATTCTGCCATTTATAAGAAGTGAGCCAAGAGGTCTGTGAGTCTCTTAAGTCTCTTAGGGAAACCCATGGCTTTAACTCATGACCATTTTGCCTTAGGAGTAGGATATTTTTGCATCAGTGTTTATGTTCTCTTTAACTTGGATAAACTTTACTGGAAATCAGACTAAAAGAAACCTGATGCAGACTTTTATCTTGGCCTTCCGTGTTTGCTTTTAAAGAAGTTTTGCCCTGCACAAGAGATTCATAATTTATTCTAGAATGAATGTTTTCTTCTTAGCCTGAGTAGATTTGTTCCATGTTTAGCATTTCTTACTGACATTTTATCCTGTGAACATCACATACAAGTGTGTAGTTTGGTGTGTGTTAATAATTATAATTGAGTGCATGGCAGGCTGTGATTTCAAAACATTGTGGCTGCTGCCTTTGAAGTCACCAAGTAATGTTACCATGCAGGAGGATAAGCAATGGTCCTTGTGCTAAACAGCTGGGCAGATTGCAGATGGTTGTAGTGGGTCAGTCTCCTCAGGAAAAAAGCAATTGAAAAAGACTTTGCCTTTTGAAAAGGGCAAACCTTTCCCTGCAGGATCTGTGGGGTAAGAGATAATTTGGATACATTTATCTTCTTACAAGGCTTGCAGTACAGAGAATTGCAATAGATGAGTTTCTACACGTGTTTGAAGCAAGCCAGGGCTAAGCAAATTTCAAGCATGTGGAAAAGCCACCGCCACTCTTCCCTCAAAATTATGCAACTGAAGGAAATAAAAGACAAAAAAAGGGAAACAGGCAATGCCTTAACTATGCCAGGACAGTGGCAGAGAACCTTGCTGAGGTAAGGTAAAAAGGTCATCCATGCTTTGGTTTAAAATGATGTGCTCATTGTGGATTTACTGGTTGCAGTGGTGTGGCCTGTGTTTTCCATGTGGTTGGGTCAGACAGTAAGTTGCCCTAGAAACCTCTTGTTCCTGCAGAAGACCCAGAACTCCTCCACAGATACTGAATCCACTTCAATTCAGCAGACTAATATTTGATAAACTTGATGTGAGCAATTCTTTGCCACTGATGGGTTTTAATTACAATTTTTCTCACACTTAGACTTTTTATGTACTTATTTGCTTCCATTGCAAATTAGCTTAAGAAGGTAAAAGATCTTCTGTGACTCCCTGAGGGGAAACCTGGTGAGGAGGGGCTGAGGCCACTTGGTTTGCTCAGCCAGGAGACTGAGGAGAGACCTCACTGCAGTTACAACTTCCTCATGAGGAGAAGAGGAGGCACAGGCACTGATCTGTTCTCTGTGGTGACAGTGACAGAACCCAAGGGAATGGCCTGACGTGGATGGCCATAGGTTGGATATCAGGAAAAGGTTCTTTACCCAGAGGGTGTTTGGGCACTGGAACAGCTCCCCAGGGCAGTGGTCACAGCACCAAGCCTGACAGAGCTCAAGAAGCGTTCAGACAATGCTTTCAGGCTCAGGGTGTGACTCTCGCGATGGTCCTGGGAACCAGCCTCGATGATCTTTGTGGTGTCTTCCAACTCAGCATATTCTGTGATTCCACGATTCCTTGCAAAAATGAGATGTTCTCCAGCTGTTTTGCCCTAAGAGGCAGCAGTTACTGAGGGAAGGAGCCCAGTCAGTTGAACTGTGGATATTGCCCCATCCAGGGCAGCAGCTGTTTTCTTTCTGCTCTGTGTTGATGAAGGTGCCATGTATAGACTTTGATTCTGAAAGAAGGAAAACTGTGAAGCCAGGAGAGCAATTACCAGGGCTGGGAGGGAGGTCTGGAAAAGGGGGGGACGTCCCACAAACAAGCCAGGATTTGGTGTCTCTGAACCATCCAAATCAAACACAGACTTTATGAGAATTTCCAAGTCACCAGTGGAAACTCAGGGTCTGGAATTTATAGTTTTGACACCTACTATAGTTTAACACTGCTTATTGTGATGGCTGCATGGAGAAAGTGTTTTTATAGGATGCGATAGTGGTAGTGCAGAAGGAGATGGAAAGCTGGAGGTAAGCAGTGCTTTCTCTGAATTACTAGATTTGTGATCTCCCTGGATCAGACACAGGGAGAGAAATTTAGTGCCATGAGTGAGTGCAGGAGCACAACTCACTGGGTCTGCCTCTTGGAATATCAGTTTCAAGAGTGGGAAACACTTGGATTGGGCTTTACTTGGGAGTCAGATTTTGACTGTGATGAAACTCCTTTCTCATGTTTTAGCAAGAATCTGCCATAACTGCTAACAACTTTCTCCATGAACAATTTTGTGCTGTACCACTCTTTAGTGGGTGAATGTTTGAAGGAAAATTTGCTGTAGCACTGAAATTTGACTTTTATGGGCCACACAGTAATTTATAGCTATGAGGCTTGGAAGACTCTTCTGATGTACAATGGTTGCACGTTGGGGTAGTCCGGAGGGAGCTTTCCACAGGAAGTGCAGCCTGGAAACTGGCTGATGCCTCTGCATACCATCCTGATGAAACCACCATGGCAGCAGGAATGTTTAAGACCCCTAGAATGACATTTCCCTTCAGAGGCTGTCAGGGGAGGGAATGGAAAAAGAACCAAATAATTTTCATTTTTCACCTTCTTCCTTCTGTGCCATCTGTTTTTAGATGAAGAATAACACATGGAACTATAATCCTGGTTAAATAATAAACACTTCTCACACTTTTGATCAAAATGTGACTGAATACTATTTTCTTAGGTTTACCAGGTGAGAAAGGAGAGAAAGGCAATCCAGGTGTTGGAACACAAGGACCCCGAGGCCCACCAGGATCCACAGGTAAATTTACATTTGAGGCATCTGGATTAGACCATTCTGACCCATGTGTGAGGAAGCTTACAGTAGCTCTGTCTTTCTCCTTAAGGAGAGTAGCAGAAGAGTAGCAGTTCAGGTACCTTAACTGTCATAATGCTCTTACTATCTAATATCATGTTGGGTTGTGCCACATGATGGTGTCACCCATCACGCAAGTACTTTCATTTTCCCTATGATAAACTGCTTCCCCAGCCCACCTTTTAAAAATGTTTCATGTATTTTTTTTTTCCAGACATGGGTTCTAGAAGGGGAAAAAATTAGTCTGGACTAATTACATTTGTTTTCTCATTGACTTATTGTCATATCTAAATGGGGGCTGACAGAGAAATGTATAGTAATTAAGCACATTATATCACATGGATTTATATTTCGGTCCTGGAAAAGCAGAAAGAGTGATAACCAGGTCCTGTTGAAACAGGAGTGAAATTGCATTGACCTCAGGAGGATATCCGGGCTGTCAGGCACTGGTATTAAGTCACAGCATTACCTAGAATCTGTATTGAACGGGAGTGGGAGGAATCAAGAGCTGTGCTGGCATCCAGGGCTGTCCTTTCCCCATGTAAATCCCTTTCCAGAAGTCTGATGTTTGGTGAAACATTTGCTCCAGTTCTGCCTAGAAGCTGTCTCTGGCAAGGAAAATGAAGCAGCAGCCAGAGAGGAAGCTCATTGGAAGTGGGTCTCCTCTCGGGCTGCTGCTCTGTCTTCCTTGCCAGAGGCTGAAGTCTTCCCTCAGCTTGCCCAGAGGAGTCAGAGCCAGGATGCCTTGTTCCTCCTCTCAGGCTGTCTCCTGGAAGTGTTTATAGCACACTCAGGCCATGTTTTCCAGGCCAGGAAAGATGGCCTCATGTCCCTGCTTTCATGAACAACACCACGCAGATGTTTAATCTCTCTGTTCTATGCAGGACCTCCAGGAGAAAGTCGGACTGGCAGCCCGGGCCCACCAGGGTCTCCAGGCCCACGAGGTCCTGCTGGTCACACAGGGTCCCCGGGCTCAGCAGGCCCTGCTGGGCCTCCAGGGTACTGTGACCCGTCCTCCTGCGCTGGCTACGGCATGGGAGGTGAGTAGCGAGGAGTCGGGACTGCTGCCCTTTGCAGAGGTGTGGGTGGCACTTTCTAACAGCCCAAGTGAGATGGAGGCTACCAGTGAAACTTGCACTAAAATGTGCTGGCTCCTAAAAACCTGCGTGTCCAGTGTGGCTCTACTTTGTGGGACTGCAGCATGAAGAAAAGGTGACCCAGCGTAGTGACCAAAGGAAGTGACCTTCATCTGATCCCAGCCTGTAAAACTGATCCTGCCTAGTGGGTTTTGTCCTGTACGTGTTTGTGTAGCTCTATGAGCCTGCTCCATCTCCAGATTCTGTGTTGAAGCCCTACCAACTCATGTTTGTGACAGCAGTGTTTTCACACTTCTAGTTTTTCAAATGTGTTGCTCAACCTCCCCTTCCATGTGCCTCTGAGTGGCATGAGAGCATGACCCTTACTAAACCTGTAGTAGTGTAACCTGGCACAGGGATGCACGTGTCCATCATTAACCAGTGAAGCCACCTGGAGAAAATGATTCCTTCTGTGTCTTCTCTGTATCCTCCTTTCCCATCTTGTAGCACGGAGAGGCCATGGGAAGAAGTTAACACAATTACCAAAACTTAAATCACCCAACCTAAAATCACAATTAGTAGAGTGCTAAACTACAAATGTTATGCATAATGCATATTTGTTTGATGTTTACAGTATAATCTGCCCCTGAGCTGATTTGTATGTTTTACTTACCTGAATGTTTTTGTTGTCATCTCTTCCTATCCTTTTCTCCTCACTTCCCCTCCCCGTTGTTCATTTCCTGTTTTAAGGCCCAATCCCTTACAATGGCTACGAATTCAGAAGGTGAAAAGCTCATTCTGGTTCAGGTCTCATTGGGCTGAAGGTCAGAGATGGATGCTGAACTGCTCTGTGCTTTCCAGCAACGATAATGACTACCACTAATGAACTTACAGCTGCTGTACATGCACTTGGCTTCCTGGCACTGCTAAAAAATTATTGCCTGACCCATTTTTGCCTGCTGCTCATGTATTCTAGCTCATAATGGGAATAAGCTATAGCAGGCAGAGTGTGCAGTGTATAATGAGCACAGTATTACAATCGGACATTTGACAAATTGTGGTGGTGGTTTCCAACTAACTTGGCTGTCTGTTGGTGGGTTTCCAATTGCTCCAGCTTATTAATTTTGTTAAATGTTTTCATTGTTCCTTTATGTGAATAAAAGATGTGTATTTAAAGATTATATATATACTCACACACATGATATAGAAATACATCTATATATAAAATGTCAATTTCCTAATGAATGCTTTAATTTTCTACTCCCCTTCTCCTGTGTTAACCGTATGAATACTCTTGGTGGTGGTGGGTTAAGGTGGATACGGTGAGCCAACTGATCAAGACATCCCAGTAGTGCAGTTGCCACATAACTCCTACCAAATCTATGACCCTGAGGACCTTTATGATGGTGAGCAACAGCCGTACGTAGTTCACGGGTCCTACCCCTTACCGTCCCCATACTCCCAGTCCTATCCATCACCTCATCTTGCTCAACCAGAGTTCACTCCTGTCCAAGAAGAGATGGAAGCCGTTGAGCTGAGGTCCCCGGGAATCAGTCGCTTCGCAAGGAGGATAGCCAAAAGGAGTGCCAGGAGCCCAGAACGCACAAAGGCGAACGGAAAAAGCCCCTCTCAATGAACTGGTTAAAAAAGGGAAACATTTTATGCACACCTGTGTTTGGCCTTTTGCCCCAGTGCCTCCTCACCTGTCATGAAGATGTTTACAGGCTTTTATGTTAAAGGAGAAAAAAGTGTATGTGGCCAGTTGACACAACAAATAATGGAAATTATCTTGCATGCCAGAAGTTTAGTATGTTAGTGGGTTGGTGCTAGCTGATGATGAAAGGTCACTTGTAGATCTTTCTCTGGAGTACTGTTCCGTTCACTCTTCAAACTGTAGCTGAAAAATGCATCTGGCTAGGTGGTGTGCGTAGAACCATTCACAAAAGTTAATGTTTTGTTATCCATTTTTTCTCAGCTGATTACTTTCTCTTTGTTTTGGATTAATTGCTTTACTAGCAGAGTAACCTGACTAAATCCACTGGAGAACAATGCATCAAGTGTCCTTGCACCCCAGTTATCATCCTTTTGTAAAGATTTCTTACATTACAGACCACTGTTTTCTTAACTCACCTAAAATAAATAAGCAAGAATGTTCTGTGGGAGCACACTGATAATTTATTGTGAACCTCTTTCATTTCTGTTTTGTACGCAAATAAAAGTTGCAAGCTTTTGTATGGTAATTCTGTATTCATTTGACTTTTAACTCAAAAAAACTGCATTAGATCTTCAGGCGACAGAATGTAATGAGAAGGAAATACATTTCCTGTTTTCAACACTTTGGGGCAACAGTTTTATTTTAAATGACGTAGTATAAACATTACTTAGCCTTATTTTTAACTTGTATATGGCCAAGTGCAGAGAGTAACTGAGCTGAGGTAGTTGTACCAACTGTAGATGTGAGATTCCTCATGCCAACATGCCCAAGTCAAAAGACTGGGAGGTGTAGTTGGGACGGCAACTTGGATCAGCTAATGAGGAGAGGAAGGCAAACCACCAACCCAACCACTTGAGCACAAAGCAATTCATCATCTACAAACAAGGTAAGTTAGAAAGAGACTCAATAAACACCTCTGAACAGCACTGGAGACTGAGCAAGATTTAGCTCAATAATGGCCATTTATGAAAGCACAGGTTTGGAAGACTTTTTCTTCAGCCCTATACAGACATGGAGAGGCTGTCGTGCACACCTCAGCACCATCCTCCTGCTCATCCCTGACTGGGAGTGGGTCTAGTCATATTCTACAGTAAAGAAAAGCCTGTCAGGTTTTGACTGCTGCCAGCAGCTCCCTTAGCTCACCAGGAAGAAGAGTAACCTTTACTGTGTAATCTCCAATTGTTTCACCTGGAATTCAGCCTCATTAGTAGCACACATGATTTGCACATGTAACTAGTAGGCTCTGGCTGGGGGCTGGATACCTTCCTAGGTTCTTTCTCTTTTCCCATTACTTCTTTTACCTCCACCCATTTTCCTGGGGAAAGGTGATAAAAGTTGATAGAATATGAGTTTAATGTCATTTCATTACCTGCACTTGCATTTAAAATAGAAGGTAGAAAAGTATAATGTAGTTTATGGACTTTATTTTTTAGCAGCTTAAGCCCACTTGACAGAACACAAGACAGCCTCGTGGCTGTCTTGGCCCCAAGCAGGTACCACAGCCTGGCACAAGCAACTGATACTCAGAAGTATTATTAAAACTAAATACAGTAATGCCTGGGGTCACAGGGTTAATTTTAATTTCCCTGCTGGCATTGGCTGTCAACACCCATGTTAATTTACCCCAACTGCAAACTCCTTCTGCCCCTGCCCGGTTAGCCCACTCCCATCCATGTTCTACAAACAGCTTAGAGTTCTGCTTGAGATATGCTGACCTGCAGGTCCTGTGGTAGGGACAGAGAAGGTCACTGATGGAAAAAATCAGCTTTTTTTCAAGCAATTCTGCCTGTTTTGTCTTTGGAAGACTTTGAGTCTCCTGCTAACAGTGCACAATACATTAGTCATGACTGGCTGGCCTGCAACACTATATCAAATCTCAGGTTCTTTTGGGACTGCAGAGACTGATGAGAACACAGGGCAACACCAGGGACGTATGTATACAGCATAATCACAATAAGGCAATTGTTGATACCTACTCCATGAACAGCCCAACCAAATCCCTGAGGGTGCTTGTGGTGTGCAGTCAGTGTCCCCTGTGCTGTGCCAGTCCAACAGCTCCCACACCAGTCTCCTGGGCTGGGGGAGCAGCTGGAAGCAGCACAGCACGCCCAGCTCACAGAAATTCGGGTGCTCTGGGCCTGTGGGATCCCCTGTGCTGCACACCTGCACAACAGGCTGCCATCTCCTCCTCACACCATATGATGTACATGGAGTCAATTAAACAAATGACTTGGGGAAAATACAGTAGCCATACTCATTCAAATTTTATAACAATTTATATACTAAAGCACAAGATTCAATTGCAGTAACAATTTATATACTAAAGCACAAGATTCAATTGCAGTAGGTAATTTATTTTAACTTTCTATTTACTGTGCCATTTACTGGCACCATGCTGACCAGAATGCTGCTGGTATCATTAATCATATATAGTCACTCTTTATTAGAGTTACTCTTTATTAGAGTACTCTTTATTAGGGTAGTAGTTACTCTTTATTAGAGTAACTAGACAGTAATAGAGTAAGTAACTAGTTACTCTGTGCTCCACCCAATTATAAAAATACTATTCAGGAATTGTATGTTTGCCAAAAGAAGTAAACCCCATTCTGTCAGGATTTTCTCCAAAATCCAGTCTCTGAATAATCAAGAATGTCTCCTATTTTTTCCAGACCACCTAAGAAAGTGAAGCTGCTGACTGAAGGATTCAGCACATGATGAACAGTTGATGCCACACAGATCTTACCAATAAACTGTCCTTACACAGAAAAGAGCATTTACTGTAACCCAGGCCTTTCAAAAATACTTTCACTAGTTAATGCAGTGTACTAACTAACTTGGAAGTGAAGGCTGCACATTCACTAGGTGGGAATTTTTCCTGGGATAAGCCCATCTGAATGTCAAAGAAAGGCCCAATATCAAACCTTTATTTAATGCAATGAAATATGGTTATAAATAAACAACTGGTTTTCTTCTTGTATGATGCTTGTATGAAACAGATGTAGAATACTCAAATTCTCCTCACTAGACATTGTAAAATTTGGCACACAATGTACCAGCATTTCCTACTACACAGAAAACAACAGGTGCTTTACTTATCTACAGAACACCTTTGGCTTGAGGGTTTTCAGAGCAGGAAAGCAGACAGGAATTTCAGGGAAGTAGCTTGCAAAAGTGAAGTGAATTTTAAGACTTTTTTAAAATCATTCAACACTTAAGTCTGGTTTCCTCATTTAGTTTTCATAATAAAAATGCTTCTCTGTTCTGCAATATGTTCCTTAAAGTAGGTAAGGCATGTTACTGTGACTTGAATGAAAATCAGTTTGAGGCTGAAGGGAGGAAAAAAGATAAAGTATCTCTCTGTTTATCTGCCTTTAATACCTGTTATTTCAACAAGCTCTTTAAGGAAATCTGTTCTACACTGGGTTGTCATCAGTGAGCTGTTTCATAGCAGTAGTCAATGTGTTTTATGAGATGCAAGTACTCATTACAAAGGTATTCATTCTTTAATAACAGTATCAAATCAAATGTCATGAAAAAATACCAGATCATACAATGCAGAGTACAGATGGCATTGACAAGATAATACCTAATCTTAGATGTTTCAAATACAGTGATTTCTATAATCTCACCAAGCCAAATTTGCTAACAGCTGTCAGAAACATTCAGTATAGAAGGGCTGACTGAGCCACACAGATGCTTCCATATTAGAAGAATTTTCTTTGAAAGAGGAGAGACACTCTTGATGGCACTTCTTTCATTCTTATTACTTCCTTCGAAAATCTTTAGGTCTGTGGGGAAAAAAAAAAGTATTTTAAGAAATGCATGTTCACTGCAGTGGTTTTGCTTTAAGGCTGTAGTAGCAGCCTAGACTAGTTTTATTTCCTCACTCTGGTGAGGGTTTTTTTGACAAAGAAGAACATTTTCTGGATTACACAAGACAGAACAAATTAAAGAAATTTACTAAGATCTCTAAGAATCTTATTTTCAGACATCAGGACTAGATGGTCACTCCTACGTTCCTAAGCAAAATAAAAAACCATCTTGAACTGAATGCAGTCTCACAGGGCTTTAAACACAGGCACTGATTTGGCTCCACTTTTAACAACTGAATAATCCATGCATAAGTGGGTAAATTTCACTCAACAGCACAGTCCAGCACAACACTACTAAAATAGTTAAAACCAATGATTTAAAAAAAAAAACCTAATTGAATCTTAGAAGTTCTGCAATCCCCTTTGCTTGGATGACAGATGTGGAAAACATTCAGATAGAAGCAGACTACTGTTTGCAATCCTCTGTCATCTCCTATTCAGGCACATCTCTCTCCCTGCCTGCCATTTATCCACAGGCTGCAGGAACCACATTCTGCCTGAAACTGCACAGCTCAGAGCAGCTTATGGCTTTCAGAATGCTGAGTTTGCAGACTGGATGCACATCTATATCCCTACCATGTCCTGCAGAGAATCTGCACATCCTGGACTCTGCCCAGTCACTCCCAAACCCCCAGGGCAGGTCAGGGTCTTTGAGGTGTCCAGGACACACCTGGTGTCACCCAGTGCAGGTCAGGGTCTCTGAGGTGCCCAGGACACACCTGGTGTCACTCAGTGCAGGTCAGGGCCTCTGAGGTGCCCAGGACAGGGCTGGTGTCACCCAGTGCAGGTCAGGGTCTCTGAGGTGCCCAGGACACACCTGGTGTCACCCAGTGCAGGTCAGGGTCCCTGAGGTGCCCAGGACACACCTGGTGTTTGCCCAGCATGGAGCAGCCGCCCCTCACAGCCGCCATCCCACACAGAGCTGCAGCCTGCAGGAACACAATGCTCCTCACTCCTCCTCTCATCTGAGAATCAAAGCAGCTTGGGGAACTCACAGGACTCAACAAGACAGGTATTAACAAAGGTTTTAGAGACATCTAAAGGAATACAGGGCGAGATTTGCCATGAAGTTGAATGAAAAATTCTGGTATACAGGATAACCTGCAAACCACTACAGTCACCAGGTTGAATTTCCAAAGGTGGTACATTTTATCTGTAATTCAGCCCAATAATGGAAATGAAAAGCAGACAGCAGTGGAAGCAGACAGCTTACTTTAAAGACTGAGAGTTCAGATGGCTGCAGAGATGCCACATAGAAATCCAATACTTGTTTAGTCCTATGTTGCAGTTTCAGATTTTGCTAAGCAATAGCACTGCAAAGTGAAATCATCCACACAACTCTTGTATGAGCCCATAGGTTCTCACATGAAGCAAGTCTGGAATTCAGTTTGTGTTATTTCAAGAGTAGCATATAAAACTGTGTGAATTTTACAGAACAACTATAAAGAAGAGCTAGTGTTCATACTGTGATGAATCACAAAGCTGCTCTGTTCCCCATTTAAACAGCATATTCTGTATTAATATTTGGACTTGTATCTTCTGTGCATGACAGAACTGCTGCAAGCACCATATATGTTGTTTACATACTTGCTTAATGCTGAACTTGAATGTACTTAATGTTTGATGGTTGGTGTGTGCTGGGAAGTCAAATCACATTTCCTAGATTCCCAGACTTCAGTACTTGGAGATATTAATGGAATCAGAGAATGCTTTGGGTCAGAAGGGACCTTAAACATCCTCTGGCTCCAGCCTCTCTGCCATTCCACATTTTGTTACTCAGATCTCACTGCATGCCAGAATAGGTATTTCATTATATCAAACTGTTTGTAGAGTGGTAAGAGTAGGGGATTTTGAAAAATTCTCAGCAGTGACTTAGAAGTTTTATCACTACATCCATCCTAGACAGGTGGACAGTGCTGGAAGATTTCAGGCAACACAGCATGGCAAAGACATCCTTGTCTTGCAGCTTATAGTTATTACTCTGTCTTTAGAGAGACCAATCCATTCTCTTGTACATTGCTCAAAGGATTTTACATTTTTCTATGAATGGCTCCCTTAAAAATTCCATCTAGGCTTATGTTGGAGTGCTGCAGAACTACAGGTCTCACAGCACTTTGTTCTGGAGTGAAAATCTTTTTTCTTGCTTGCTTGTAATCTGCATTTCAACTTTAATGCTTATTGTCTTAAAATTTAAATGTATAAAAATGCATCAAACACTGGACTCTTAGTTTGCAGTCTTCTGAAGTTAATGAAGCTTAAAGACAGGATTTTCCACACTGAAACACTTGTGTGAACAAATACAAAAGTTTTTAAAGCCTTTTCTATTGCCACAGTAGGCTTTTTATGCCCACTAGTATTTGGCTTTTGGACTGCTTTTGAAGAATTCTTGGCACCAGGAAAGCTAAGCCTTGGAAAACACTGCCTTTGGCAGGAGTGTTACAGGCATTTTGTCAGATGAAGAATATGAACCCACAAAAATGCTGTCTACTCAGAGAGAATTATGAACCACTTGTGAGCATCAATGGGTAACTGCTCATTGATAAGTGACACAAATCCATGTGAGAGTCTTCTTCTTTGATGGCAGTGCTTTTGCCTTTCCTCAGCAAAGGCCAGAGTTTATGCTCTTGAAACAAAGAAAATGCTATCTCCTAGAACAGACAGTTCAGAAATTCACCCAAAGGCAAGACTTCACATAGCTGCTTCTCCTCTGCTTTTTATTTTTAAAGTAACATTCTTGGGGAAAAAAAGCTTTGCTGTATAGTGACAGGAGACTCCAAGACAAAGGGAAATGGGGGAATGTGGGAACCAATGTCTCTGCAATCTATGCTGAAACACAAACTATTATGGGTTCACTGAAAATATGCAATATTAGTCTGTGAAGCAGATGTCTGCCACCAAAATATGTAAGAAATATTTGTCTCACTAACATTCTTATACTCCACATAAAAAGTGTTAAGACAGTTCTGTGAGTTCTAGGCAAAATACTCAGCAAATTAAATCAGTAACCCATTTGTTACAGCAGGCCTCTCAGTGCTTCTCACTTAACAAATAATTTACCACTGAGCAAGAGGCACTGAAGAGCTGGTCCTGAACTCTGATTACAGCTTTTAAATCTGCTAAAGCTGCCCAGGGAGATCATGGATTCTCTCTGAAAACACTCAAAACCCACCTGGATGCATTCCCTTGTAACCTGCTCTAGGGGACCTGCCTTGGCAGGGGGGTTGGACTGGATCATCGCCATAGGTTCCTGCCAAACCTCACAATTCTGTGATTCCATAAATTTTCCCAATTTTTATCCATACTCACAGCTATCAGAAAAGAAATACAGCTGATGTAAAATGCTGACAATTCACAGCCACTGAAGTTACAGAACAGATAAACCTGCCCCTTTGTCCAGCTCCTAGGATCAGCCTTTGTGATGGAAAACAGAAGGGTCTTAGTGGTCCCCACTGTCACTGGTACAGAATTCCCCAAACTCTGCAGTATTAATGTATTTCATATAAATGTTGTCTTTTGATAATGATGCCAGCCCTACACTCTGCAGTGTTGAAAAAACCAATGGACTGTGAGAGTTTTCTCATTTAGAAGAAAACAGTAACTTCTTTGCTCTGTACTCCACCTCATGAAATAAGATTGAGGTCAAACTAAACCCTAGAACATGAAGAAGTTCTGCCTTTCTTTATGGACTTTAAAGATGACTTGAAGAGGCTTGTGTCCTTGGGCAAAAACTTGCCATTGCAAGTTCTCTCTTCAGTGTCTCTGCAGATTTTGGAGTTACAGTTATGTTTTGAAAAGCACTGCAGAATATAGTGCTGGCACCTGTGTCATTAATTAATACTGAAATTTGGTGAACACACATGTGATTCCCAGCAACTCCAACCAACTCCAGCATGCACACACCCCTTTGTGCAGCTGCATAAAAAAGGTTGTCTTTAACCTAGGTCAGGTCTCTGATTCTCCATTCTGTTGCCACACAAGCAGAATGGAGAGGCAGGAAAATTGATGGGTGATTCTTAAAACTGAGCCCTATTGCCAGAAAAAACGCTCACTAAGCTATGACCTCAGCCTTTGAACATCTCAGATGGCAAACAGAAACTATCAGCACAAAAAGACCTACTTGCATATCTGCAACTATCATGGGACCCCCCACTTTACAGCACATTCAATATTCTTTTTCAGTGTGATGTGAAATATCCTCTTTCAAGGGTGTTTTTCCTGTGGGGAAGGACAGGACAGAGACCCTCTGCAATAGTTTAATGTGTTCAACTCTCAACTCCTGGAGTGAATATTTATTTCAATCAGTTCTGAATAGACTTGCTGCACAGCTCCATCTTTATTAAATTCTTGTCAGCACATTCCAGCAATGATGTTTCCCTTTGCCTAGCAATGCTTTGTGGAGGTAAAGCAGCCTCCGAAAAAATAAAATAAAGGGGGTGTGTGTTACTCTATGAAGGCCAAATCTAAGTAATCACTTGTTATAGTGCAACTAACTTGATTTCAAAAATATACAGGACAACTTCACCATCTAATTTCTAGGCAAACAAACTAAAACCTTGTAGCATCTTACAGCAGACAGGTTAGCATTACTAACCTCAAAGAAATAATAAAGGTAAGGCTGTTGAGTTATATATGACACTGTCTATTCTATACGTACAGCAGTTATTTTACAATCCAGACAATATTTTAAAAAAAAATTCTCTTCATTTTTTAATGATTCAGAATACCTCTTCAAAACTATGTATTTTAATCCAAATGACTTTGTTTCTTAGAACTTCTAAATGCACTTTGATTAGCTATAACAATGCAATTTGTAGTCAACATTGCCCTTCCTTCTTCCAAAAGAAGTGTCACACCTCCCTAGATTCTTCTATTGCATACTGCTGATAAACAGCATTGATAACATGACCTTATCTTCTTTCAAGCTCAAAAACCCTGGATAGCCATCTCTCCACAACCAATCCCTACTCACAGGGCTTTGCTGTTACATTGCATTGTCTAGGACTTTTCAAAACAAGTTTTATGAAGTCAAATCTCATGGAATTGTTGCAGTCATTTGTGTGCTTGCAAGCCTGTGTTAATGAGTGCTAATGGTTTCAAACCTGCCTCTGCTGAGGGGTCAGGCAGTGCTGCACAGTAAGTGACCTGTCAATTCCTGCTCTTGACTCAGCAATGCACACCTGGTGGGGAAGTTCTGTCTCAAATTGCAATTTTCTCTTCACCTGCGGGCAATCACTGGAGCACATGACCCAGAGTTCCCTGGAATTTCTGCACTCTCAGCAGCAGTAATAAGGAGTGTTCAGAAAACATTTTGCATCAGCACTGCAAAAGGTTGGTGCCTTGAGGCTAACTAATGCCACAGGTTAACACAGTGACTGAGATGAGAGACATGGTACAAGAGTAAAATTTGAAGAGTATACACTTAGAATTCTGTTAAGATTTTACTGCTTCCATGAATGAGAGAAAGCACACCTGATGCATGAAAACTCCCTTAAAATGAATAACCATCATGTAGGAAAGGCACATCGATCTCTTCTACTCACAGTCTGTACAACAATTTGTATGACCTGAAAAATTTACTGTCTGGTAGGATTCCCATTTGCATAGTTTATTCATCAAAAACAAAACCAAAAAAGTACTGGTCTTAACTCACAGTTATCAATATGTTTTAAGAGTAACTCACCCCAGAGGGTTTTAGGTTTGTGGCTGCTATGTTAGCTTTTTATCCAGCAGCTTTTTTCCCCCTTTTCCCCATCCTGTTTCCTGAACAGTGTAGTGTTCCTCAAAAAGCTAAAGGAGACTTCAGCATGACTGTGTAGTTTTACAGTTCTCCCTGACTTTCTTATGCAAGTTTCAAGAATTTTAAGAAACAACAAGGATAAAATCTCTCCAAACTTGGCTGAAAAATTAGAACAAAGAAGTAATTGGTATTAAAGCACTTCTAACCTACCCTAATTTTTAAAGTATTTAACAAATACCCACAGCTCATAAAGGTCTCATTTAGGGGAGTTTATAAACAACACTGTTTTGAATGGATGACAGACTGGGGAAGACCAATTAGTGAAAAGATTTTGTGGGCTGATCATGCCACTTGGTTCCTAGCCCTCAGCCACTCTGTGCTGTCAGGCACAATCAATCTGCACTACTGTGATGCTCTTCTCCATAATTCTGGAAATTACCATCACAGGAATGTGGAATTATTGCTAACTGATGACAGAAGTCTGCTTACACAGAATGGTTCTATGGCTCATCTTTCATATATGCTTATTAAGGGCAATAGGTGGCTTTTAGACTTTTCATAGGAGAAAAGGTTCCAAATAATTTGGTTTTGTCTAAAATTAGCACACAATACACACAACATGAAATTTGTTGTCTATCTGGCACACATTTTAAGGTTATTTTATGAATTAACTATGAATTTTTGGGTATTTAAGGTTTTTTTTAATAGAAAAACTTCAACACACAAACAAAATTTACTGTAAATTCTGAAACAAGAGGAATGTATGTATTTTTCAGGAACATTTTGCAAGTTGTGCCAAAATAAATATCTATTAGGTAAGGGGACTATAGCTAAAGGGGATTTCTGAACACATTTAATCTTTTTCACTAACCACACTAGTAAATCAAAACGCAAGGATCAGACATTGCTATCATTCCCTGGAAAACCACATTATGTGGTTATACTCAAACACCAACAGTTTGCTGCTGGGGTGGGGGGAAGAAGAATCATTCTACTCAAGGTGTACCCATTATCCCATGCTGGCTCTATGCCTCTGGTAAAATAATCAGTGAAATAGCTAATGATATTTCAATTATCACTAAATTTCCAATTCACACTGTGGCCTATTCTAAACCCTCAATTCCTCTGCTTGGAGGACAAGAACTGTTTTCATGTTGGTATTGTTCTCATGCAGACTGTTGTCCTGCCTAAAAAGCATTTCTACAGGTATAACTTATTTTGTTTGGAGAACAAACCACAGTAACAGAAGCTGCATTTTGTAACAAGAGTAAGAAATGGTGATACTGCTATGACAGTGCAGCTATAGTGACTTATCCTTTTAAGCAGAAACAAAACTTAAGATGTATATTTTGTGGTTTTCAGCTGCAACTTGTTTGCTTTTTTCTGCATAAAAGTAGCACTTGTTGCAATTTTTAAAAACGGTCCTTAAATCAAGTTATCTAATATGCATTTAGGTACTTTGAGTAAAATGAAGAATGGCTTATTAAAATTTAAAATAAAGTAGTTACAACCTCAGTTAAGAAAAATTGATCTAAGCTTCTTTAAATTTACTATGATTCCCTGAATTTGGCCTTGCTTATATGAATTCTGTCTGGAAAAATATTTAAGATAAATCAATGGAATATACTTGTAAGCTTCATCTTGTTAAGATGAAGCTTTTTGAAAACAGAAGGTTACTTTTTTAATGATATATTCTGCTAAAAAGTATAGGACTGTATACAGACCAGCACTGTACACTTGGCTTTGGACAAAGAATTACGTTATTCTTCAAATAAACAGAGAAGTGGGTGAAGGAATAGTGAAATATTTTCCAGACTTACTGTCAGCCACAGAAGTGAAAAAAGGAAATCTATAAACATTTATAAAAGACATTTATAAAAGAGTGATTAAAAATTAATCTAACTCGAATTTCATCTGGGCAAGTAGTTCAACAGTATCATATACAACCATTCTCCTACTCCTTGTCAAATTTCCATTCATTTAGTTTCTATTCTCACATATGAGATAAACAGGTTTTAAGGGAAGGGGAAAGTAGCTTTGGAACTTTATTTTTGGGAGCCTCTTCAGAATATTCAAGTAAAAGGGCCCAGTTACCTATTTATTATCTCTTACCTTCAACTCTTGTTTTAGAAACAACCTAAGCTGCCCCCAGGTAAAGAGTATGAGAATCAGGAGCACTGATCTGTTTTAGGCATGCCAGAGAAAAGCCAGTAATTGAATTCAATAGGCTAAACAATCTGAACATGGATATGTTGGATTTTTAAGATGACTGAGTTACTGACCCTTCTTGATTAGTGTCCAGGTGCTGCCTGCAGCTAAAACCTAATGAAGAGGAGAGCAATTTTCTTCTTAAGTACCTGTGTGGCTTTTTGCAAAGGAATTTAGATCCAGTTCTGGTAGTCTGAAATGTGGGACTTGCTTACCTCCAAACCTCCTCTCAAATGAACACAAATCTGCTACACAAAATTCTGAGATATTTTATACCCTCACTAATAAAAAAACCTCAAAAGTTACC
The DNA here is from genome assembly GCF_047830755.1 of Zonotrichia albicollis. Lineage (NCBI taxonomy): Eukaryota > Metazoa > Chordata > Aves > Passeriformes > Passerellidae > Zonotrichia > Zonotrichia albicollis. The sequence goes on from NC_133819.1 coordinate 141,741,739, forward strand.
AGTGATAGTTACTAGATTTGATTGGGGATTAATGATCTCCAGTTAGTTAATGTAATTTCTACCAAGAGGCAAAAAGGCCACAGAAAATGAACTGCCAGAGGGACTCCTCAAAGAGTACATTGGAACAGAACTGGGCTGGATTGGCAGGATAGCTTTTTCCTAGTTTATACAGTTTGTTTTTTAGGAAAAAGTAAGACTGGCTGCAGTCTTTTACAGAAGTTTGTGTTGGCCAAGTCTTCTCTCAACACTGTTACATGCTAGGCCTGCTTTGTGAGAGAAGATGAGCGCTCAAGTTGGAGGGGCAATACTTAGCCCAAGATAAAAACCAAATTATTGCTTAGTGAGGCATAATATAAAATACAATACAAATCCTAAGAAGCTGCAGGCACACTCTACAACTGAACAGGAACTAAGAAAAATACTGGAGAAATTTAATTTGGTTCCAAATTTTTAAAGGCTAATAAATAAACTTGAGATGGTTCTTAAAAAATGGCTCAAGACCTCACCATCTTTAGAGATGGCTTTATGGCTTTCCCTCTGCTCTTCCCAAGGTAACTAGAGTGATCACTCTTTTCCTTTATTTTACCTCATACTTCATTGTAGGGAGAAAAAAAAATATTCTAAACTTAGTAAAAACTGAAAGTTATAATTTGTAACACAGCAAATCACTGGAAATACTCCAAAGGTAATTTTTCTATGCAATACATTGTGGAGTGTCTTTTGGTGTCCGCTCCTCATGAAGTTATCTGAAGAAACTAACAGACAAAAATCCTAATAAAACCTGTTAGCATCTTGCACATATAAAAAGTACTGTTTAGAACATCCTTTCAGGCACATAATCAGGATATCTCTGGCTTCTTCTTCTGCTCAATAACTACATTCCAGAAATAATCTGTGTAACTAAAAACAGAAACTTGCACTACAAATTGTAGAATAGTACAAGATAAGTACTGCTGCAGTTCTTCTAAGAAAACAGAAAAGGAAGCGGTGGCTGAAAGGATCTTTTAACCCAAAAGCTTTTCTGTTTACCAGTGCCCATTTATCTGCTGGGAACATCACAGGTGGCTTCTGGTTGCTTGAGTCTGGCAAGGCAAAACTGGGGAGGAACTGGAGTGACACAGAATATGTAAGAGGATTATCAGAGCCATCTGCAGTTCACAGGCATCCAATATGCTTGTGTTTCACCACCTACAAACTTCTGTCTGAGAACACTGTGATTTTCTGCTTTCAAAGCCACAGAGTGCTGCTGACAAACTTCCAGGAATCTGTGTGCCACGGCATGGAGATGACAAGCAGTGTCAGTACTGGGACCCTGCCTAAGCCATGCTGCTTGGCTGGAACAAACCCATGGCTTCAGACCAGGCTCTGCAACTCCCTGCCTCAAAGCAGGATGTACAGATGGGGGCAGAAATCAGGAAAGTTACTCAGAAATATAAACATTAAGAAGGTGTTTGGTTTTCAAAAAGCAAATTGCAGAGTTTACAATATATCAAGTTTTGAAAACTTCAGAAGTGTGGAAGAACTTGTTCCCCCAAGGCCAAGCAAGCAGCTGTCTGGCCCGAGGGGAGCTCCTAGGAGGGCTGGCAGTGGACCAGGCTGCACACCAGCAGCAGCCCAAGCACACTCTATGCAATCAGACAGCTCTGCTTTCTTAAGGGAAACTCCCAGGAATGCATCCATCTCATTGGAGCAACACAGGGCTGCTGTTTCTGGTAACATTCTTATTTAAATACTTCTTGAAGTACAATTTCCTGCCTTTAAAATTGTCTCAAAACACATATATACCCAGACAGTTAAACAACTTTCAAATGGTATATAACAGGAAAATGTGCCCATGAATCTGATGTATGCTTGCTTTCAAGGAACAGAATTGTTTGCTTAGTTATATGTAACTGGTGAATTCTGTGATGATTTCTGTTTAAAACTCATTTAAAAGACATACAATCTGAAATTTCAAACACACTTGAAATAAAAGTTTCATTCACAGCACAAGATCAAACTCTGTCAAAGGAGCTAGTTTTTGATCTTTTTCACCTTGAAATATGTCTGGAACAGACATAATTTACTTTCCTGTATCTACATGGTTTTCCATCCCACTTCAGACATCTCCACAGAGGATCTAAGTTAGAACCTCTGCACAAGTTGGAAAGTCAGTTGGCTCCAATTAGGAATAAAAGGAAAGAATGCTCGAGGAAAGCTTCTCTGACCAGGAATATCCTCACTTTTGATTCTCCCCTTTCATGGAGCAGGATCCCTCTTGATGTCCTGTCGTGGTGGAAGCAGAGGTGATGGGAATGCTTACCACTGAAAACCAAACAATTTGCTGGGTTTCCACACCTGTGATTTCCTTAAAACTATTTCTCTATTTTAGTGTCCCACTTGCACACTGTGTCTTTCTCTGTGGTGGGTCAGTCTCCAACTACCAGCAAAACAGCCTTTAAAGAACCCTCTATAGCAAGACATTTTAACACAAAATAGAGCAAAAATGTCCAATAACATTAGCAGCACTGAGCACATTCTTCACATTCCAAATGAAAATTTACATTATTATTTCCAATTAAAAAGAAAAAGGTTACTTTCCTCCCGATATTCGTAAATTCTCATATAAATTCAGGTATTTACATTCATTCCCTATTGTCTATCTTATGTCTGGCTTATATACAGTAAGGTACATTTCTTGAGTATAAGTTTTAATGTAAAACCTCAAAGATTAATTTTTTACTCATAATTGTGTTTATCTGTATTTATAGACTTACAATCTGTATTTACAGACTTACATACCTTTAATTAAGCTCTGCTTTTCATTTGATGTTTTCCCTTAAAGCGTACAGGTATCTTAAAGGGCTAATATCAACTATTTTTCTTCTGTAGAAAGAAGCTGAACCATTAACCCTGCCTCCCTCTCACTCCTCCCTTTTCTAATCACTCTCAGAGATATTTAATTTCATTTTGAGCATCTTCACTTTGGTAATTAGGTTGGTCACCAGGCTCAAAACTTCATGGAAGATAAATAATAATTAAAACCAAAAGACACATAAGGCAAGAAGAATTACTAAAACCATCTGAAGAAGAAAATAAAAAGAGGAGTTTAAAGCTTTTCTGTGTCCTTCATTTTCTGCTTCATTGTAAGGACTGCTCATACTGCATGGAAGCTATCTATAGGTTCTACAGAACCTCACAGATCCAAGTCCATAATAAGGCTTTTTACATCACAAATGCAGAATGAAGGGGACAGGGACAAGCTACTCATTTTAGCAATGTGTGTTCTCACCTTGATTTCTGAGATCCTAGTACAGAGTAACAAACAACAGCCCAAGGAAAAGCCAAACAGGACTAATAAGATTAGCAACCTAAGCACTGGGTCTTTTAAACACAGTTTATTAAAATATTAATCTATTTTACTATGTTTGTTTACTTTCCCCACATATAAAGAACCACAGAATAATTTGCATCTGAAAGGATTCCACTCAGAGAGGAACTAACTTCAACATTACATCAGCTTGCTCAGGAACTGTGCAGTGAGTTCTGAGCATCTCCAGGCCTGGAGATTCCACAACCTCCCTGGGCAGCCTGGCAGGTGACAAGAATGAAATGACAAGGAACCCAAACCCAAAGTCAGTTTGGTGTTCTGAGATGCAAATATATCTCTGCAATATTTGGATTTCTACAAAACAACACACATTCCCTTTAAGTTTTCTCTTCTCAAGTAATTTTCATGTCACATAGCTGTTTTCTCAGTACATCTCAAATTATCAAATTTATGTAACAATATTTTAACCTAACTTCTCTTTGGTTTTTTGAACAAAGCTGTACATTTTCTGACTTCTTTTTAAAAGCATATTTGTGCTATATGCTTCTAAAAAGAAGACTATGTAAATACTTATATTTTTGTTCCTTCTCCAGTCTTTCACAGGAATACTGTAAAAATGCCAACACTACTTCTTCCATGGCTTCACACACTGAAAAAACTCAGAACAGAGATTCTATTACCTCTGCATATTCATTCACCCTTTCTTTTAATATGTTTGGTGCAAAGCTGTCTATTCTCAGACACTCCAGCTGGCATTTTAATCAGAACAGTGTGGGCACATGGCTATGATTCATTTTAAGTCCCCTTTTACAGACCTCTTAATATAAAATATAAAGATATGTCACTTTATATATATAAAATATAGAGATATTTACATTATTTTAAATATATATATAAAAAATAAAGATATTTCACATCAGAAAATAATTTTATCAAATTCCCTCAATTCTTCATCTTTTATTTGCCAACTAATCTCTCCTCCCCTCCCTGGCCCTGACATCTGAATGTCAGAGAATCAAAATACACTTTCTCAATCAGACAGGAAAAACATTACTATTTTTCCCATTACTTCACATTGGAAACTCTTCCCAAGATCAAAACTGGTAAAAAATTGAGCTGAAGGTTAAATTAAAATCTATCTGACACCAACAATGGCCTGGTTGCAGGCCAGGACAAGAAGCCAAAATCACACCAGTGATGAGCCCCGCAGTTAGCAGAGAGATGGAAGATAACCATACTCATTCTTCTCCCTCTGTGAGATCTTACCAGCTCCTGGGAGCATAAAAGCAGGTGGGACAAAACTCTGACACAGCAAGGGTTAGGTGTGTCTCCAAGCCTTTAAATGTGGCTCTAGATGGAGCAGTTGGTTGAAGGGAAACTTCTGCCCCAGTCTCTACACTCAGAGCATTACAATTCTCCCAAACTCCCATTTGTTTTTCCCTACCCCACCCAGAACCCACCATCTCCACTTCTCCCCAGCATTCTCTCACTCATTTTACACCCAGTATTCTGTTCCTCTCTGGCCCACCTATTCCCTGTTTTTTCTCACCATAATACCCACTTGAGCTCCCTAGCTCTCCCACAGGAGAAGCACTGAGCTGAAAGCCTCCAAATTGCTACAGATTTCCAAGGCAGTTGCACTCCCCAGCCCCCATAATTGGCAAGGAGCAAGACTGTATATACAGAGTGCAGTTACCAGCAATCAATCCAGATGAGATTACAGAGGAAAGAAAGATACAAAAAAGAGGATGCTTATTTTCTCTGTGGTTTGGATTCCTCCAGAGGGAATGTTCCAAGAAATTATGGGAGGGGAATTCTAACTACAGCAGTGTTCTTACCTGCAGATTTTCCCCAAAGTTAATATGCTGACATGAAGATATTACAAAACTTAGTTTGACAGCAATGACTAAATTAGATGGCATCAAGTTTATTTGTCCTCTGCCACACACACCTGCAAGTCAACAAAGTTAAGGTGGCCCAGTCCTAAGAAGATGAACTATGGTAGTGTGTGGGTACAAAGAAATACATTTTAAAAGCTATGTCAGCACAACTCTATTTCCTTTGAGAATACAGACATTGCCAATTAGTGAGCTAAAACTAAGTGCCAGCTCATCATTCAAGTTAAATTATTGTGGAGAACCTATATCAGTTTTAATACTAAAGACAGTTACAGAAGACTACAGCACACCATATAACAGGAACAGGCTTATCAGCTTTACTGTAATGTACTGCAGAATTCTGGTCAATGGTGCAGAATCTAAACTTCTTCAGTTTAAATTCAGCCTAATCCACAGAAATCTCATAGAAACCATGAGGTCTCAGAAATTTCAGCTCCATTCAGTATTGAGGATAAAAGCAAATATACCAAGTTTTACCACTGACATAGGTTAGAAGTCAAAACTGATCTCCCTGTTTCAGCTTAGAAAAAGGTGCAATGTATTTGCTGGATTCTGTTTCCTTTAACAGACACTGTAACACAGAGGTGCTTCCATTACACAGAATGGATGTACAGACATATTTTAGTATTATCTAAGGTGAGGAGCCTAAGTACAAGTGATTTTTAATAAGCTTTTGAAAGTTTACAGACCTGAGTGGCATTTCCTTTGGCTATGGCTAACAGTTATGAATTATACAGCACATCCAACTCAAACCAGGTAATGAAGGTTTTTACTTTATTCATTTTGATGAAGCAGGGAGTTGAAAACATAACATTTTAAGTAAAACTTTTCTTATTAAAAAAACCAAACCAGAAATAGAAAATTTTAGCAACCATTGTTCTTTGCTTTAATGACCTCATCTCTCCAAAAACAAATTACCTAAAGAGAAGAATGACTACTTTTTCTTACCAATAATGTGGGAGCCTACATTATATATATTCAGTCAATGTGTCCTCTTAAAAAATGTAAGATACTTACGGAGTCCAAACCTTCGGAAAGGCAGCAATTTCTTCTGGTGTATATTCATCCAACCTCTTGGGGACTGCACGTGGCTGAGGAATCTCTTGTAGAAGGTTCTTCTCTATATCTTCTGGAATAACCTGAGACAGGTGAGAATAGTCTTAACTACATGACTGTTTAACAAACAACACCCCTGCCCACAAAGCCAGACCAAAATTTGTCAATAGTACTGCATTTTTCATGCTAAGTGTTTGACCTAAATACACCAATCTCATACGTCTTGAATCTCTGTGAAATAATATGGAAAACACAAAAATATATATATAAAAAAGCAGTGTGATTTTTAATTTAATTGACTTGCTTATGACACGGGTGGTATTGTAAACACTCCCTCTTCACCTCTATACAACACAAGGATGAAAATGTAACTGCATGGCTACTCACATCTTCGGGGAACAGGTGTAGCCTCTGCATCAGAGTTCTTCTCTGAAGGTTTTTTGGAAGCATTCTATAAACAGCCAGTTTAACAATCTGAGGAAAGGTAACATAGCAACAAATAATTAGGGAGGTTACCCATAACATGAAATAGGTTAAGAGTGTTTCCATCTGTCCACACTGTTCATCAATGAAGCTCTTAGTCATCCTTCAGCCTGAGGAATTCTGGCACCACATTCAGAAGGAGCTCTAGACTTTAATTTCAAAAAAAGAAATACTTACTCCTCATCATATATACACTTATTTTAAGACCCATGTAGAAAATTTCAGTTTAGAAAGTTAAGAGCTATATTTAGTATTTTTTGTGGATGACTGTGCATGACCTCCAAAGAATTGAAAAGCTTGTGGTAACTCTGTATTTTATTTCACATTTACATACACACACTGTTTAGGAAAAAAAAAGTGCTTAAGCAAATTTCCCAAGTGCTCCAAGCAACTAGTTTAACAGTGTAATTTGATGTGTTTAAAACACTTTTATAATTAATGCTTTGTACCTTCAGCAAAGCTGACATACCAAAACACTGCATTACAAACTTACTATTTATATTTATAACCCTTGCTATTAGTTCCAGATGAACAATCTCACTTCTAAACATCAGGAACGAGTAGAATTTGTACATCTATTCTGGACGATGCTCATTGTAAAGTAAACAAATTTCAACAGGATTTTCTCTTGGACTCCAGCAAAGATGCCTTTTATTTAAATACAAACCACATTGTTATGGACTTCATCCAGAAGAGGAACATTTGTAAATGTAAAATAATGCACACAACTGCAGGAGAGAGAAAAGGTTTCATGAAGGACAGCAAAGCACTTAGAACTAGACCTACGTGCAATTTTGTAAGTAAAATGTTTGCTCCAGGACACCTGGATACAAACTAGCTCCAAATCAAAAAGTACCCAGGCATGCTTAGGACAGCACCAAGCTCAAGCCAATAAACACACTGAAATGCAGGGCACTGAGCACAAAATTCGCAGGCACCTGGATACTTTCCAAAGTGTATTGAGCAAAATAACTTATTTTTATAAAATTAACTAAAGGGTTCAATTGAAATTTTAGAGACAATCACCAAGTTCTTAGGTGGAACTTAAGATTTTCAGGTGTTATTCAGCCAGTACCATAAATCTCTGGACAAATGTAATAAATCAAGATGACAGGAGAAATATTGCAGGTCATGCAGATTAATATACAGTTTTGATACCTTCTCTAATAAAAATTAATAAGCATGTATTAAAAATCAAAGATGAAAACTAATGCTTTTTAGGGATAAAAAGTATTCATGCTTGTAGAACAAACTATAATTTATTTAGGTCAGTACAATATGTGTTCTGTGACTACAGGTCTTGATAAAAGGTCTGTCCCACCTTTTCTGTAAGCCCCCTTTATATACTTGGAAGGCCCACAATAAGCTCTCCCCAGAGTCCTTTCCTCCCTAGGTTGAACAATTCCAACTTTTTCAATCTCTCCTCCTAGGAGGGGTGTTCCATTCCTCCCATCATTTCTGTGGCCCTCCTCTGGAGCTGCTCCAACACATCCATGCCTTTCCTGTGCTGGGGCCCCAGAGCTGGACATGGTGCTCCAGGTGGAGTACAGGGGGAGGATCACCTCCCTCACCCTGCTGGCCACGCTGCTTTGAAAGCAGCCCAGGATTCTGATTTACTGCAAGGTCATTAGTCCAGCTACAGAGCAGAAGGTAAACAGGGAGCCAGGACACAGAAGGTAGTGCTGGAAAAATTCCTTCATCTTAACTTCTGCCTCAAAGACTCTTCCACAAGCCAAAATAAATCCAAACCCAGCTACTGGAAAGACCAAGCTTACATCCAACTTCTTGCCTAAAATTCTGCCTACAGCCACAACTCCACTTTCACTGCTGCGGTGTCAAGAAAAGGCAGATCCAATCAACAATACTTGCAAGATGTTAAGTAAGTAAGGGCTCTTCTGTTACCTGAATAAGCTCAAGTTTTACTAAAAATAGACCAATCCAAAATAAAAAGGTATGGAACTGCAAATCTGCTACTGAACTCACACAAAACCCAAACCCAGATTCCATGCTCCCTGAAAACACACTTCAGAACGTGTTGTTTCTTTCAGGAATTAACAATAAAAACCATTTTTTTACATGCTTGTACACTTCTAATAAAAGACAAACCCTACTGCTTTCTGTCATTATGCTCATTATGAGCTATAAAAATAGCAAGAGTTTAATTTTACATGAAAGTTAAAAAAGCTAGTAATTTCTGTGGAATCTCAGACTGGCAGAGAGCTCTACCCACACACAGGTCTCACTGCAACCTTGATCTTATTTTGAAATTGATTAGCACAGCTTAACAGTTTATTCAGTTATTCATGGACTGTCACTGTCTCCTCCCCCACTACTATATCTTTAGTACTGGCAATGTGTAAAATTCCACATCCTCATAAATACATAAAATTCCATATCCTCATAAATACTTATTCCTAAAGACCATAACACTTCCTCCATCAGGTAAAGACATCCACCATCAGAAGCACACAGCCACCCCAGTGTTAGTATTTGGGGATTTTTACACTACAGGGATGCTGTTTGCCCTAGTTTATTTTGAATTACAAAGTTCCCATTGGCTCTAATTGCAATTGTCATCTTTAATATTGCAATACCTTTTTTTAGGTTGGTTAATTTATACACTTACAGTGTAGACAGGGTCTTAATAACAGTTATATGACATTATTCTTTTAGTTTCCAATTTAAAGGGCTAATTAGAAGGAAATGAATCAGAAGGCACCTGTATTAAAACCATTGCACTTTAAGTTCCTTACAACATATTAATACATTTTATGAGTACAAATAAATTAAAATGCACTTATTTGAAACACTGTGAGTCCTAAACATTTCAATTTTTGTGACAAACTTTGGCATATGTGCAACTAGTAGACTATGTCTGGTGGAGACAAGTTCTGAGAAAGAGTCTTTGCCAGATAAAACATACTTTAAAGATGGAAATCAACAGAGCAATACCACTCCTAGTACTGAGAAGCACAAAATAATTGGCTGAATTTCCAGAAGAAAGTCTACCCTAACAGCTGAATTAAGTCCAATAATCAACAGGAAGCAACTCTAGAACATGGGAAGGACACAGTGCTCCAGAGAAAACAAAGTGATTAATTACAGGGCATGCCAAAATAACCCTAGAAGAATTTTAAGAGATACAGCAGTTACTTGGAGGTACAGTTTGATACACATCTTCCTTCTACCAGTCCATGGTTTTCAGTTCTGTATACAATGTTGTTTTCACCCACAATTATAAAATACAACACAAAGAACTTTCTACCTCTGACAGTTGCAGAAGTAGTACAACTTGTCCAAGCAAGAGTGAATTTACTCAATACTGCCATAAAAATCATTTGGTCACAGACAAATTAAACTTCATGCACATGGATGTTATTTGGCTTTCCACTGCTGCTTTCCACTTCACAAAAATGTGGAAGCTTAATGTTTCTTTAAATGATTAACTTGACTCAAAAATAAGGAATGGATTAAGACTTTTCAATATAAGCATTTATTTTTGTGTACTATGAAGAGAATGACCAAGTCAGCTCCAAGACTTACTCACATCACCTAGAGGTTTCAAGATAGCATGTTCTCTTCCCCATGCAAAACTAACTTGTGTGCCTACTAATCCAGTCTTTGAAGTTTTGTTCTACTTAATTAAAACACATTACTCCTTTCTAATAGAAGAAAATGCTACTACTTCTAGTGTTTCAGTAACTGACTTCTAGCATGTACATATTATTCTACCAACTATCCCTTACTAATACAAAGAAAATAAGTTCTCAAATAGCAAAAGCAAGATTTAACTGTGCTTTCTGTCTGAGCTTTTCTTCAAAAGACCATTATTAGGCAGATATAATGGCAAGTCTTTACATGCAAGCAGTTGCTAAAGGGCATTCAAAAGGAGAATTAGAACATTTTAAACCCCTTCACATCAGTGCCAGCAGCTGAACAAACCAAGACCCGGACACCCCTGGAGGCTCCCTCCCAGCACATTTCCACTGAGCCACCCTGCTTCACTTAATAATCTTCCCTAGCAGGTAACATTCACTCTGCAAAATTATTGCCCATTATTTCTCTGTCACAGGCAATAATACAGCCTCTGAATACTGCAAAGGTCAATCCTCTCACTGAGCATTTGGTTTTAACCAAATGCAATTTCTTCTTTTTCTTTTCTGGGGTCAAGTTTCTGATGAAGCCAGAAAAAAAAAATTAAGCTGAGTTTTGCCTACCTTTCAAATCACAAGTCAGAGAAAAACTGATTGAAAACTCTGTCCTCACATGATTACTATATACTTCTGCAGATTAGACCTGACAACATTATTTTGCAGGCATTTAAATGAAAAATCTTAAGATTTTCCCAGTATTTTTTTCAGGTAATCTTTGCTCCCTCTCAAATCTGAGATTTAAAACTACATCTTTTAATCTTTCTGTATCAAGTACCTGGAAGTCTAATTTTGAAAGTGCAGATCTCATGCCAATCAGCAGCTTTGCAGCTAAATAAAACTTCAAGTTTTTTTTTAAAAGTCAAGAAAATCCCAAAGCTCTATGCATTCCAAACAACTACACCTCAAATCCCAAGGCTTACCCGTTTCCTTTATTTCCAAAAGATTGTCCTGGCAAAGAAAACACCCCAAATCCTTCAATCAGGTTTTTTTTTTTTTTTGCAACCTCCAATGGAAACTAATGCTGCCTGCCCACTTATATCCTAAGAGATTATTGCTGCCATACAGAATACCAACATTCTATTAACCTGAAGAACAGAGTGGCTGTTTTGAACTACAGCAACAAAGTTTCATGGTGCACCTAAAGAACATATTTTATAGTTTTGCTTATGGGTGGTCCAAGAATTTACATTCAATCTAAGTCAGAGAAATGTGAACAAGCTGTTTTTTTTTCTTCAATAAGCACTTCTCAAAGTAGCCCAGCCAAATTCATTAGAAGAGTTCTATTCTCTGCTATTTTGAAGAAGAGCAGACAACTGAAAACAGTAGAAATTTTAGACAGATTCAGAGACACTCCCCTCCTCATGTCTCCCAAATGAACTCACAAGTATTTAAGGTAAAAATGTGCTGGACTATGTACTTTTGCTATCTTTTTGTTAACATACTCATTTTCACCCTTGCATAAGCACAAATTTTTCTGAAGTGCTGAAAACCTTGGCAAAATGAACAAGGAATGTTAAGTTAAGCTCTACACAAAACACCAACTACACAGACTTCTTTCTGCATTCACTGCCCTATATTAACATGAAGGATACTTAGCAAGGGGAAAAAAAAAGTAGTCTTTTTCTAATCTCAGGTACAGAATCATACCTCAGAGATCAGACACGTGATTGGACAGGTGAGGTTTTTTATTCCTTACTAAAAGAAGTCCTGGATAGAAACAGCTGCCATAGGAAGTTTTCAGGACCTGTCTGGATAAATCCCCAGCAGCTTTATCTGACCTAGTAGTTAACACTGCTTCGAGTAGGAAGTTGGACTAGAGATTTCCTCAGGTTCTCTTCAGTCTGAATCATCCTATGGCCCTCTGTAAAAAGGCACATGTAAATTCAAATTCAGCACAAACCCTCTGAAGCACTAACCACCACCTGCAAGGAATGTAAAGCTCCAGAATTAGTAAGATAGATATAATGAGGTCAGCCCCCACAAAGTGAGAATATCACTTGGTGGCACCTTAGGAAGGAGCTAGAAATGTTCAGGGATGATACCACAGTAACCTTATCTGAATTCTGACAACTATACTTACAGCTTTCAGCCTCCCATGTAAGCATAAAGTACAGCATTTTGCATCAAATTCCTCATTAAAATCTTGATAACCAGCCATTAGCTGTGAAGCCGGTTTTCCTAAAACACTTTGTATACTAGAAACAAAACTAACTGAAAAATATTTATCTTAGGGATTTGCAGGTTTGAATTGAGATATATGTAAATAAAGACAGTGCTAAGCATTCCTGCAGTCCTACTACATACACACACACTCAAGAAGTCTTATATAAACTGAAAATAGTCAAATGCATGGCAAAATCTCTATGTAGCACCATGGAAGTTTACAACATCTTTTCCTTGGAAGTAGTCTCTTCCATTAATTTACTGTCTTAATTTCTGTAACAGCACTATTTCCAAAAGCAATGATGACTCATCCTAATGGACACTACCAGGATGAATTAGCAGGAGGCAGAAAGTCCAAGGGCAGAGTAAGAGCAGTAGCCTTCAGGATGAAAGTAACACTTCACAAAGTGAAGATTCAGATGCCACAGGAAGATACAGCCGCTTCCTACAATCTTCCCAATTCCACTGGCTTCACAGGAACTGAATTTAATGTGATTAAAACAGAAAGGAAGTGAAATAAAGTGATTTAACAAGTCTCCATAATAATTATGTGTCATTTAGATTATGATTTGAAGATGCATATGTTACTTAGGCTGATGTTCCCTTTACAGTACTACTTTTTCAGGTTTTAAAAGCTACTTCTAAAAAAAAAAAAACCTGCTAATAATGCATCATCATAATTTCCATTTTTGTGATAACCCAATGCATTTCACACCAACACAATTCAACTAGTAAACAACGATTCCAGCCACAAAAACCCATTACAGCTACACATGCAGAACGTATTGTGCCAAATTACCACCCACTACTACTAATTATGACAAAAACACGTCTGAGATATTTTCATGAGAGAGGCAACTGAATGCTTCATCTTCAATAGAATGACAGAGTTAATTGCTGAAGATTTTCCACCATTGTGTTAAAAAAATAGTGTCTGCTGCTAAATTAGACCAAGACTTGAGCCACATCACCATTTGCTGAGCCTTTGTGCAACATGCTTTGGTTTTTGGCAGTGCATTTGAATCCTCTTCTGTTTGCAGAGAAATTCATCTATGAGTCTGGCAATAAAAGGGGTATTTCAGAACAAATGCCAGAAGGTAATTTAGAGAACATCCAAGTCTCATGCCCTATCAAGTTGTGTTACACTGCCTCCCAGTGCTCAGCATCTGCCTGAAGCTCAAATGAAATTGATTGAAGAATCCATTTTAGACATGGAACTATCAGTAATTCCCAAAGGAATTACAACTATCTTAGAGGCTGTTTGCAAAAGCATTTGCTTTGAAAAATTCTATACAGAGCATTATATGGAAATGTAGGATTTAGTTTCATTTTATTTAAAGAAGTTGTGACAGTAAAAACAGAAACCAGGCAAATTCATATGGTGGACTACTTTTCATTGAGTACTTGCACTTGTATAAGGCAGACTTGGGACAAAGCAGGATTTCCAAATAATTGATAAAACCCATGAATTTTACAGCAGACAAAATTTCTCTAGGTAAAGGAAAAAAACTTGAATATTTTTTCTATGAAGTAACCCAAATGAAAGTATTTCAAAGTCAAAACAAAACATAAATGCCTGTTGATCCCTGTGGGTCCCGTATTATGCCCTGAAACATTACTACTTAAATAATTCAGCCATCCAATGCTGTCCATTCAAACCTCTAGTAGAAGTTACTTCATAACTGTGTAAGTCAAAATGTTCATATCTGGCTCCCTATTTTTTTACTCAGTACAAACACATGAACACTGCATTTTAGAATATACAGTTATCTAACACAGATAGTAAATAGGCTTATGTTCAACATAGTCAACTTTTCCATTTCTTTCACAGACCATGAACACACAGTATTTCAGAAAAGATTTAAAAAAATATCATCACTTAAAACCTACCATTGAGTTTCACTGGGATAAAGAGGCAGATGCACTTTCTAACTTTTTTAAGGTTAGCATTATTCTTGCTGACTCTTAAAAAAGCAGTAGGGTCATTAAGCTCAAATACAGCTTAGCTCAGTCAAACTGGAGGCAGATCACTTATGAGAAAGGTCAGACCCCTGAAACTAAAAGGAAGTAAATAAGTGAAAAATTAGTGAAGTAAACAAGTTTGATTTGCTCCTTTGGAAAGCATGGAAGAATGACAAAAATACACAACTTACACTCTAACCCTGAAAACATTGTTTGCAAAAATGGTGTCACAAGCCAAGCTTCTATGAACTACCAGTAGAATGAACCACTAGTAGTTGTAATTTAACTCTAGATATGCAGGTAATTGATCCCATTTGTTAAGAGGAACTAAATAACTGGAAACTAACTAGTTTCACAAATAAAAATTGAAGAAGGGAAAAACACTTACAGCAGTTGGATCCTTCAAATGGAGCTGAGTGGCTGTCACTTGCTTAAAACCACCAGGATAACTAGAAAAACGAAACAAACATACAAGGTTAATTCTACACGCTCAAGCATGATGTTAACAAAAGTATAACTGCATCTTGAACAATGGTGTCATGGTATTACAGGCCCTCAAAAAGGAAGTTGTTCTTATGGGCCCAAAACCTGTATTTTATTTATCTTGTCAACTATTTAATTCCACACCATTTGTGCTTTCTTGTTTATTCACTAGAATATGATAAACCTTGTGCTTCACAAGCAGATGGATATGCTTTTAAAACTACTTATTAAATACACCATAACAACTATAGAATACAAGAGAAATAAGATATGCAGAACTCTGAAGTATTTCCAGATGATCAAGACTCACAACCAGTTTGTGGCTGACATAAGAGACATCCATTTTGAACTGTGTTTATTATTTTCTTGCTACTCGAAATAAATCATAGCAAGACTTGGCATATCTACAGTAATAATATTTTAATTTTACTGCAATGGATCCATCTTTCTAAAGCCTATATGACATGTTGAAGCTGCACTAATTCAGATCTCTGCATAAGCTTAAAATGAATGATAGCATGGAGTAAGAATTACATGGAAGTCAGGTAATGCTGTGTTCCATTTTGACTGAATTACATTATTAGGAATCAGCCTAAGTGAAATGAAAATAGTCCCAGCATCATGAAGACATGTCCACTGAGCTGCATGGACTTAATTATTAGTTTTAAGTGCACAGTTCTTTTATTTATTCAAAACCAACTTAGGTACTTAAGCAAGTGATTTAACGTGTATTTTCAGTTTTTAGAGAAAATTTTATATCATAGGGGAGATGGAGCCAAAAAAAGCACACAATAATTTCCAACACCTTTGAACAAGAATTTCTCAGCAATTCAGCAATTTCAGGATTGCACCATTAGCAATACAAAATTAGCTTTCTCAGTGTAATTTATTCATCTCTCAATTGGATACATTGTGACACTCAAGAGATTACTATGAATTAGTACCACTGCATAAAATAGGAGCACTGAGCTGATACACCCTGAGCTGGACACCCTGTCTGTAGTTGATTATTGCACTCTCCACTATAACCAAGTTATGTCTGCTAGAATAATTTATTTTACACTACTGTGCATAACAATGTACTGTACATCACCGAGAGTATTTCATCTTTAAATTGTTTTCCCAACTTTTTTTCATCGTCTGATTCAATATTTGCTCTTAGGTAAATAGGTCCTGGTAGGACAAAATAATTAAAGTTGGTGACTATATATATATGTATATATATATGTATATATATATATGTATGTATATATATATATATATGTCTTTTATGTGCCAGTGGAAATACCTTCTATTATACAGTAAGCAGAATAGCAGAATAGCCCAGATCATTGGGTCCAGAGGTTAACACAAGACACAACCTCATTCACCAAATCTGTTAACTTATACAATTGCTCTGACTACTTTTGAGCCAATTATTTCCCTAGCAACATACATTGGGTATAAAAAATACACAGAAAGAAAGAAAAGAAAAAGAAAGGAGGAAAAAGGTTTACACCATTTAAAACATCATAATACATGCAAACAAACAAACAAAAAAACTCCCTTAAAGTTAAAATAGGAATTCCCTTTTAAAGGAATATGCTAAAAATACTTCAATTATTAAGAAAATATGACATAAAATTTACCACAAGCTCACTGCCATAAGCTTTATTTACTATAAAGCTTACCCAGTATGTGAAGAATATACTTTCTGTTCCCATTTGTTGCCAGAGAAGGCAATATGTCTAGTATTTATTATGACAACATGATCTCCACAGTCATCTGTAAGGTGGAAGTAAATGGAAGATATTAAAGAAAACCACAGAGGGAATCAGTCAAAGTAATAACTATTATGTGTGCAATACATACATATCAGCATATAAATACACCTTCCATAAAACTGAAATTTAAAGATCTCAGCTTTTTGAGTCACATCATCCAAATCAGCATTTAAATACCAACCTTAATTACTATTTTTAGTGCTACCAGGTTAGAAGGCAGGTAAGCAGGTAAAATACCATCAGGCCAGATGCCTAAACCATTGCAAATATTCAGCTAAGATTTGAAAATCTGGCTTACAGGCAAATTTCTATTCTATTCAACACATTATGCTGCATATGCACCTTTATTAAAAAAAAAAAAAACAAAAAAAACCCCAAACAAAAAACTAACAAAGGTTAGTTCCAGATGATACTAAGTATTTCTTTTCTTTCTCATAAAAACAGTGTCTGTGTTTGCTGAATGTCTGAACACTCTGGGTAAGTAAAATACTTCTATTAAGTAGTTACATTCTCAGGCAAAATATATAAAACAGAAGTATTTCATCGAGGGAAGTGGCAGAGAGAAAAAGCCCTGAAAACACCACCCCCAACAGCTCTGTTGGGAAAACTCCACAATTTCATCTATCCAACAGAAGTAAATGTTACAGCATACACAGATTTAGAGTTACATCAGCAACTTTAACATCAAAAGTTCTTTAAGTGTAAGGTTTATAATGTATTACCAACACCCTGCCAGAAACAGTTGATTTAATAAGGCTTCTGTAGTAATAAAGTGCTAACAGAACCTCTATTATCTCAAAAATATCACATAAATAGGAAAAAAGATTTAGTTTTTAATTTTAGAAGTAATGATCCTGGTCAGCTGTATAAGCTGCAATCAGCCATTCAACTAAAGTGAAAATGATTTCTCCAAAGTCCAGTCTCATTTGCATCACCATATTACAACACAAGTATTTGAAGAGGCTCACTTGATTAAAACATTTTTGAGTAGGTAACAAAGCAAGGCTTAAATTGACCATTCATTTTTATAGGAGCACATAATAAATCAAAGCAAGTTTCACACCTTAAGGGTTCTATTAATTTTTAATCTTGTATTCTTTTAATGCTCCACTTTCAATTACAGCTGAAGTGCAAATGTAATTTACACAGCCTTGCTGCTGCAGGCTTTCACTGCTGACAGTTCAGTTCTACAAACACTGTATGACTTCATAAATATCAGGAACCTGCCACTGGACTTTGTGACTTTTTGGTCTTTTAGATGGGAAGATGACACAATGAGCTCATCTTAAGGAAATTTCTGCCAACAGTTTTCGACTTGCAAAAACACTGAATTAACAAATACCAAATTAAAAGCTAAACAATAACAAAATCTTCCTGATATTACTCTGTCCAGGGAGCTGTTATCTCACAGACACGAAATATTTGTTAGTTCAAAAAAAGAAGCAAAAGCAACATCAAGTACATAAAGCCCAAGCTCCTGCATACTTTGCTCTCCTAAATGTCTCAGTAGCAGTAACCAAGCAATTGGTGTCAACATGTGTAAAGCAACTAGCACTGATTTACACAACATTTTAAACAAAATGAAGTTATCCTTGAAATACTTTATAACTCACAGACATAAAAGTATCAAAAGTTCTTCTGCACAGGATAACCAAAACATTTTCCTCTCAACATCTGCTTTATTTCTCAAGACAGCCTTAAGTCTCCAGTGACATCTGGTGGATACAACAAAATTTGCAACAGCAGAACTGTGACATTTAAAGGTCTTGACAACACCACAAATCCTACCTCCTACTGTGAAATAGATTGAGTATAACTTTACTACATACCCTTCAACATGTATGAGCCAACTTCAAGGCTTCCTTTATTTTACAGTAACATCTCTGGAAAAATTTGCATGGGTACTACAGGAAACATTGTACCAGTGGTGTGAAAGATCAACTCTTTATTATTTATAAAATGCTTATCCTCCTGAGACAGGCACTACAGCATTACAGGTAATGAACAGCACTGCAGATGCATCTTTATAGCTGAATCTCTAATTTGAAGAAAAACAAAATGATGGTTTTGTTTAAACAAGACACCTTTTAACAATGATTGTTGCCCATTTAAAGACAGGTCCCAGCCTCCTCATCACAGAATGTGTGAGGCAAGAAGGGGCCTTTGAAGGTCATGTCATCTACACCCAGTGCTCAAAGCAGGACCAGCTCCTGAAAATCTCCACAGATGGAGATTTCACCACCTCTTGGGCAATGACATCCCTCCCATTACTCTCACAGTAAAAAATATCTGATGTTCAGAGTATCCTGTGTTTCAGTCTGTACCAGTCCCTCATGAAAACAGGACTGCTTGGCATCTTATTCAGAGTGAAGCACTCCAAGATTGTGGTCCTGGGCACATAGTGAAAGGAAGTACTCAGATACTTATTTATGTGCACTTTGAGCTAAATCTTAACATTTAAGATCAACAAAACATGTTGTGAGTTTATTTAAAAAATGCAAGAAGATCCCACTGTAATTCAGTTACTCAAAATGAATTACAAATATGTATAGGTAAAGAAATGTATTACCTTCATATGTATTGGCAAAGAAACAACATGAGGTTGTGGATGGATATGATGGAAAAAGATGAGAAAGAAAACCAACGAGTTTGTAGTTTATAAACAATTCAGAAACGTAATCCTGTGTATCAGGCTTGATGTTAAAACTGAAATTGGAAGAAACATGCATGTTGAAGAAAAGCAAATGTGCTTTCATCCATTGCAATACTCACTTAGTGCATGATAAATAGGTTTATGTCTGCCTTCGAGTCTGATGACAGTGGCAGCTGCTAGTTTTCCTGGGGGCTGCATCTTCGCATCGAGGAGGTACCAGGCTCTACCAAAAGTAGCCCATTGCTGAAAAGAAAGAGGGTCAGTACTTATCATAGGGAAAACTCACATTAGCGTAATCTCTCTTCCTCAATTAAATCAACGCTTCTTTTACATTCAAAAAATACTAGAAGGAACACTGACATGCAGCACCACCCCCTTCAAATAACCTTTAAAGGGACGGAGCACAGCGATGCACCCACCGCAGGGCGATGTGCATGGGTAACACCACTGACAGGTTACCGGCCCTGAGTGCTTTCTTTCAAAAACGCAGATCTCCTGCTGCAAGCTTCCATTATGGCTACATGAGCCGTAACATCACTGCAGGCCACTGAACGCCCAAGGTGAAGGGCACAGCTCCCCCACACGCAGCTTGCAGACCGCGCACAGCCTGAGCAGCGGGTCCCCGCCGCACACGGCGGTTCCTGCCAGCGGCACCCTCAGGTGGCACCGGGGGCAGCCCCGGGGCGCTCCAGGGGGACCCTCGGTGCCCGCCCGCTCCCTCACGGCCCCAGGCAGGCCCCGTCCCGGCGGCAGCGAAGGCGCCGCAGGCCCGCGGGGAGGCCGCGCTCACCTGGGCGGCCCGGCTGTAGCTCGCCATGCCGCGCGGGGCGCGCAGGGAGCGCCGGCCGCGGCCGCGGGAAGCGGAAGCGCTGCCCTGCGGAGGGCGGTGCCGGGCGGCAGCGCGGGACCTTCGGAGCGGCGCCCGCCGCGGCCCGGCCGGCCATGGAGCGCTACGTGCTGCTGCTGAGCTGGGCCGAGCGCAGGGCCCCGGGCGGGCCCGCGGCAGCCACCGCCGCAGGTACCGCCGGGACGGCGCTGGGGCTGCGGGCGCTGGGCCGGGGCGGGCGCTGCTCCGTTGTCTGCGGGGCTCTCCTGTTCCTGCACCCCCAGACACCCCTTCGCTTTCGGGCTGAAAGTCTTTGGTGCCTTTAACCTGCAGAAACTTCAGGGGGGTTCCTGCTTTATAACTCCGTAATGCGTTCCTGAACATGATTTTAAGGAGAATTTAGGAAAATTTGTTTTTGTAAATTGTATATCTGCAGGTGACAGTTCTGTTAAAAACCCCAACCAAACCCTTTCCCCCTTCTTCCCTAAATTCTCTTTATAATATCATGCTGAACTTATACTATATTTGCAAGAAAGTAATGTTTAACTTCCATAATTAAGTCGTTTTAAGATTTTTTTTTTTTCGTTTTCCAGCTGGGATTGCTGCAGACATGTATCAGGTCCTGAAAGAAAGTTGTAATGCATGTATAAATGCAGATGTGAGCACATTCCCAGGTACGTATGGCAATGCACAGTGAGGAGGGGCAAATGCTATTGAGGAATTGGCCTATGTGTGTTCTGTTGGGAGAGACAAGTCAGAAATTCAGTTAATCCTAATTGCTGTGGTGTGGGCCTGTTTCTGCTGCTCCTGTTTCTGCAGAGAACCTGACATCATTTTGGCAGCTAAGGTGTTAGGAGATGATTACATTGATTGGTTGTGAGAAATGAAAGGGAAGGGTTTTGAAGAGTTGACAAATTTCAGTCCAGTTGAGCAAGGAAGGGTAGGAAAGGGCTTGGTTCCCAAGTCAGTGGGAAGTGTGATACTTTATTTACTCCTATAATGCCTTCTGATTTTTTCAGTAGAAAGAATACTTCTCTGTTGGGTAACAATTCAGAACCTTAATCCATTAATATTAAATAATTTTTTTACCTTAGAATAGATGTTTTAAGGTCTACTTTAGTACTTTTAGGGGCTGCATGTTTGTGTTTTGTTGTTTGGGGGGTTTTTAATCAAAAAATGCTTTCTTAGTTCTTTACTTGGTTTGGGTATCTACTGTTATAAGCTCATCTTGTCACAAATGTCATATAATTGGGATTTATGTGGGAAAACTACTTTAAGCTCTTAAAATTCATGGAGATGGGAATGTTAAGCTGTTTTCAAGTTCTGTGCTTTTTATTGCATAGAAATATTGATAGAGCATCTCATTTTGTGAACTGTAAATCATATTTATGAAAGGTGTTACTTAGTTCAGTTCTGATACAGATGGTGCAAAGAGAAAGCAATATTACCCAGAACAGAGAAGAGGTCAAATGTTTTCTTACTTTCTAGCAGTCAAAAGGTCAGTAAAAGACACTTTCCAGGACACTTACCTACACTTTCATAAGTTTAGAGCTTAATTACAGTGCCAAAGAAAAATAGAACTCAGGTAATTGTTGAACATTAAATGACTCACCAAGTCTTTTAGCAGAGATGTTCATTATAATAGGAAGAATAGATTCTAGTGAATTGATGAATTTAAATAATTGTTTATCTCTTTGCAGCTTGCTCAGTGGCTGGTATTCCAGGTGCAAAGAAATGGTATTTTGCAAGTCATGTCATCTGTGGTTATTATCAGGTAAGACAAATTTTTTCAGAGTGTAAGTTCCTCAACCATCTGCCTGACTGTAGAACAAGCTAAAACTGTGATGTTCAAAACTCTTTTTGCTTATTAAAGCCTTTTTGTTTGATTAGTTCTGCAGTTCTGACTGGGAGGAAATAAATGTTGACACACAGAAAAATGAAGACTCTTACCAAGCAAGCATTGATGAGAACCTAGGAACCGCACAAAGTTTTGAGGAGGATGACAGTAACAGTCAGGAATCACTGTCTCTGGCTGAGTATGTATGTTGTTGTTTTTATTTAAAGAACAGTGATCTGACATCTATCAGCAATGACCCAAGGGGATCAAGAAAGTTTAACAAGTGAGAGTTATTACCAAAGCAGGAGTTAACTGTGAACAATTCCCTGCTAGAATTGAAAATACTTTTATTTTGTTTAGCATAGCTTTAATTTTTTTACAGGTGATTTTTATAGGATAACTGAATTGTTTCCTAACAGCCAACGTTATATATACAAAAATTTCTTGCTAATTCCTTTTGAACATAATTCCAGTTTTACTTCAGATTATTTTGATGTCATTAGGCCTACTTCTGTCTTAGTAAAAGAGGAGATGATTTCTCATAGCCTAGGTATGTTTGTGCAGAGTTTTAAAGATGTAAGATACATCAGGTACCATTCATTAATTGTAACTTTTTGTTTCTAGATGACTTTGTTTATATTTTGGTTCCAAACTTTTTGTTTTTCATTTTTAGTATCTATGATGAAGCTGCTGAAAGTCTACATCAATTAGCTGATAAATTGCCTGCCCCAGGTAATGTGTCTTTAAAAACCAATTTCATTAGAGTTTGTCTTGTTTGGTAAAAGGATAGTGAATGGAAAAGTTCAGAGAACCTTAGTTTGGTAGCTGAATTAACTTAATGTAGCTCTTGAAGGTAGTTTAGGAACTTGAGCGTGGTTGGCATTGCAGATCAGCTTGAGGACTAGTTTGCTGCTTGTTTCTTTGGCAGGTTCAGTAGAGTTTAAAATAGTTACATAATAAATTTATCCATATGAAATGACACCAAACTAATCATAGGCAGTAAGCAACACAAAACACAGGGAATTTCTTATTAAAAAAAGGAAGATGTTGATATCAGGCTTACATCTGATTTAACAGCTTGTGAGCCAAGAAGATGAGGAGGAAAATGCATCACAACTGTTGGATTGGGATTTTCTAAACTGGAGATACATATCACCTTGCGTGTTAGGGTTATATAATGATGTAGAAGTTGATTTGGGATAACAAAGGAATTCAAGAAGAAAAATAGCAGCTTAGAGTGTTAAAAGTAGGAAAATGACATAGCTTAGTTGTATGGGAGAGAAATCTCATCTATCATTGCTAAGTGAGAGAGGAGAAAGGGACAGAACTTTTCATTGTCACTGAGGGAATGGTGAAATATTTTGTGCTCATCAAAGAGGAGCAGCAAGTGATGAGCTAAAATGTGTGAAAAGTGTTTTAAATCCTGTAGTTACTTGATCTTTTTGCTGGTTTTAGTGCAATCAATGATAACCAATAATATTCTATCTTTAAATGACTGAAAAATTTACTGAGTCATGATATTTGAATCATATACAACTATTTTATAGGCAGAGCAATGGTTGATGTAATCCTGCAGGCTGTTGAATGTGATGGACCCAAGTTAAAGGACTGCTTGCCTGCTATTGGTGCCCTGAAACACCTGAGAGAGTGGCACTCTGCACAGATCACTATTGCTGCAAGTGATGCTAAAGGGTATGGCATTTATTCAGGGCTGAAACAAGGTCACTTCTGCTTTGTATTAGCATAGATCAGTGGGTTGAAATAAAACCAGCTTGTTGGGTACTTTACGTGTGTACTTTGAAAATGCATAAATTAGTTGTCTGTTGTTGTATGAAAGGAGGAATTACTCATTCTGATTCATTGTAAATGCAAATCACAGAAGTAGACAAAAAAGCCAGTCCTCTGCACTTCTTGTTTTCTGTGGGAGCAAAAAGTAGAATATTTTCTCTTCCCTTTCCATGGGTTCAGTGTGCCTGCAATGTTTTCATGTTGTATTATGCTATGGGATAACGTGTATATTGATTGTAGTTTTCCAGGTTTTTTAAAATGAATCCATACTACTGCTCGTTTTACTTCAAATTTTATATTACCATTGGTATTACATTTCAGGGAGGAAAAGTAGAGTGCTTCATTTGTCCCTTTTGAAAAAGGAATATAAACACTCTATTTTACTTCCTATGTGTTTTTCAATTTTTGTTAGTATGAAGAGTTACTGAGACTATTAATTCAAGTTGAAATTGATTCCAGTAATTTACTTACTGTCATCTATTTGACATGTAAAGGCTATGATATATCTCACCATATAAACCATAGTGATTTGGGGTTTTTATCCTGTTAGGTGGATGATTGTGCAGATACTGAACAACTTGGCAAGGTCTCCACTTTCCTTCTCCTCCTTGCCCAAAAGATTGAAATTTGCTTCATAGAATACATGGTTAAACTTAATCCTTAGTTAAAAAAACTGTTTAAAAAGGTGAATGTTCAGTCCTTGGACAGAATAAGTAATATACCTACTATACAGTATGTCCTGAGGTGTGTAGAGGACAAGAAAGTTACTCAGTGACTTCCATAAGTGCTTGATCTCAGTGCTCATTGATATCCTGTGGAACCAGCTTTGACTGAATAAATTTTTCTGCTGCCTTTTATATAAAGTGAGATTATTTGGGTATAGATGATCTCTGATGAAAGTTATTTCACTTGCTCTTCCTGTTCTGTTGATGGTGCTGATTTCCTTTGGGAGACAGACTGCCAGCAGAACCCACAGCTACTGGCTGTTCTCTCCTGTTGAATTTGGGTAGTGCTTGTGCTACAGTCATATCTCCATTTAGAGGGTTAACTAGAAGCTATCTGGACAGACAGTGATGGCTGCCAGGCTGTGCTGCAGCTTCTAGCAGCCAACATTACCATGCTGTGCTTGCAGCTTGCCACTGCCAGCCTTATTTGATGTCAAAGTTCTTTGGTGTCCCTTTCATGGAGCATATGAACAACTTCCTTTACAAGCCCTGAATGAGCAATTCTGTAATATTTTTTACTTTTATTAAACTTTATTGTCTGTCTTGACATACACAAGATGGTTCTGTGCTAAGAGGTCATAGGTGAATTCAGCCAAACTGCACTGTGTCTTTATTGTAATGTTAAATTCAGTGAGTTTAATTCTTTGCTGTTTTACAGTAGCTGGCAAAAGATTGCAGACTATCTATCAGCAGACTTGGTATCTTCAGATGATATAATGAATATCATTGATTTAAATGAACTCTGGAGAGGAAAAATTCAGATATGGGAAAGAAAGGTAAAATAACTTTTATTTTATTATTGTGGTGGTTATTTTTTTTGAAGCATCTATATACCTCATTGAAAGCATTTGTTATGCAGTGCATTTTATGCTTTAAGCCAAATTTGGTTTCAACTATGTAATTCAAAGGTGATGTGTAATGTCTTTGAGTGGGTAGCAGGATGAAATGATAAATGAGATCAATGCATCAAGATCTGAACTTCAGAAATTCAGATGCTTCTGTGTGAATTTATTTTTTTAAAGTTACTGTTCAAAATTGATTGTTTTGTATCTCTCACAAGTCATTGTCATGTAACTGTAAGTCATTGTTGCAAGCATATGCCTAATGTTTCTGCAAAAACCTTTGTGACGTTGTTTACATTTTCAGTATTGTGGTTTTGGATTAATAGTTGGTTATCTAAGTTTAGTCTTTTTCTTATTTTACAGACCTGATAAAAAATAATATAAATTGTTTAAAATAGCACATCTAACTAGCTGAAGAGAAATAATTTTTATCTCTTTTTGAAATATTTATCATCTTCTTTTTTTTTTTCCAGTTTGGATCGGGAGTAGATTTTCCAGAATTTTGTATAAAGAGCACTTCAGCCAAGACATTCAGGACTGCAAATTTAAGTTCTTGCCTTGCTGCTAAAAAAGAGTGCCAATTGAGGAATACTGATACTTTGCCAGAAGCAAGTATTATTCTTGATCTTTCTTTGAGTTTTAGAATTCATCTGTTGTACTTTGTGAAGAAAATTAGTAATTGAGGAAACCTTAGTCAGAACTGAAAGTTAAGTAGAGAAGTAATTATTGGATAAAATTGAGGAATACTTTTGTACACCTGTGTTGTCAAAACAGGTCCTTAAAACTTCATCTGTTTGTTCTTACAAATACAACACCAGATTTTTTTCAAATCTGAAATTGAGACTTTGTTCAGTTTAATACTCAAAATAGTTAAATTATGAATTCTGTATTTATCTAACTTCCCACTTAATTTTAAAAATTTGCGTTTGTTTTTTTTTTAATACTCTTGGTGTTCCATGTTTTCTTCTGAAAGTGGATAATTTATAGGAACTCCAGAATCATATGTATTGATGAAAACAAAAATGAGTGTTATGAAAATTGATTTGGAGTTTGTTATTTTAATTGTTAAAATATGTGCATTTTGTATTGCATTTGTCTCTTGCTGGTAGATCATATTTTATTTTGGGTAAGAGAACTCATTTGATGCACATTGTTGATGTTCTATCAAGTCAGATTTATTTAAAAAAATAAATACCTTCCTTTTTTAATATAATTTAATATGATGTTGTGAAATGTTTTTGTATTTTGTATTCCTTTATACCTCGTTCAGATGTTATCTGCAAGGCTAATACCTTCAGCAAAACACTTGAGAAACTTGTGGTGATCCAACATCATATATAACGTTCTATATATGGGTTTTTATTTGATCTCTTTTCAGGTTTTTCATTACTATGGTCCTGCGCTGGAATTTTTGCAGATGGTGGTGCTCTCTGATCTACCTTCCATTTTTATATCAGATCTGGAGTTTGAGCTGTATCCTTTTTTAAGGATCTGAACTACTACTGATAATTGTCTGTAGCAGAAAGAAAAACATCAGCATGTACCCGTGCAAGCAACAGGCAGATGGTGATAGGCAAGGGCTCATTCCATTCTAGCCTGCTAAAACAGTCAGTGATTCTTCATAACTGGATTTTTTAATTTTGAAATTTAAGTTACAGTAGCAGTAACCATGTGTTGTTGATACAACTGCACATAAAATTTGTCTGTTGATGTGCATGTTCTTTGTGGGAAAAGAATAGAGATGTTTATTCTGTGTAAGTTTAAAAAAAGCCTCAAGCCTTTCTAATGAATGAATGTAGCATGCATCACAATATAGGAACATTTGTTTAAAAACTGTCTTTATTGTGCAGCAGCAAAATCTGTGGAAAGGTTTAGCAGAGGAGTTCTCTCTTGAGTGTGTGCGCTGCAGAGATCTCAAGATGTATTACTACTGGTTTTTAAAAGTGTCTACTTTTGGTCTTTGTGCACCAAAAATACCTTAGGATGTATAAGCCTGCTGTGATTTTGAATATATTAATATCTGTCAGCCTATAATAGAGATGTCAGTGGAGTATTTTGTCATACAACATTTTCAAGTGTATCACTTTACCTGTAAAGGTGAGTTTTTTATGTTTTGTGATACTGTAATATCAAAAATTAGATGCTTGCAGTACTTCTTTTAAATATGATGGTAATCTGATTTGGAAAATAGAGGTGCATAATTATTTGTGAAGATGAGGTTCCTTAAACTGTTCTGTTCAGGAGCCTGTCAAGAAAGAATAACAAGAAGACATCTGCACTGCTTTTGGACCAGATTTCTTTTCTCTCTGGGAAGGTAAACCCTTTTTATATATGTATAGCAGAAAAATGAAGGTATGGTATATTGCCTATGAAAGATATAGAAATAATATTTTTAAACCTGGTCTCTGTCTAAGCTTCTTCAATACTTATTTCTAAAGCAAACATGGATTTCAAAGGTGCATGCTATATATACCCACTGAAAAGTTTTCTCAGCTAAGTTTCAGTCTCCTAAAACATTTTCTAATCCTATCCTGACAGATAATTTCTGTGCTATTGTAATTGAGTTATTGATTTTTTTAGCAAAAGGCAGGCGTGTGTGCAGCCCACAAAATGTATCTAGCTACTGTGAAATAGTAGGCTTTTTTTTTTTATATGTGCATATTCTGATTTTGGCTAAAAAGAGTTAATGAAACATTTACAGCCTTACTTTTTCCCTCCTTCCTCTGCCTTGGAATGATAGTGAGATTATTCATAGCCAGAGTATTAGTTTGAAGATGTTTTTCCTGAACATTCTGTCACCATTACATACAAGGTAATACATCTTGTTTAGGAAAGTGTTTATAAAATAAATCTATGCTATGCAAAACAAAACCTGCACTTTGAAAATGGTGATACATTTATTATGAATATGTTTTTTGTTTACTGTGGAGATGGTATCCCATTTTCAGGCTGTATGTTTCTTTTTCAATTTGTTATTTGGGTTTTTAGTAACTCTTTTTCTCCCCTGCTACTCCATTCTCCATTAGCTTAGCCAGAAAAGGAAAAGGTGTGGTAGTGTGTTGTTAAGTTTCTTGTGTTATTCCCCCAATTTATGTATTGTTCTCCCCTATTATGTGTAAAATGGTTTCGTTCCCCCTTCTTTCCCGCCACCGTTAGCCTGCCAGCTAAGTTGCTATAGCAACCGCTATTCATAGTTGCCGATATGTAATTGCTCCTCCCCTGGTTTCCCTTATAAGTGAAAGTTGTTTCCTCCCTGTCCAGTCAATCACTCCCTTCCTCCTCCCAGGTTTCGAGAACCTTCTCCTCTCTGGAGATGGTGGCTGGCTGGGGTCCCAGGACACCTCCTTTACCTTTTGATTATTGGTCTCCATGGAGTGTCAGTTCTGTGAAGTTCATCCCCTCACCTTTCCCGATTGGCTCTGCCTGTACCCACCTCCTTCCTTTATAATCCTGTTTTCACCCCCTATGAAAAAGAACTTTTTCCCGGATGGTTTCCCGGTGTTTGGATGCGGCATCACCTTCAATAAACCGATGTTTAACCCCCGGGAAATGGTCAGCTCCGTTCCTCTCCTATACCAGCGAGGTACGCCAGTCCGCAGCCAGCACAGCCCGAGGCCATCAGACGCCGAAGGGTGCTGGCCAGGAATTGCAGAGGGGCGTCGGCCTTTCACCCTCAGCTAGTCGGATTCTAAACTTCGGGCCACATACGATCCCCTCCGCAAAAAGGTCCTTTTTTTAATGCTGTACTAAATGTATCTTAAATGTATCTTAAAATGGTTTTATACTGGTAAATATCCCAGGTAATCTTCATTTTGCTTAAGAACACTGAACACTTGGTCATACACCTTTTACAATCATAGGGCTCACGTTTTTTCTGCTGTTTCTAAAGAAGGTGCCCAAACAGTGAAAACACATTCTCAGGTTAATTTTTAGAGTCTGCACATGTTGAATTGAAAATATTTTGAAAATAAGTTTCTCATTTCTCTTTTTTTTCAGTCTCCTACTGGAAATACTGCACATTTACAGCTATTAGAAAAGCGTACAATAGCATTGCTTTATTACTTGAGTATTCAAATATGTCTGCAGTTTTTGTGTTAGTGCTTATTGGTCTGAAGTCTATGTAGAAACATAGGCATAGTCCAGTATCTAGTTAAGACACAAGGGTAATATGTTGGAAGGAAAATAAAAAAAAAAAAATTTTCATAGGAATGCAGAGTCACTGATGCCAACTATTATCCTTGAATTCTCTTTTCATTGTACTGCTCTACAAAAAAGTTTGTAGCCAGGCTATGGAGACACTTGCAATATATAATAAATACCTTGTTATGTACGAAATGGAAATTCAGCAGTTAATGATCCCTCAATTGGACCAAATAGTAAACGCAATTTTTACAGCTTTTGTGTCAAATGCAGTTCCATTTTGATTGATGTGAATGACAGGTATGTTTAGTGGAGATGTTTTTCTACAGTTCAACTAGATTTGAAATAATGTCAAAACAGTAGCTCAAGAATGAAGTGTAAAACAGGTTTCACTAATATTGCATGTGTTATATTTGCTCTCCTTATTTAGGTGGGAGCTTTATTTACATTGCCTTGTAATGTAAGCAGTGTAGTGATCCCATCTCCTGCCCAGCTGAGCTCCAAGAAATGGAAGGAATATATGGCTAAGAAACCCAAAGTTATTTCTGGTACGTGTATTTTGTTTGGTTATATGTGTGTGTGTGTATACACGGTGAGTTTTTTCTGTACATTTGGGATTTTCTTTCTAACTTCAATGAAATCAAATCAGTGATTGTAATCTTCATTGACATGAGATTTGGTCAATGCAAGTTCAGCTATGCAGACTTGTAGGAAGAAAAATGGTAACATCATGGCAAGCTTTGGGGAAAGAACCATTTTTGTGTCCTGTCTGTCAGTTAAGATCCAATTTCCACACATCTTTGTAAGGTGATTGTAAAATCTGTGGTAGAGAGGTTTACTTCTGCAGATGGAATTCCAGTCTGCTTCACTGAGGTTCTTCCCTTCTTGTTTAAGCATTTCCAGAGGTTCTTCAGTGCACTTGCATTTAATTTCAATCTCTTCCTGGGAAAATACAGACTATTAAGAAATGCTGAATGCCTCCATTCACCTGGGAGCCAGTGTGCTAAACCTGTGGTTGAGAATGTGCTCCCTGTAGGGCTGCAGTGATGGCAGCTGACTCTCACACCCTGTGCCAGTGCTTAGAAACCTGATTCAGAAGGTGGGAGAAGAGAATCAGTGCAGACCAAGGCTGGGGAAAGTTTCTCAGTCAGGCAGTAAATGTGCCCTGCAAGTGGAGGCACTGTACAAGCAGTGACTGAGGTTTGCAGGCACATGAAAACATCAGGCTAAAAGGAACTTGGTGGTAGCCCAGTGCTTAAAGGACTTACCTGGGATACAGTGAAGTGCTGGATTCTGCCTTCTTTCATAATCTCGTCATTTATACGTGGTCTAATATGTTATTCATATTGATTCCAAGGAACAGTGGCTGTTTCTGTTGCCAACTTAAAAAAATTTTTAAACAACTATGCACATCAGGATGTCTCATATTTGTGACTAATATTTTTATCAGGTGTAGGGGCAGGAAAAAATGGAGATGAATTATGGAATGGGTGCTGGCAGTGTTGCCTTTTTCCCAACCTGGAAATGAAATTTGAGATAATTTTAGTGAGGAGGTAATATAAAAGAGGTTCTTTAATGAAGGCCTTCAGAGGCAGTTATGGAAAGATGTCCACAAAAGCCCACCCCCCCAGGGGATGAGTACTTTTATAGGTTTTAGGAAATTAGCATTATTGATAAAAAGCACCAATTAGGAGGATAAAGGGTGATGTAAATCCCCCTCCCTCTAGGTCATGCCCCTTCTTTGGAGCCCGCCCTTCAGCACTACTTTGTCCATGAAAATGTCCTTGAAGAGTTGTTCTGGGCCTTGAGCACAAGATCCCCAGTGTTTGCAGGATATTTGTCCTGTGCTCCAGTGGAAGGGTTTTGTACAAGTATTAATTATTGTGTGATCAGTAATACACAATAGGTTCTTATTAACCCTCTTGAGTAAAATTTACAATAGAAGGAGAAACATTGCTTTTTAAGTGCATCTTTTGTTTAGTTGAAAACTGTTGATTTTTAGTGGCTAACACTAATCTCACTGTACTAAGGATTTGTCAATCCTTAATCTCTCCCATCTGTGCGGAAGGTATAATTCTTGGTATAACGCTAAGATTAAAATGTGAAATCAAAGTTTACCCATCAGGAATCAGCTTTGAGATTCCAAGATAAACTGGAAGGAATATATTTCAAATGACATGGGAAACAGGACAATATGACGTTTATGGAACATTTTTTTCTTTATTGTTCTTTTTTCTTTCTCTGAATTTATGTATTCAGGTAGTGGGGTTTACCCTCTTTTCCCATGTCCAACTATAAATTTTCAACAAACACGGGAATATGTTATTTCTTGCTAACAAAAATTTATGATACTAATAAATGTTAAGTTCCCATAGAGTTAATTATTGAGACAGTAATGCAAATATCTTATGAAATTAAAATATTTGATTTTTGAAATTTAGTACATCAAGAAGTATTCATTATCTTGATTGCTGTGTCTTCCAAGGTGCTATAAAATGTTTTCTGTGTGGAAAGATAGCAAACCCATCCTTTCACTGTTACTGTCAGGTCCCACATTAATTTACTTTCACAACTGCATTCTATATGCCAGTGTTCAGAAATAGAATGTCTTTATCTTTCATCCAGGCACAAGGGTAAAGCAGGGAGTGAAGCTTTTATTAATGAATAATGCAGTGTCCTTGGGAAGAGTATGTATAATATTTCTTTTCTTCTAGGGTTGTATGTTTGTCCATTGAACACTTACATTATTTTGATGCACATATGCAGAAAGGCCTGGTTTTACCCAGCAGAACAGAAACTTCCCTTTGTTATTTCCTGTAAAAATGTAACTTCACCAGTTAAAGGCTTGCCTGTTACTTAGCCCAGTTAAAGAGCTCTTGGTTGGTGATTAGTAAGATTTCTCACAGAACAGAAGAAAGCAAATGAAAGAATTTTGATGATGGATTATAGTTTGTTTTAAAGATCTTTTCCTGAGGGTGTTTCACAGTTATGTCTTGATGTTTGTTAAGTTCCAGAAATTGAACTGAAAGGGGAATCTTGCCGATATTATTTCTTGCTACAAGGCAATGGCTCTGGAGGATGTAAAGCAACCTTGATTCATTCAGCTGGTCAGATCAATGGGATGGCCACTCTTGCTGCAGTAAATGGAAAGCTAAAGGCAAAAGCAGAAGAAACAGAGTCAGGTAAGAGTAATCACTTATTTATTAATGAGTATCTGAATGCAGGCAAATGGTAAGTTCTAAATTTCATAAGTTCCTTTTATTCACTCCAGTCAGTATTAAAATAAGGAAAACAAGGAGGAATATTACATCTTTGATGAAAGTGTCTTTTAAGAATGTTTTTCCAGATCCATAACAAAATATAGTAAGAGCTTATTTATTTACAGAATTTACTGCTACCGTATTTTTAAAATTGACTATGCAAAGTTATTTCTCATAATCGAGGTATGTTGAAAATTATTCATTGTAAAGGGATGTACAGGTAATATTAATGCAGAACAAATTTGTGAAGGCTTAAAGTTTAGAAAGTGTGTGTTGTTGGTGTAAAGACTGACCAGGCCATGCCAAAAATCTGTGTAAATATTACCTGAAAGTCCTGTTTCACTGATGATTTTAAATCAAAGCTGCAAGGCCAGTAGATGAGTTTTGTTGTAACCTTCAGTCCCTTTGCCCATGTCCATGTTACTGCAGTGTGTTTAAGGTATGAGCTGGCACTCCTTTCCTAACTGCTCCACTAGGGAAGAGCAGGTGTGCAGCCATTTATCATGGAGTAGTTGTCATGTGACAACTGCACCTACCAGATAACTCTACTAACTCCTGTATTTGCTTCAATAACACTGGCAGAGAAAAGGAGAACAGTGACCTGCATCTTAGCTACTTAATTCCTTATTATTGAAATAAATCTGTGTGTGGTAGGACTGACTACTCAGCCATTTATCCTAATTAAAATCCCATTAGTACAGTGTCAGAGGACTGAAAGTCCTTGACCATATGTTGGGAGAAAACTTTTCTTCCGTGGTATCAAACCTAGGATCTTTTTACCTTCTTTAAATGTTAGTCATGTTGTGTTGTCATTATACAGGTTTTGTACAGAAATTCAAAAATAGTCAGCATCTCTTAGAAATGATCCTCCTGATGTTCAATTGGAATTAATTAGTTTGGTTTTTCAATGATTAGCCATACTTGAAAGTCTGGTTGTTTCTTTTGAATATGAGATCTTTATGTTTCCTATGTTTATATCTTCTGCTAAGTAATGACTCCAAAGAGAGATTTGTAATAAAAATTTCTTCTAATCTGTACAGGCTTTCATATTTCTGACTTTATCAAGTCTCTGCCGTGCTATTATGGAGAGGATATTGTACAGAGAGAAACAAAACTGTCACGTCTCCAAGTCTTTGCCTTGAAGGAGTATCTCAGTAAGTAATGGGAAAGCTCTGGTAATTCTCAAACTGGTATTTAAAAGGTCTTTATTTCACATTGGATGGGATAGCTCACCTTACAAAACTGGAGATGTTTGACAACCAAAGTGTGTGAATCACTTTATGAAAAAATAGCACAAGTTTAAAAAGAAACCTGGAAGTACATCCATGTTTATCTGTCAGATAATGGAAAAGAGAACACTGTATTAGTGCTGGTGGTTGTTACACAAATACTCTGAATTTTTGAGCATAGCATTGAAATAATTCTATGCAGTTCTATGATGATTTCCCCTTTACTGCTGGATATGCCTTCTACAAAAATAAGAATTCTGGTTTGAGTTTTTCAGCTTTTTAAATTTTACTCTTTCTTTGAAAAGTCTTAAGCAGCAGAGGAAAACCATGCATTGGAGATTTTTTAGAGTTATCATGATTGCATCATTCATAATAAAAACTTGAAGGATCATCCTCCTTAGATTTTTGACATTGCAGAGAAGTCCATTTGAGTGTCCTGATTTTTTTTCCATCTTAAGTCCATTGCTTAAAGAGACTCAATTAAAAGAAAAAATGCTTCAGAGTGATTGTCTGGCTTATTGAAAATGGCATGCTGTAGAGGTAATTTAAGTGTATTATCATTAACAGAATAGCAGCTTAAAGAAAATAAGATTCTATAAGTAGTCTTTTCTCCCACCCCACACCCCCTGCTAACTTAGTCATTCTCAGATTCCTGTCGGCTTCAACCCTGAGGCTGGGCCTGCTTTAGAGTTTGTGTTTTAGTTTCTTTTGAGTCAGTCATCCATTTCCATTAAGAGGCTGAGTAGGAGCAGTTGGAATTCACTGATTGTCCTAAATCATACCAAAATTAGCTGACCCTTGATATTATGACCAAAGAGACCAGAACAGGCTGACAGTGACTCAGCAAGTCCAGGTGTTTTTCTCTGGGGGATTCAAACTTAGATACACTCAGAAATGCATACATCCAGAAGCTAAAGGACAATAAAAACATGAATCATGTGTGACTTCTCACTGCTGTTTTTTCACTTGTCTTTGGGATAAACCACCCATGTCTTACTGGTACAATAGTAAGTGTCAAGTTAACTTACTTTTGTTATGGGTTCTGGGTGGGGATTTTCTTGTGTAATTGTATTTTAGCAGGCTCTTGTTGTTCTTTGTTACTAAGCAGATGCAGTACCTTTTATTTTTTCTTTTCTAGAGAGAAAGGAATTGACCAAGCAGCCTCTAGTTATTTCTACCAATGAGTTTAAAAGCTTATTAAAACTCACAAGAGAATGTTTTTTGGACTTGTGCAGCACTAATCTTCCTAAACCTGTTCTACAGAAGGTCTGCAATAAAACCAGGTCATGCACTGAGACTTGTGGTAAGTATTTTTTATTTATAAAATTTGCTGCTTATTTTCCTTGGATGTTTTCTCATACTGGTTGTCAATCTTTTACTAAAAGGAGTAATTTTTAACAAAAGGGGAAAGAAAAAGTAAAGCAGCTTTCTAGGCTTATTTTGCAAACTGAAATTACCCTTGCATTTCTTTTTTCTTCCTTGACAAAAAAAGTCCAGAAAACATTTCTGATTGCATCACCAATGTTGTATTTTGTTTACATACTTTTTAGAGAGTGGCATTGAGGAGTATCTATAGATAAAGGACTGTATATCTGTCTCTTTAAGGAATAAGATTGTTTATTTAGGATTGTTCAACATTTATTTCTTGCAGAGTCTGACTTAATAGAGCCAAATCCATTGGAATGGCCAGAAAGACATGTTCTTCAGAATTTGGAAAACTTTGAAAAAAACAAACAAAAAATGAGGTAATAATGAAATACTGGTGATTTTCTTTGGAGCAGCCATTAAACTTTACTATAGAGGAACTTTATATGTTGATAACCATAGTGTAAACTGTTTTCACATGTTGATAATCTTTCAAAGAAAATATTGCTTAAGGCTAAAACTATATTTTTGTCTATTTCCAAAGGTGTAGTTTATTGGTATTTAAAGAAGTATTGTTTTGATTTTTATTGACTAAATTAACTGGAAGGTAGCTAAAAGTATAATAGTTCTAAAACTAAATTACCAAAATGGCACTTCTAGAAAATAGTAGGAAAACATACAAAAGCTTTTCTTTCTCACAACATCCCTAATAAATATAAATAATTTAGCTGTTTTTGTCAACATGTGCAGCATGTTCTAATCTTCTCATATTTCCTAAATAGTCAGTTGATAACATATATCAATAGTTGATAGTCAATAGTTGATATGATATACCAAGTAATTTTGAAGTCAAAGTGCCTATCGGTTTTATGTTTAAATTTATATTTAGTTATGTTTTACCTTCAGTACTGTTCACATGAAACACATAGGTCTTTGTGTCACTTAAGGCAGCCTGTTGATTTCAGTTGAGCTCTCACTTTTATATAAGACTTGTCAAGGGATGTTTAGGTTGGGTATCTGGAAAATGTTCTTTACCCAGGCTGTGGTTGGGCACTGAACAGGCTCCCCAGGGCAGTGGTGACAGCACTGACAGAGCTCAGGGGGAGTTTGGGCAATGCTCTCAGGCTCAGGGTGTGACTCTCGGGGATTGGGGCTGTGCAGGGCCAGGAGTTGGACTCCGTGATCCTTGTGGTCCTTTCCAGCTCAGCCAATGCTGGGACTCTGTGGCTTAATGGTCTTTGGTAATGTTAATGTTCTTGCTGACAGACCTGTAGAGGCAAGTGTCCAGCTGTCCTTTTCTGAGTCACTTCCATCCCGTTTCTCTCAAGTACCATAGGTGGCCATGGCTTAGATTGGAGTTCTGCACATGGTAAATTCTCACATTAGCTTTCTCATGGTGGTATTACTATCATCATCATCATCCTTATTGTTATTATTATTGGCTTTTGTTTCTCAAACAGGTAAAGTTCTTCCTTTTAATTAGCTGTCAAAAAGCTTCCTAAAGGACCTTTCTCTTACATAGTCAGTGTTAATTTTATTGTTCAGAATCTGAACTGAGTATCTTTCTTACCCTGTGTCAGGATACAATGTGTTGCTTACAAAGGGAGAACTTTGTACTTGATTGAAGACACAAAAAAAGAGTGGAGGGTTGTGTGCAGTAGTGACTTTATTGTTCCTTTCCTGTATATTGTATATTTTTAATTTTTTTAATGGGAACAAATTTTTGGTCAAAAAACAGAAAAAAAAAGGGCGAATAATCATCTTCCAATGTTGTATTTCATAACCACGCTCTAAATTCTTGAAGAAACTACTTTCTTCAGTCAAATGTTAGAGAATTTGCACCAATTATCATGTTATTTGTCATGAACATTTGTGTGAACGTTCTCAAGGAACATTTTCTGTTCATTTTACTTTGATACTAGTTTAATTGCTCCAGAGTGGCAATGATTTCATTTTTTTTAATATTAAATGAGTTTATGAGTTTATTAAAAAAAAATCTTAGATTGGTCTTTGCTCGCCGCCTTTTTTGCAGAGTTCCTCTGTTTGCACATTCACCTGAGCAGCTGCTGGGACACAAGGACAGCCAGAGGGAGTCCCTGACCTTGCTGGATGCCAAAGAGCTGCTCAAGTTCTTCACCCCAGAGGGGCTGCCCGTGGGGGAGCTCCAGCCCCTGCAAGTTCCCAAGCGGTATGAGCATCCTAGAGCCACTAGCACCAAACTCACAGCTGATGTAGGGGGGTGTAAAAAGGGTGGAATGGGAGTCACAGAATGGCCTAACTGGGTTTGACTTTATAACTTGCAACATCCTTATGTCACATGCCTGCCAGTGAAATGAACTGGTTTGGTCTCCGGTCAGTATTGCTATTTAGTTCTTTCAGAAATGGCTGGAGATGATGATCTCGGTCCTAGGCATTTAAATAACAAAATCATCACCTGAACAACAAACTTGTTACTGGTAGAGCCCTGCCAAGCTGCTGCTGCCCTATATGTCCATTTCCAAAAGAGTATTTCTAGTAAAGCAGAAGCTACTGTGGTAGAGCTTTAATTTTTTGGGTGTGATTTCTTTCAGTGGAGGGAAGTCTAGGTGGGAAGACAAA
Source organism: Zonotrichia albicollis (assembly GCF_047830755.1). Classification (NCBI taxonomy): domain Eukaryota; kingdom Metazoa; phylum Chordata; class Aves; order Passeriformes; family Passerellidae; genus Zonotrichia; species Zonotrichia albicollis. The sequence goes on from NC_133819.1 coordinate 141,779,773, forward strand.
ATAAGAAAATATCTGAGCCTATTTAACTGTGTTTGTCTCCTGTCATGCTTTTTTATAGATTCATGGAGTTACTGGTATAATTTTCAGGATCTGTACATCTATTAGAGTTAAGGCCAGACTCTAGAAGAGTTAGATGGTGTTTGTAGAAGCAGAACCTGTACTATTTTTGTGCAATGTGTCACAGAGTGCTAGGTAGGCAAGACAGTCTTTGCAGTCACTACAGTTATATTTGTTGACCTTTTTAATACTGAATAATAAAAACTATGATGTAATTATTTGATACAGCCCTTGATCCTTTTTCAGACTTCATTATATGTAACAAGAGTGCTTGTGTGAGGGAAAGGTTCTGTAGTATTTTGGATTTTCTGGAGGATTTTTGAGACTTCTGTAAAATTGTTACTGAAGTTTTGAAACTAAACTGAATATATTCTGAACAGACAATTCAAGCAAATTAAAAAATATACTGTAAAGATTTAGAATCTCCTACTGGGTTGTTAATGAGTGGAGAAGATTTAGAATTTTGGCTAAAAATATTTTCCTTCCAACTAGTTATGTGGGAAAGAAGTGAATAATTTTTCACTAAAAAATCTTTTTTTAGTCTTTGATTTTTTTCAAAGCCTCCAGAGAAGCACTTAGGCATAGAATACCTTGAGTGTCTTGAACGATTTGCTTTGAGCTACAGATGAGTGAGCTCTGAATTTGAATTGAGTCCAGCAGAACACTTTACTCCGAGCTGCTCACTCCCCTAGCAGTTGCTTTGAGTAAATGTTCTGGAATTATGAGGAGCTTTGCACGGTAGGTGATGAAGAACAGTGAATATGGATCTAAGGATCTTCCTGACCAACAGAAGGATTGAAGAGATTTTGAGAGAGAATTAAAGGCATGTTCCCTTGTGTTCTGTGTTTGAGCTTAGATAGAAGTTTGATGGATTACAGTTTTGGCTGACAGTCTTTCCAAATTATCATTTTGCTAGATTCAGTGTTACATCTTTCCTGGATGTTTTTCTCAGATTATTCCAGTGGAAATGGTGTAGAGGGAGTCTATATGAATAAAATCTGAAGCAATGTGTAAGTTTCAGATTCTGTTACATCTTGCCTTTTTGTCTTCCCTTCTTTAGAGGTAAATGTCAGGGTATGTTGAGATCTGGCAGCAGATCTTTCTATCTGCCTTGCTATGGCTTATTCCCTTGAAATACCCTCAAACAAATACACTCTTATGATTTAGCTGTAGAGAGTTGCTAGCTGGAATTGAAATATCCCAGGAAACAAGCCATTAGTTCTGAAGGCTGGGAAAGATGAGTGTTAGGTGAGGCAACAATTTGAAGGTGAAGGAATTCACTACTTAGAGTGTGTGATTGAGAAATGGGAGGTCACTTCCCAGTTCCTCTCAGCTCATTCTACCACTCAGGTGTCCCATTGTGATATTTGCCCAGATTTTTGATAACTTATTTGGAGCAGTGACCTTAACCATCTAAGAAATGTCTAAGAGCTTCTGTAGCAATAATAGCTCAGTAGGAATTAGTTGAACTTAAATTCTTGCTTCAATGCAGATTTAATTTTCCATTGATGCTTTATCCTAGGGGCTTAGCTGCAGGACATACTGTTTTGTTCTCCATATGTGAAGGCATTTGTTTCTGATTTTTGGAAATATAATTTATCCTGATGGTAAATCTTTATTTTCCTCCTTTCAGTGAAAATGCATTTCTTTTGACACCAGACCTTACTCCTCGAAAACTCAGAGGTTTGCCTTTTGAAAAAGCAGCTGGATGCCATTACCATGGACTTGAGTAAGTTTCCTGGCTTCTTTTCTCAGATTTACTCTTTAGTTTCCAGTCTAAGTGTAATTAGAAATGTTTCAAGCAACATGTTAAGGGTATGTTAATTATGGATTAAATGTCAGTGGTTTCAATTCCAACATTGCGGCCTTGATGGTAATGTAGAAACATTGAAGGTCTTTTTTTCTCAGTTATACTGCTGTGTCTCTTCTCAGTGTCTCTGAAAATTTTAATTCAGAGCTACAAATGGCAAGGGAATTAGTACATATCAAATTCCTAGTGAAGCACGTTTTAAGTACATGCATAGTTTCTGCTTTGATATTTAATTGTTGACACTTTATGACTGATAGTCAAAAGGTTTAATGAGAGCTGCTGTGATACTGCCACCTCTATGTTCAGGGAGCCTGAAAACACCAGCAGGCAAGTGTTGGTGGTAAGGCTGTTCTAAAGGATCCATATGGCTAGGACTGTTAGTTCATCTCAGCCAGCCAGCAATAGTTATTTGTCAAAGCAGACAAATGGGCAAACTGTCACATAATGTAGCTGCATAAAAATAGTTTAGAAAAGTACAAATATTGACATTGAGAAGAAAAGGAAAAAGGCTATAAAAATGCTGGAGTAGATAATTAAGCATAACTCTTCCGTAGAGACAGTCTTATTGCAGCATATATTAAGAAATGCAGTGGATACCAAGCATAGTTAGTTCAGTTTTTGTGCAAGCTTCTGCTGCCTCCTAAAATCACATTTTCAGATTATCAGAATTGACTGACAATGCTGCTGGTATTTTTTCCCTATTGATTTTACAAATAGTTTGATTAAGTCTGTATTTAGTATCTGCTGATTTTAGTCAAGTTTTACAGGGCAATGGAGCACTCCTATCTCTTTAGTTATCGCTTTTTCTAAGCAGTAATTCATGAGCCTGTTAGCCTTTTTAGATTTGTAATAAGTGGCACAGAGAGGCAACTGGGTAGAAAAGAGAAATGCCTATGGCAGGTGTGGGAAGAAACCACTTGTCTGTTGTCTGTTGCTATGTGATATCTTGCTGCCCTGCCTGACCTCAGCAAGGAGTGTGCCTGAGATTCCAAATTAGGCACAGCACAGCTTGTGCTGCCTCTTCTAGCAAAATGGGACAGATATAGACTGCAGGGTGTTGTGGAGAGGAGGAAGATCCAGGCATATTAATATTGCAAGGGCAGTGTGCTTAGCAGAATGGGAGGGAAGCAGTAGAGTGGGAGGTAGCGTAGGACCAGAACATATTGTAACAAGAGTATTCAGATGTGTTTGGTACTATGCAATTTTCATCTGCCCAGCTGCTGTATTTATATTTGGAGGTAAAGTCTTGTCAAAAAACCAGGGAGCAGCAGTTATCATAGAATGGTTTGAGTCGGAAGGGACCTTAAATATCATCTAACTGCAGCCTCCATGCCATGGGCAGGGACACCAACATCTCCCATTTTTTTCCCCAGAGCTGCTCTTAATTAATTTTTCACTCAGCCTGTATTATTGCTGGCATTGCCTTTACACAGGTGCAGGACCTTGCACTTGGCCTTGCTGAACCTCATGAGGTTTGCACAGGGCCACCTCTCAAGCCTCTGGATGGAATCCCTTCCCTCTAGTGTTGACCATGCCACAGAGCTCTGTGTCAATGGCAAACTGCTTTCCTGAACTCCAGGGGTGAGCTTCCTGTGTGCTCTCCTTGCTGCCCTGAGCATCCCAGACTCCACTGTTTAATGGTCACTGCAGCCAAGGCTGCCCTTGAGCTTCACATTCCACACCACCCCCTCCTTCTTGGTGGGCACAAGATCCAGCACAACACCTCACCTCACTCAGAGAAGGAAGTTACCAGTGCAGACCAGGAGCGTCCTGGATTGCCTCATATTGGTCCTCCAACAGATTATTGGGATGGCTGAAGCCCCCCATGAAGACCAGGACTTGTGAACATCAGGCTGTTCCTATTTATGATTAAGTCAAATTTTTGGTGTAATGAACATGTGCCAGACACTTGAATGCTGTTTTGCGCAGAGAAAGCAATTGCCATTAAAGCAGTGAGTAAAATAGCATTTTAACTTCTAAAGCTAAATGGATTTTTTTATCTTTGTAGGGTATGTGACTACTCAGGGTACTGAGAATATAAATAAGAAAAATTAAATACCTTGAAATTTTGAAGTTCAGATAGCTTACTCTCTTATCAGATAATGAATTTATTTCTAGTAGAAAGTCTTCCTCAACTGTAGAAATTTGATTCATCAGCCAGTTATTAGAAAAATTAATTTCTCCCTGAATATGAAAATACTCCGAAGAAAATGGAAACATCAGAACTAGCAATTTAACATGACTCCATGCCAAGAGATAAAAGTAAAGAATGTTTCTTGCATTCATGAGAGTAGGAAACATTGCTGAGCAGTTTGATGGGTGGGCAGAGCAAGAGCTCACACTGCTTAAAACAATTTGTAACAGAGGCTGGAATAAGACACGGTTTATTGTTACCTTTCCCTGCACTACAGTAAGTTACTGGGTGATGAAACACTGTTCTCTTGCAAGTAATCCTGGAAATCGTTTATACCAGAGAAAAGTTAGTTAGGATGCATTCTGTGTTACCTCATGTGTGTTTCACTGAGTTAGCACTTGTTCATTTGTTATCTTTCAGCCCCACTGTTGTTATTACAGTTTGTTCTGTTGATTTGGTTGATCAAACCACTTATTCATTGTAGTCAATAGGAAGCTTGTGCTTGTTCAGTGATACTTTTTTGTATTTTTAGTGCTTAAAAAATGTGAATCTCTCATACAGCAGTGTTTATCTCAGACAAAGCTAAAAGTTGCATTTCAAAGAGTTTGAATCTTACAAGAACAGGGTAAAGAGTTACAAATAGTATATAATTCAGCTTCTTTGTTGGAGTTGGACTTAAGTAGAGCAAAATCCAGGCAAATATTAATTTATTGGGCTGTTAAAAGTTGTATTTCAGAACAGTATAGTAGTTCAAATAACAAAAAGGCTTTGGAGTTCACATGACTGTCAGAAGTAAGTTTTTTGATTGTAATAAAACAGAGACTTTCTCTCACAGGTTTCTCACCCAATTTCAATTTTAGATACTGTCTTGATGACAGAAGAGCCTTGGAAAGAGATGTGGGATATGCTGAACTTCAAACTCGCCTTATTCGCTATGAAACTCAGACTACTTGTACCAAAGAGTGCTGCCCTGTGCCTCTTGTCCTGAGTCCTCTCCCATCTCCTGCAGTCTTGTCAGAGCCTGGAAGTGTCCCTGATGGAGAGACTTTGCAAAGTGAATTCAAAACAGAGACATCAAGGCTAAAACGCAGATCAAAAGACCTGGATTACTTTTATCCCAAGAAAAGGTAATGCACTGAATAAAATGAATCTTTAGCATGAAATGTTTCAGTGGTCTCTTGTGAGCTGCATCTTTTCATTTCAAAATGTTTTAGTGAAGCTATCTAGGCAAATGTTCTAGTTGTTTAATCCTCTTCTGTAGGTTCATTTTTTTTCCTCAAGTGTGATCTCTCATCGATGGCATTAGATTAATCAAAACCATGCAGCACAGGCACACTTTGTTTAACAGATTTGGGGTTATATCCTGCAGTCTCAAGTGCTTTTGAAAAGATGACAGCTTCATCTAGGATTGAAACAGTCAAGGCTCCTGTACTAGGAATAAACAACTAAAGGTTTAGAAAGCCAAGGATTGTACAAACAGAATAATTGAATTTCTAATCCAAAGCACTGCTGGCATAAGATGACCTACCAAAATCCAATCTTATTGTCAGCCTTGTTTATTAAAGTCTTTTCTGGAAGTTTAGTTTTAAAGATTTCCCTTTCTATCTTGTCCTCACTCAGAAGATGCAAACTCTATCACTGAATAATAGCTGCTAGGTAACAAGATTTCCAAATTCACTTTTTTACTGTAATACTTCACGTCTTCCTTATTTCCAGGTTGATAGCCTTTGCATTCTAATCACCATAAGCCTTTTACAGATGTCTGGTTTTAGAAATAAGTATGTCTTTTGCAGCTTACTGAATAGTTAGAAAAGAAGATGTGATTATACTTAACATTTTCTAAATTGGCATTTGGAATTACTAATCCTCTTACAGTTGAAGGATCAAGGATTACAATGTTCCCATAGAATTATGATGCTCAACTTCTTGTAGTTAAGATGAGTTGTGACATTCCTGTAGAACCAAAAGAAATGAGATAGTTTGAAGAAGTTTTGTCTCATCCAAAGACTGTAGGTCAATTCTCTTCCCAAGAGTTTTATTATCTTAGTTACCTGATTTCTTCAGTTTGTTTCTAGACCTTTTTAATCAGAGGTGCAATGGGTCTACATATCACAGCCCAATCCAGTCAGCAGAGTGCTCTTCTAATACAAAATATTTTACAGAATGGAATCCTGTCTTCCTGTCTGCTGTTTTCAGATGTTGTTTGCAGGAATGCTCAGTCCTTACTGCTCTGAAGCAGCAGCCTGTCTAGCAGAAACAATGGCACTAAAAGAGTCGGTACAAAACCTGAGTGACTTTTACAGGGTTTTTTCGTGTTCTTTGTAGGCTGAGCAGATGTGAGAGCACAGAGTCGCTGCTGTGGCAGGCAGGGGGGAGCAGCAGCAGGAGTCACCGTGCAGTGGCTGTGCCGAGGAAGCGCTCGGACGGGGACAGGGACAGGGACAGGTCCCCTGGGGCGGCTGCAGCGCCATCGAACCCACCCGGCCACGGCCACCGAGCGGCCGCACAGCCCGAGCCTGCGCGGCCAGAGAAGGAGTCGAGATCCCAGAAACACACCAGGGTAAAAATCTGCCTTGTTCTGTTAGTGAAGAAGAGCTCTTTAACTTCCTTCCATGGGACTTGATTTGTAAACATTTTTTAACTCAAGATGAATTATCTTCAACCAGTTTTTGTTACTGAATTTCATTCTGTTCACTTGTGTAAGTGAATCACTGAGGAGGGTGCTGCAGAAGCAAAGAATGAAAAAGTGTGCAAAGAAAATTTTATCATGCCCAGAAAAGTAAGGCTGAGAGAGATAACAATGAGGAATAAAAAAGGTGGAAATGAATAGCAATTAATAAGAGTTATGAAATATAGATGATTAATGTAAAACCTAAAGGCACCAAAGAGATACATGTTCTGGAAGGGTCAAAGGCATTGTAGAGGACCAGACTAGTCTGTGAATAAAGAGATTCCTGTAGTTTTATAAATCCATTAATTGAGATAGGAGTTAAATAATTTGGTGGAATAATGTCTAATTATTAGCTGTCTATATTAGGAATGCCTCTTCTAAATACAATACACAAAACTATTTCTGACTTGGTGATATAAATTTTAAATTAATCCCAGGGTACAAGGAGAACACTGCAAGAATCTTAAGATACTGTCAAAGGCAAGTTGGAATGGTCCAAGGAAGCATAAATTGGTGTGACTCATTGAGACCTACAGCAGAGTTTAAACATCTCTGATGTAAAAGATGTCAGGAAATTATCTAATGAGACTTTAGTGTCAGATTTTTAATTTTTTTTGTATGTGTGTATCAAACAAAGGACTATCAGTACAGCAAAAAGTGATAATTTTACATATATTATTTTGGAGAAGAAAATACCCAAGATAATATTGACTTCCTTTTTATCTTCCAAGCTGCATGTGATCTTTGTTCACTGATCCTTGACATGTAAGCATTTTCTTAATATTTTAAAATTAAGGAAATGGAAATAGACTGTTAAAGAACTGCTCATATTCAGGCAGTGAGCTGATCACGTTTGGCAATAGATTAAAGACAGGCAAGATCCCAAAAGATCAGGTTTTCTGTGTTAGGCTTTTTTGCTTCCCATGGATAATTTTTCGTTTTCTTCTGTTTCCAAGATGCTGAAGGAGGTGGTTGCTAAGACTCTTCAAAAACATGGAATTGCAGAAGATCATAAGTGCTTTGCATCATGCAGCCAGCGTCTATTTGAGATATCAAAATTCTACTTAAAGGTAACTAGAAGGCACACTCTTACAGTTCTTTATTCTTAGTTAAGTGAAACCACTTCTAAATAAAACGTGAGCTAGCATGTGGGAAATTCAGAGTTGATTAAGCTAGTATTTCCCAGTGGTGTGTTAGTCATGTGTAGATTGTGTGGAGAGACCTTTGGACTTGTTGTCAAATGGAAAAGGTAATTTTGCAATATAGCTTGGTGGGGTTTTGCTTGTTTTAAAACCTTCTAAAGCAGTAGCCTTTTATACATAGTGAAATAATATGCTAAAGCATGGCCCTGTTAGGTTAGGTCACTCTTAAGAGCTGCAGCAGCTGACAGGCAATAGAGTATGTCCCAGCTGTAGCTGTGACAGCTCAGCTTTCTCCCTTGTTCTAAGGTTGTTGGCTCAATAAGGATCTTACAGAACTGACTCAGAAATTGCAGTTCCCTGACATGATGTTCTCTATTATCTAACACATACTGGCTCAGCAGAGCACCCTGTAGAATTGCATCAACCTCATGTTTAGGGGGAGATGAGAATTCTTTCCACAATACCTAGGAGACTGTGAGTCAATGCTGATGCCCATCTTACTTGGTCTGAGCTTAAAATCAAGTTAATTACAGTATGGAGTGATTAAAAGCTATTGCTCACCAGCTGAGCTGCTGTTCTGTTCATTTGCATGTGTTTAACCTATCACTGTGGGTGAACCAGCTCAGTTTAGTCACCATTACTTCAGTAATGGTGCTTTAAGCTAAAAGAAAGCTGAGCAGGGCTGGATGCTCACACAATCAGAACATCTTGCTGATAAGCATCAGTTTCTTAAATAATTGGAACACAGTTGTGCAGTCATTCTGTAAGTGCTCCCAACATCTCCATGAAATATGCCCTGAAGGAAGATCTAATCCAAAATCAGAAAGGGCTGCAGGTAGGGATGTGTAAGTAGAGCAAATCAGGGTTTGTGGTTCCATTTCAAGTAGAAAAGGAAAAGGAAGAATATGGCAGTGATCTTGTCCTTTCTAGAGAGAGGTGTCACAGGATTCTCCTGTGCTGTCTTGCAGCTCCAAGTCTGTGGGAATCCTTTGAATCCTTTTGTGTGCTGCATAATTCAAAAACTTGGTAACATAGGTGTCATTTTCCTCTGGAGGCAAGTAGTAAATGCATTTTCTTTCTCTCCAGGCAAGGTTTTGTTCTTGCTTTGTTTAAAAGAGTGGATGAGGTTGCACTCATTAAATGGACTGCAAAATAGAAAAAAAAGCCATTCTAGATTTTTTCCCTTTTCTGCACTGGTTTTCCTTTCTGATGTCTGCTTCTCTGTTCTTTGCCAGCACTTTGTATTGCAGGGTAAGCTCACAGCTGATTTCCATGTTTATATAGAAACAGGATTTCAGTCAAGAGTGTAAGAACTTAGAATATCATTGAAGAAAAAAATTCTGGAAATTGTGCAGAAAAATGCAGAAATTTAGGAAGACTCAATCATAATTGAGAACTAGGTTTGGACTGCTGTAAGGAAACCTGCAGCCCATTGGAATAGATTTAAATTATTTTCTTTTTTTTATTAAAAAAGCAAAGGCAAATAATTATTCTTTTGTTCCAAACAAGGTGATAAAAGTGCTACATTGTCCTGGTTATCAGGGCTCATATAACCCAAATTAGAGTGACTGTATGCTGACTTCTGTGGCTTTTTGTTTCATATTTAGGACCTAAAAACTTCTAGAGGACTTCTTGATGAAATGAAGAAAACAGCAAATAGCAATGCTAAGCAGGTAAGACCATGTGTTTACTTATTCCTGTACATAACTACAGGATGGTTTAGTCCACAGCTTTAAGAGATGAAAGGTGCATGTGGGTCTCATTTCACTCTGATCTTACTCTCAGGCAGTAGTTCCAAGGGAAGATTTCCAGGTATTGGATGGTATTTTAGTTACAGCTGCCAAGATGATGTGCCACAGTGAGAAATAGAAATGAAGACAATAAATGTTTCTACATCACTGAAACAAACAAACAGGAAAAAAAAAGAGATGAAATTTTACTTTAATTAGGATCATTAGGGAGTTCTTCTTTTCTAGTGTTGAAGGAAATAACATTTCAAAGGTTAGGAAGTAATAAGCAGGTCTACAAAAGGAAATAAATTTTTTAAAAGAAGCATTGAAAATGAGTAATTTTAGGCTTGTGAGTAACTGTAAGCACAAGGGACATCAGGTGGGGTTATTTGTGCATAATGTGGGACTTACATGCACAGCAGCACAGAGCAAATGACAGAAGTAAATATTCCTCCAGAAATTAAGTAACTCTGGTACTGAGTTCTGAGACATACACTGAAGTGACTCCATGATTTGGAGAAAAAAAAGGGAAAAAAGCATAATGCAGAATTACAGTGCAATTTTCATAATTATAAATTATATGGAAGAATTTGAACTGAGGTGGGTAAGTAATAGAAAAAAAACTGCTAGATCCCTAGAGAACTTATTCTATGAGAGCAGTATTTCTGTGTTCTGTGCTGTATTCCTTTGTGGATTGCTTTGTATCAATGATAAGGTTCAAAATCTATTGGGTTGTGATGTTTGGTGTTGAACTGGGCTATTGTGCAGATACACTGCTTCTCACCTCCATCTTTGGGTAGAAAATTGGTCAGTTTTTGTATATTTGCTGTTGGCAAAAGGCATTAATATTGGTGTTCTCCTAAACTGCTTATGTCTCTGTATTAGAGAGTATTTAGTCAGTGGTCTGAACAACTGCCCTGTTTGGAAAGCAGCAGTGATAATGCAGGTAGAGACAGCAGTGCACAAATTATGCTTCATTCTTTCTTCTCTGGGATTAGGAACTTTTACTGCTGGAAGTAAAAGTTTGGCTGTTTGGCATTATGTGCACTTTCCTGCTGGTATTTGGAGAGAATGGGGTGAAGTATTTCAATTCAGGGGTTCTAAAAATGCCTTTTCCTAAAGACAAAGCATTCTGTAAGATTAAATACAATTCTAGGGTAATGCTGTATCCTCTCAGATTATTAACAATACCTTCTTCTCCTGAGTAGTTTGCTTTTAAATCCTGTTTAATAAATAATACACAGATGGTGACAAAGGACTAAAGAAAGAATTAATAACTATGAACTGCTCTTAATTTGCTTTCAAAACCAGGAGGTATGTAAATTGTTTGCTTTCTCATTTATTTGCCCAGGTGATTGAATGGGTTTTGGAGAAGACTGGCAAGTAGAGGCACTGTGTGGATTCTATTCACACCTTCCCAGGAGCTGTGGAGACAGAGCACTTCTGACTTGAGAAGCATTTTGCTACCCAATGCACACACAGATCTGCACACTGGGAGGACTGTGGTCAGTGGAGTTATATGGACTCATTCTTCAAGCACTGGAGCAAGGTTGGAAACTTTTTATACTGAAAGTTTTTAATGTTTTTTTTTAATTCAAATGAAAAGAGGTTGTATTTTATATGTGTATTTATTATGTTTGTTAAAACTAATATAGCTTGACTTGATTTATAAAGCTTTGTATATTTTTCAACCAGTGTATTTGGTTTTTATATGAATAAATACTCCCACATATTTAATTTTGATAACTATTACTTTGTTTTTCCTTTTTGTGTGAAGATCTCTATTCTACTTCAGCTAGCTCTTGTATAAAAGCTGTTTACAGCATCAGCCATTGACAGTTTATATACTAATTAAGAATAGTTCCTATTCTGCAGGTGAAAACAAACACAATCAGAATTTGAACCATAATTATCTCTGTGTTGTAATATAAGGAAGAAAAAAGCATGGCTTGAAACATGGTCCAAGGTCCCATTAAAGAAAGTTTCTTTGTTTTACAAGCTGACTTTTCAGTATAATTTCCTGCATGCTCTTTGTAACACTCCTTAGAAAAGTATCTAAGGAGAGGTCTGAGATTTCTTTTCCTGGAAGAGGAGAAAATCAAAGCAATACTGGTAATGAGGATGGTGAGAGCTGGAAAAGAGCTGGTGTGCTATGCTGAAATGTAAGGAAAAAAAGTTTCTGGCTGTGTTGCAAACACAGTAAAATACTAAATTTGGCCTCCGTTTAATCTCTGGCATGTATCTGGCTGGGACTAATGTAATTATTCAAGTTAGTGTTTTGTTGAGATGTGGAGTTCGTACTAAGCTTTCTGTATTAAGGATTTCCTATTTATCATATAAACTAACAGGATTAAAACTGATAGAGATGCAGGGCTATTGTTTGCTATATTATCCCAGTAGGAAAATAGATTAAGCAATACAAATATAAATGAAATGTAATATTGTGAAAAAATAATTGAACTAAACCATGTGGAGGTTAGACTTAATACTGTAAAATCTGTGCTTTCTCTAAAGAGCCTTCCTGATTTTGGGACATTATTCTTTGCTTAATTCTATTTGGTGTAAAGCTAAGCCCTAAGGAGGTTCTTCATGTCTAACAGGATCTTGAGTTCATCTGTTCTGTTGCTTTGTTCCCAAGTTGACCAGTCCTGAACTCTACAAGACCTTTCCTGGCTGGGTGTGTACTTGGTTTAACTGAGCTGCAACAGGAGAGCACTGCAGTTGTTCTGCTGTGACAGTGGGCTCTAGTGAGTACTGTGTGCATCTGAGCCCAGGACAAACAGAACTACTTGTCAGATGGATTTCATTTGTCTGCAGAATGCCACACATCCACAGCATCCCAGTTTTAGTGATTTGGTGAAATAGAAATTAAATGAAGAGAGTTATTTAAATAATCATCTAATAAGTGCATGCACAGAATTGCTCCAATGTAATGATTACTGTGTATGGCTCATGTTTCTTTGCATTCTTTATAAAAACAAGAAAGTAATCAAGACATTAGCCTTTCCTAACATCTTATAGTGAATCAGGAAATGCTCTACTTCCAGAGAGAGAAAAGCTGTAAGCTGTAGCCTTATCTCTTCAGCCTGAATGCTGATACTTTTGTCTGAATACTAAAGGAAGCCACTGAGAGTTGTGTTTTCTACTTAATTTTGGGAAGTTTATATATTTGTAATTAGAAAAACTTTGTAGTTAATAATAATACCTAAGTTGATAAATAAAAGTACAGAAGCTCTACATTTCATAAATCCTTGAGGCTAGCTGCCATGAGCAAAGAAAAATACCTTCAGGAAAGTAATTAATAATTTGAACTGCTTTTCTTGTACTTCAAGTAGAACCCAATGCTTATTGGTTTAATTAATTCTGTAGACTCAAAGACTGGCCTGAAATAATCAGCAGGAAAGCAGTTATGGAAGCATAAGCATTTTGATGTATTGGTTTTCTGCACAGTTCCCAGTGCAGAACTAATACACTGCTATCCATGTCTCATTTGCTCTTTGTGTTAGTGGCTTTTTAGGACAAGTGGTAGCTGGTTTATTATTGTGGCTTAATAACACTGTGCCCCATTTGAGCTGTGATAACTGTCCCTGTCCATGCTGTTAACCTACAAAATGTAGGCACAATAATTTGATCTGGTCCACTGCAACAGCACTTCACCAAATTATTTTACATCTGCCATAGTTCCAAAACCCCACACTGAGAGTTCCTGCATCTTGGCTGATATGCTGTAACTTAAGTGATGCAGAATGTAACATCACCCTTTGCCTCTGAACTTCAAACTATTTTCTTGTTTGCGGCTGCTGAACCCCCCAAATCCAGTCTGACCTATGCATATTTTGGGTGCTTGCTCTCATGTTTTTGCAAATCAAGATATAAATCAAATTCACCATTACACATTTCTGGTTTACCCATAATCCATCCATCTATATAACAAGCACATAACATAACATAGCATAGCATAATAACATTATGCATTATATGTAAAAGCACATTATCCATCCATGTTATGTGCTTATATTCCCCACAGGATAGAGGTAAGACAGCACTGATGTGGTTGCAATTACTTGATGATATGATTACTTGTAATATTACAGCAATTAATTTTAATTACATTATGAGTATCACTGGGCTACCACAGAACTTAGCTTGGGTACTAATGCTTGCCCAAATCCACAAACTTCTTTGTCCTAGCTCACAGTTCTCCCTTGGAATTTGTTTTCTGAATTTGTTTCCTAATGCCTCTACTTATTTACACAAGCATAGAAATTCTTATGAAGGAAAAAAAAAGAATAGCTAATCCCATGTGGGAAAAGCAGGTGATGATGTTCAACAGGAGGTTGTCATCTCCGTTAAATATTTAAAATGTTGTATCCCTCATTCTTTTAAATAAAAATTTTGTCCTGGTTAGTCTGGGGATTCACTTTAAGCAAGCAGGCTGAGTTTCTCAAAATTCTGCAAGCATATTATTAATATCTGTTCTTTAAAACTGAGGTCACCACTGAATTCAAAAGTGTCCATAATATACAAAATTATGTAATATATACTGTATTAATGGTCTCTCTATATAGTAAATAGATTCAGTAACTAGCTAGATATCAATCTGCCAGTTTGACTTTTATGGAAAATAACATAAATTTAGAAATCAATGGTAGTTAATGATCTGGAGCACATAATTTCTTTAGGCTCTGATTCTGCTTCCACTGAAACCAAAGAAGCTCCAATTAACTTTTAAGCGTGGGTAAAAGCACACTGAGAATGCTCTCAGCTGGAAATCAGATCAGTCTCCCTTCCAATCAGCTGAGCTTCCCAATGCAAAGAGCTGGGTGGAGGAGGGTGCTGCCATGTCCTGTGGGAGGAAGAAATTGTAACACTCTGCAGAAGGAAAACACTTGTTTTGTTATTTGCAAAGGATTAATTCTAGTGGTGTTTGTGGTGCTGATTTGCTTTGTAGTATGTCAAGAGTCTTGCTTTGATTTCTAAAGTATCTTAAGAGAGATGCTGGTTCCATTTCAAGGGCAGGACTCTCAGAAACACCAGGATAATTCCCTGAACACAATCAGATCAGCTTTATTTTTTTTAACAAACACTTTACATTACATTTTTCCAATAACATTTTTGTTCCAATATGTATCCCAATCTTTCTCATGATGAAGCTGCTATACAAACTTTCTGATAAGACCATTCCATTTATAGTAATTATTTTGTGAAGAGAATGAAACTCTGGAATATCCCTTTTTAGGCTTTCCACAAAGCTGTTCTGTCACAACTTGGGTCAGACTAAAAGAAAAAAGCTTAAATTCCCACAGTTAGCTTTTCTATTTGGGCCACTAAGTTAAGAATTAAATCAAAGAAGAAATAAAAAAATTGTTTTCCCATAACCATTCATCAGAGAAAAAAAGGCACATGTTGGCCTCAGTCCTTGAATGCAGAAGATTGAGCAGAAATTTCTGCTTTTTCTTAATTTTTTTGTAAGTCTTCTGTTACCACCCAGTCCGGTATAAGCAACAGGAGAAAGCATTGCAACTTCAGCAGAGATGTCTGAATGACCTGCCCTGAAACATCCCTGTGAGATTTCAGGTTGTTTTTTTAATTTAAATTTTTAAGTCATTCCACCAATGCAATTAACAGTTCCCTCCAGTAACAGAATTCTTAATTGAAGCACTGAAGTTTAAAGGTATTTCTCCCAGCCCAAAACCAAAGGTCAGCCTTCCAGATAGTTTGTCTGGACACAAAGTAAGCTCACGTCACAAAAATCCAATAAATGACTTTATTAAATATATTCTTTTCCTCTAAAATATAAATATTCACTATACTCTTATAAATGTGGAGTAGGTTCATATTTCATTTGTCTATCCCATCCAAATATGAATCAGTCCAAAATCTGAAAATGAAGAAATATCATCTGTAATCATCATTAATTTTTTTCTATAAATATATATAATATGAATTTTCTTTGCAAACTGCTTAGTTATTCACTTAGACTTCATATAGTATTGAGCACCTTAGATTACATTTTGTGTAATTTAATTTGTTGGCACTAATGTAGGAATTTGTAATATTTACAATGCACATACATGTTAGGTATAACATTCCAGTGATTTGTGTTAAAAGGAATAAGGAACTAGTGCAGTATAGTTTACATATGGATTTAACCTACTCCTCCAGCACTTTTATAGGAGCCTGTCTCCAAATTTTTAGGTTTGTACTTTGGAACAGCAATAAAAATGTCCTGAACTGGTTTTTAAAGACTTGACACGAGAGTTTCCTTGGTAGGGTGACAGGAGCTCCTCTCAGAGCCCTGTCCCCCTGCGTACCGGCTGCTCTCAGCTTCCCTGAGCTCTCCCAGGAGGCCTCCCAGGAGCCCCAAGGAACTGCCACAGAAAGTTGTGTGACTGGCAGTGGTCACTAAATGGGAAATGTCCATCTGGAAACTACTGCTAGGTTAGGTAACAACGTTACCTCCTTGTTTATTTATATGAGGAATTAATTTTTAAGTGCAAGTACCATGATAATAAAAGTGCAGAGCTGGGTGGATCTCTCCTTGGCAGGGCTTTGACTGGTGAGAGGTCCTGGCAGTGGGGCTGCTCTTCCAATGGGGCACTGAGCTGTTCTTCAGTGATTATTTTCTGTATTTATGAATTCAGCCCATCATCCTAATATTTTAATTTGTTTTGATAAGTAAGATACCTATGGAAATCACCATGTTTTTATGCTTTGAATAGACAACATGACTTATGCTTAACTCTCAAACTTAGCTCAAAAACAACATGGAACCAAAATGTCTTTTTAATCTTCTTCTTTGCCAGCCAAGTGATGCTGAATTGAAATCTATGTGCTTTCTCAGGAATAAAAGAAATGTTGTAATATAAAAACTGAACATCCACAAACACTGAATATGTTACTTCCTGTCCTTCAAAGTGTGAATTTAGGGCAAAACTCTAAAAACAGACAAAACCCCACCCCTGTGTGAAGCTGTTCTTTTAAAAAAGGAAGAACAACATAAGTGGCATCTCTGTTTTGCTTCTTCCTATTCCCAGCAGATCATGTCATGCCAGTTTATTATTTCCTGGTATGGGCTGTGTGTGTCATCTCTGGTGCTGAAAGTCAGTTCCTGCCTGCTTTTTGCTGCTCAAGTAGCTGTGAACAAGGCTGAAACTCACTGAATCATGTTTTGAGTCAGAACAATAAGCTCTGCTGCAAAACAGTCACCAGTAAGGTGTGGGCATGGAGATGAACATCTTTTATTTCCCCAGCAAGAAACCTGGTCTTGTCAAGTCATGCCCACAGGAGCAGTTCCATGTCAAGGACTGCAGTTCATGTTCCTGCCCTGGTGTATGTTCCTCACTGTTGTGGAGCTGCTTCAATAAATTTTTCACAAACTCATAAAATCAAGTCTTCCTCCTTCCCTATGTTTGTTATTCTATGAAGACCACACAACCAGCCTGGTCTGAGCAAATGGGGGGACTCAGTAGGGGTAGGAGGACAGAATCTTAATATGGCTGTCTACTGGAAAACTGCCCTGGAGATAACCTGGCAGGAGCATCATCCCACCTCAGAATGGATTCAGGCAGCTTTCACCTGAGCTGGGGCTCCCAGATAGCTGAAACTCATTAAACTGTGGTGGGAAGTCACTATAAAAATGCATTCTGTGTTCATTAACAAAGGGATCTCCTGCCTGTGCCCCCTAAGCTGGCTCTCAGTACCATCCCTGTGGCTGGCCCTGCTTTGGCTCCATCATTGGGAATGTGGGTGACATTGGTTACTGCTTAATGTGAAACTGCTCCTGGGGGGGCCTCCAGCTGTTAGCTGCCCACAGCTGGATTGCTTCAGAGTGTCCACCTCAAAGGTTTGTATTTGCAGGCTCTGCTGGGTATTCATGCAACAGGTTCTGGCAGTGCTCCAAAAGAAAAATCTGTAAGTAGAGCACAGATTATAACTGAAAGAACTTTTAACTTCCAGGTGATGGAACAATTTTAAAGGATTTCCCCCCAACCAACCTTGGCTTGCATCACAACCAATAAGTGCTTGACTGCATAGCCCTTTACTTTATATAGACAAGTACATTGAAATAGGCACAATTTCTGCTTCTGAAACATTTACATGTATGGTACTACACGCTTTTACGGTCTCATATGGGATTTTAAAATCCCGTTATTTACAATGAAATCCCCCATCTTCCTTGTCATGCCATCTCTTTAGCTGGTCAAAATGAAACCTGGGCCTGGGAGGACTGCAGAAACGACCAATGGCCGGTGCTGAGTCCCAGGCTGGTGTCTGCTGCCAGCTAGGACACTGCTGCTGTTGACTGTACTCCAGATTAGTGTGGTTACCCCGTCTTTCTTTGCAGAAACAGATGGATCCCACTTATGCCACCAAGCCCAGTCTCGTGATCTTTGCTGACAGGAAGGAATGAATGATGAAAACAATTGGTTTTGGACAAGAATGAAGATCCAGTTGCTGAAAGTACAGAAAAAAAAATCAAGCTGAGAATTATAGCTCAAACAAGAAATCATTTATTGAGTACTCAAACTGCTGTCTGGTATTTTGAACAGGCTTCTATTAATAATAGCTCTTCTCTACACCATCTTGTTTTTCCTTTGCATTCAGCTGCAAATATTTGGGCTACTAAAACTAATAAGCATCTTGGAAGCAGGTGAGATCCTGGTGCCTCTGGCTTAGTATCACCTGGGTGAGCAGCAGAAAACTGAGTCAGATTCTGCAAGCACTTTTTGAAGAGGCTCAACCCAATCTTTTTTGGCCATTTCGGCCTGGGATGGTAGTGGGACTGCTCTGATGCCCAGTGCATCTGCTGTTGGTGCAGCTGAAGTACCTTCAGCCAGTGCTGCACAGCTGCTTCTCTGCTCTCCCAGCCAGCAGTGAGACTGAACTCAGACTTTGTTTTCCATAGCCATAGTTCAGCTGATCTCATCACATACTTGCTATAAGCATGACAGGCTTGTCAGTGTGCAGAGGCCCAACAACAGGGTCACATCAAAACAAACCACGTTTGCCTTTCATGGTGGTGCGTTCTGCCCTGCTCCCTCCCTTTTCCAGGCTGCACTGCAATCTGAGAAATGCTCGTTAGGCCTTGGCCTTGAAAAGCAGCACCTGGGCTCATCCCTTCTAGAGCTTATCAGAAACAGTGCCTGCTCCCAGGAACTACTGCTGTCTAAGGAGTTCCTGTTTTCTTTATCAACAACCTTGGAAACTGTTTTCCTTGCCTGGATGGCAAAACATTGCTGTTCTCACACTTTCAAAGAAAGTGCCGACCCAAACTGTGGCCAGGACAAAAACATTGTTATGACTAAAGCTGACTTTTTAGTGCCCCTATAAACAGCTGTTCAAAATGAGACCCTTTGAGCTCTCCTGAACTGCAGCAGGCTGTGACCAGCATCTCCCTCTGAGTGGGACCTCTCAGAGCTCCCTGACCTCTGAGGGGAATTTTTCACAGGTACCTTTCTTGCACTGACTCCTTCTGTCTGTGTGCATGCACCTGTGTATATGCTTTAGCAAATCCAGGAGACATGCTGTTTTCTTAGATGTTTAAGGACCTTCAATATCTCAGTAAGTTAGGCCTGTAAGTAAGGTTAAGTCATAAGTTGTAAGCTAAGTTAAAAGCTGATGAATGTTATTCTTCTATTGAGCAAGTTCAACTTTGAAGTAATAAGTTGGGTTAAATGCTGTTATTCCTCTGTTAAATTGTTAAGTTATAAGTTAAGTTAGGTATAAAGTTAAGTGTTGTTCCTTTTTAAACTTGTTAGGTTTAAGGTATAAGTTAAGTTAAAGTTCTGTAAAGTTTGAGTGCTATTAAGTTTTTAGACCATGTTCCTTTTTATCCTTGCCTTCACTATCCTTTTGATATTCACACCTTAACACACACACAAGCCCCCTGGATGGTTCTCAGCTCATTTCTGTTTTGATTGCTTGGATTTTGATTGCCTGGTTTTGTTGCTGCTTTGTTTCCTTGGTGTGCCTTAATTGTCCTGTAGGCAGTAAAGTGAATCTTGCCAACAAACTCTGTCACGCTGTTGCTAAGTATTAAATCTGGTTTTTGCCGATACCCTTGCTGGTGATTTTTTAAGCAATCTCAAACACTCATTTGTAACACCTTTCCAGCAGCCATGAATCAACTTTATTGACAGCTAGTAAGAAATTCCCTTCAAAGCCTGACAATAAGCAGTTTGCAGAGTATATGTTAACAAAGGTGATGTTTAGAATTAAGTACCCACCAAGTTTAGGAACCGCTGAAAAAATATGTGAGGAAAAATGAAGTTTACATTTATAATTAATGGATTTAAACTGCTCATTGGAATATGCATTGTGACAGCTTCGAGGCCTATGCAGACAGTTTGCACATCTGTAGCTTTCTTTTTTTCAGCAACTACATGTTCAAAAACACCTAAAACATAACTTATTGTCATAACATGGAGTTCTATGTGTACATTGGAATTAATAAGGTCTCATTTTGATGTTCTTTCACGCTCAATAATTTAAAAAAGTGAAATGGGTACATACAAAAATTTTAACATGTGGCTATTTAGAGGTACAGTTTGTTCTAAAATATGAAAAATATTTAATCTCTGTATGGTTTTACAATTTTAACTGTCTTTTTAGTTTATCTCCTCCTAAAGCCTGATCATTGTGCTGTGCTAGAAAATACAGAGTCTATATACTGGTACTGGAACTGGCACTTGCCAACTGTTGGAATGGAACAGAATGAAATAAAGTATTTCAGTTGGAAGGGGCCTACAGTGCTCATCTAGTTTAACTTCCATTATTGCTTTTCCACCCCCATAACCTGTAGGACAACCAAAGAGATGGTAACATGCATCCCTTTGCTCAATGCAGTACTTACAATTTCTCCATCTTTTTCTCCAAAGTCTAAATAAAGCATCCTTATCCCATCATCTGAGGACATTTTCAGTTTTTCGTAGGGATATTGTGCAATTATCTTGGAGAAGGCACCATCTTGTGGTTCAGTTGTAAGAGAGAATCCATGTTCATAATGGATGGTCAAGCGGCACTCCTGGCTTTTGTATGTGCAAGCTGGAGAAGAAATCAAGATTTAGTCTCTCACATTCTTAAAAGCAGTCTTCATGTTCCATCACACATCTACATGCTGACAAAAACCAATGTACTGAAGTTTAAGAAGGCTCAGACTGGTGTTTCCTCCTTCCAAACCTTGACAAAGTCACAACTGCTCTTCTTGCATCTGACAGACAGAGCCAGAATCAATAATCACAGCACACAATGCATGAGAAAATTAGGAGCTGTAAAGGTTTTCCCTAAAGTATTTTGACAAAGATGAAGACACTCCTGAGTCCTCATTAGTGTCATGGTAATTGAAAAAGGGCCCAGATAATTGTATATAACAGCTACTGCAGCAGAAAGTCTGCATCTTCCCCTCAGCTCTGAAACAGAGGCCACAATCCAAATTAAAGGATGAAGAGTTTTGGAGTTCACATCCCAAATTCACTATTCCATCACCTTCTTGGAGCAATTCTATCAAGAAGGATCCTTGGCAGTGGGACAAAAGCACTGTGATAAAAGAAGGGGCTGATGCCCTTCTTTTTTTGGAAAGAATGGCATCTGTGTCAGGGCGCTGAGGAGATGGACCTGTTCTGAGCTGGTTCCCCCTGAGCTCTCTGGCTGGTTTGCACATCAGAGGCCTCACAGAGCATCCTGAGCTCCCTGTGGGGCTGGGGCCCAGCAGCTGACAAGCAGCCACGTGGCTCTACCTGAGCTTTGAGAAACAAGAACTGCCCTTTGGGCATGACTGGATTTCTGCTTTGGCTCCTGCTCTCACATTTTCAGGAAATGAGTGGAGATAAAATTCAACATTAACAGCCCTGCCAACTGTAGGACTAGCAGGGGAAGGACTGCAAAGCCTGGGGGCACCCAAGAGAAAGGCCCAGCCTCAAACCCCAGAGCCACACCAGGCCTGCAGCTACCTGGCCAAACAGGGCATCACTCCAGAGCATCTGAGCCAAGTATTTCTATTCCAATTGATTTTGTATGTACAGAAGTGCTGAGAAGTGACACCCTGATGTTCAGGGAAGGAAATTACTACCCATCAAAATGTGGTTATTAGACTGGTTTGTGGTTTTTCACTCTCCTCTATTGTGCAGACCTGGATCAATAAATGACCAAGTCATTCTTGTGAATGTGCCAGTCCTCTTCTGTCTCCTACCTCTGCAGGAGAAACTCCTGCTAGGCTCACAGGAGTTTCCTGAATCTCAGAAAAATGCTCTTTTCTGTGTGTTTCTGGACCAACCTCTGACAATCACTCCTCTGTGACATGCAGGCCTACATGGCTGACTACAGAGTTGTTTCTGAAACAACGTGCTGAAAACAAACCCAAAAGTCAGCATGACAGTGAGTGTGTCACTGGACACAGATACCACAGCAGCTCGCACTGGCTCAGAACCTGACAGTATTTTAAACAAGTAGAATCCCTAGACATGCACATTCTTAAAGTAAATCACCTCCAGCCGAAGGAACCTGAACTGCCACAAGTGTCACAGGAAGGGTGTGAGGTGTGGAAATGGCAGCACTGCAGGTGTTACTCACATGTGGTGATTTCTGTGATGAGCTCTGCAGAATTGTGGCAGCCCTGCACTACACTCCTCGTCCACAGTGAGAGGTCTCGACTGGTCTCAGTCCTGAACAGGTGAGTCTCAATCCCTTGTCTTGTACCGGTTCGGGTTGCAAAAGACAAATCCACCCCTGACTTGGGTGAGCCTTTTCCTGGGCCAGAATGAACCAACCTGCAATTGGATTTGAAAACACATGAGGAAATTCCAACAACAGTGCACTGCCCCAAAATGCCCACCTGAGCACAGCTCTGCTCTGCATGTTCCTAATACCCATGGTTGGGAGCATGAGAACTCGCATCTCCTCTGTGTTCTGTCTCAGAAGAGTGAAGGTCCAAGGCAGTGAGCACAGGAACAGCTGGACACACAGGTAATGACATGGATGTCCCAAAATTACTTAATGAATTGTACAAAACATCCCTTTGGATGAGGAGCTGAGAGAAATCCCTGACTGGTCTGTGGTGATGGAATCTGGTCCACAGATACAAGTGCTGGCTCAGATGAGGCAGCTGAATCCAAATTCCATGGTGAAGCAGCATTTGCTCTAAACTTTAAACATCTGCCATCAAATTCAATGAGAAATAGTGTTGAATAAAGTATGAAGCTCTGTAAAATATGTAGATGCCAAAGTACTGTCTTGTACTTAGTTTTCCCATAAGAAACCTGTAAAATGCAAAATGCTGCAGCTACTTGTAATCTGAAATTCTCTCACACTTGTCTGCAATTAACATTTTTTTGCCCAGCATCAACAGCTGATCTCCTGTGGCCAGGAAAGATTTGTTCATCTGGGCAAACAGAAATAGCAGCGAATATTTTTGAGTGAGAAAATCAATATATCATAAAAATTAATTCTTCTTTAAATCTGCCCTTTTATGTTGTTTTTTTTTCCCCTCTAAAAGTATGGACAATCAACACAGGATTCACTTAGGGACACAACACTCTTATGTGTGAAAAAAATCATCTAGGGGAGCTCATCACTCTTTGAGATTCAGAGACCAACCCTCAGAAACAATCACAAAAGGAAATTTGCCTGAAAAACTTCTGTCTCGTGCCTTCTGTTTTTCTTTCTATAGCCAAACAATATAGTTCATAGTAGTCTATAAAGCATGTGGCATAGTAGTAGAACACTTGTGCTAAAGGAGAAAACATTAGATTAAACTAATCTACTGAATACTAATTTACCCTCAAATTGTTGTTTGCCATCAGCAAGAACAGTTACCTGTTAGCTGACACTGTATGGGTATGCCACCAAACAGGGATGTTTTAGCAGAAAAGAAAAAAGCAGAAAGGAAAGAAAAAGCACAACTTTAGCTTTTCAATTATTGAAACACCAGCCACAGGGCATCTGAAACTTCCCCCAATTCCCTGACAGTCTGTGCTGACATTTGGGATGCACACTGTGGCAAACAAATGCACCCCTCTTTCATACCCCACGAGAAGGTTTGCAAGATTTGTTCACACTCAAGTTCATGGAAACTTTATTTTATGTTCCCAAGAGCTCCTGGGAGGCGAGACACAGAATATCGTGGTCAGAGATGCCCTGCCCTGTGTATGGCCAGGACAAGAAGGGCTTTTTCCCCTCTGGAAAAGCTGAGTTAATGCCCCACTCAGCTTTGATACTCAGGGCCTCCTATCTCTACTATTGGCAGATATTGCAATCAGGGACTGAGTGGCAAACAAACAGCCCAAAAACTTTAATTCTCTTTCATTTGGTGTGAGAGGGTGAAAACTCTGAGGGGAAGCTACATCTTGATAATTAAGGCAGGAATCAGGGAGCTGAAATCTCCATTGCCATCTGCTGCTGTCTGTCCCTGGGTGGTCACACAGGCACAGGCACGGCCACTGCTCTCATGCTGCCTTTGGCTGCTGGGCTGTGGAAAAGCAGCCTGGAAAATCACATCAAGTTTGTCATTAGAAATAAAACTATTCCACCTTTTCCCTGGGTCATCTCCTTTATGCACTGCTCATCAGAAAAAATCATTTTCTATTACTTATGTTACTGAATACATAACAAACAGATGGTTCCAATGTTTGATTTCCTTCCAAAACACACAGCACCACCACCCACTCCCCCACACCTTCATGCTGTATTCATAGTACTGCATTGTAGGTTTTTCAGCATATGGATAGAATAAAGATATACTTTACAAATTAAAGTATGTGAACACATCCAACATGAACATTGATTCCTGCCTGCCTTTTCTTATTATCTCCTCATTACTAAAAATCCAGTCTCACCATTTAAAAATGCTTTCCTATCAGGCAACTCCAGATGATGCTTTGGAAAGTCGTGCCCTTAAACATGAACTAGACAAACATGCAGGAGGACATTTGATAGTATTTATGTACCAGCTAGCAGTACTCATGTATTTGGGTACAGGTAAAAGAATGCTTTAATAAAGTTGCATTAATGTGGACCATTTCATTTACATAGAAGGTATTTCATGCTAAAGACCACAGAGATACCTTAAAAGGCAAAAAAAAAAACCTTAGAAACCTCACAAAAAGCTTCCCCTCGCTCCTGCCTCCCATCACCGTGACCGCAGGGGAGGGGTGTGGTGTGATGTGTGCTGCACCCCAGAGCTGAAGAAGCACCCCAGGCCCGGCTCTGGTAATATTCACCCAAGCCCTGGAAGGCTCCTGTGCTCTGTGGAGGTTTCTGGGAGAATCTGTGAGCACCGGAGCCCGAGAGCCGAGCCCCGAGCGCCGCCAGAGGGCGGGAGAAGGCCGGGCACGGCCCGGAGTCCCTCACCCCTCACGGAGCGCTCGGAGAGCAGCAGCTGAAAACCAACCCCGGGGCCAGGGAGCGACTTCTGATCTTCTCTCATTTCTCCCTTCTCTCTCTGTATTTCGGGGACCTTTTTAACCTTATGCTTTGCGAACGTGTGACAGCAAGATGGATGTGTTCTGACATGGGGTGCTGGTGCAGGGTGAGAAGCACTGGGACCTGCGTCTCATCCTAATGCTATGGGAAGAGTTTCAACAATTTACTGCAACAGCCAGATCTAGTGGTCTCTGCAGAAAGGACAGTGAAACCAGCACTGGCATTCAAAGGAAGCCTTCAGCTGCTCACTTGAGATTTAGCTCAGAAGAGACCCTGTACACGTGCATCAACACTGTGAGAATCCCACTGCCGTCTGACCTTTCCTACGGCACCCTGAGTGAGCACTGAGACCTGCCCTGGAATGGCCGTGCTCCTCGGAAACCTGTGCACAGAAACCTCAGTTCATCTGCACAGAGGCACCCAGCCCGCCTCACTGCCTTGGGAAGATCAGCAGGGACTTGCATTGCACCCCATACACTTCTTGGGGCTCTCAGGGCACCCAGGGCTCTCTGCCTGTCCCTCCATCCACTGGCCCAGATGAGTAATCAGTGCCCAAACTCCTTCCCCATTTTTCCTATGTCATTAGCTATCAAACTGCTTTAATACTTTCTGGTTACTGACCTCAGCTGTACACAAAAGCTTCTTACCTGATCTTTAATCAGAGCCCAACATGGGCTGCTTTTTTTTCCCCCCTTTCCTTTCATATCTGGCTATGATAGATAATGGAATTTGATTGCAAACATATAAGATGTAATTACTTAAGCCCCATTCCCATGCTAGAGGGAGGCACTGTTATTCAGGCATAAAGAAACACTGAAACAGAGATTATGACAAAAAGGTCCTTGGAGTCAGGGCTGTGTGCCAGCTGCCGTGCCTCCCCATGCACAGATTTAAAGTAACAACTTAAATCTGATCTCAGTTTTATTTGAGCTATTATTTATATTCCATGCAAAGCTAGAAAAGACTGACTGGAAAATATTTTTAGTTCTTAAAGGCTTCCATAGGTTGTAGGCAAACTTATCAACAAACAAGAAGGGCATGTAGAAATTTTGCTGTTAAAGGACTGTGAGAAGATTGTAATTCTTCTACCAATTTCCAATTTTCTCTGCTCATTATGTCTTGGGTAGATTAAGCATGACTCTGTACAGTATCTGGCACTGAAGTTTTCCAGTTTCAGCAGCTTTTCAAATATGCATTAGCTAAGCAAAAATGTTTTCCCAAAGACTCATAAAAATCTGAAAGATGGGAGCAGCTAAGATTACAACATGTGCTCTGCAAACTTTCCAGGTGAAAAGTTCTAAATTGCACTGATCAATGCACAGAGGGGATTAAAAAACTCGTCACGAGGAGGGGAATCACTGACCGAGAATGAACACAGCAGTCAATACCAACAGAAAACCTGCTCTACTTTTTTGCTATAACTGTACTCAGTGTGGCAGATCATAAAAGCAGGACCCTGCAGAGTTTTAATCAAAAACATCCAAAACCGGAGGTGTAATAATTTAGGGAATCTGACAATTTATAGAATCTGCTGTATATGTGTATTTAGCACATTGTGACTGCGCTCTGAACTCCAAATTCTGTGTAGCTGCTGTCTTTTTCTCTGGCTATTACACTCAGTGATAGTAGTAAGAAATCACAGAAACAGAGTGGAATGGCTGTCAAGAGGTCACCCAGCAGATCCCCCTTCACAGAGCAGGGCTAACTGTGCTGTGTGTCACCTATCCTTCAATGTCCCAGTGATGAGGATCATACACCTTTCCCAGAGAATCTAAACCACTACCTTACCAATTCCCTGCCATAAGTGCAGTCAACTATGTCCTGTTGTGTTCAGAAGGGACCTGGAAAAGATACTCCCCTGTCCTCCTTGTGTCTTCATATCTGAAAACTATTGACATGTTTTCCATGAGCTTCTCTAGATAAAGCTACTAAGTGAGTATTCCCCTCCTGGTAGTGTTTCTATGTTACATATTTGCATTGCTTTCTTCTAGACCTTCCACAGTTAACTGGCATCTTTTTGGAAGTGCAATGCCTCTCATGAACATGGAGTATCATCCAAGGCTTTACTCCTTCTCTGTAGTTATGATTACTACATCTGCCTAAAATGTAACACTTCTGCTATAACCCAAGATGATTGTCTTCATTTTCTCCTCTCAAAAACACCTTAGATTGAAGCAATTTTATTACAGTGCTTGGGTGCTTCCTGGCAGAGCAACTACTTTGTTGCTCATTTCCACCGCAAAACAGCAGAGGTGATTATTCCCCAGCACTGAATTTGGCACCTGTCTTTTCTGAACTGCACTTTGGCTTTCTTACAGACCATCCTGGCTTTCTTTCTTCCCAGTCTGTACAGACCCTTCAGCAGCCTGACACATGTGCTGTGCAACTTCTCATTCCCCTCCAGCGTGAAGGCCAATGTTTTTCCACTCAGGAAAGCACTTCATCAGACAAGGAGATGACCATCCCCACCCAAGGCACGGCTGTCTGCTATCCAGTGTGGGCTCTTGAGAAAAAATAATTCAGTAACAGGGCCCAAGATGTGGACTTAGATTATTTGATGCAGTAAACTGGTCTCACTGATGATGGAAGCTGGTGACACTCAGCAAGGAGTTGTCTTTACACATGACAACGTGTGGCCAGGAAGGGGCAGGATGTATTACAGGACACCTAGTCACTTTAGGGAGGATTTGAGCCCATGTAAAAATGAAACCCTGAAAAAAAGGGGAGGAAATGCACCACTTTCTGCTGGGGTGCTATCGCTTCTCGGTCTCTAAGGCATAGAGACACAGCTGCACACAGGCTGCAATACCTCACCCAGCTCTCACTGTCCCTTGTCACCTAGAATTGTCAATGGCATCCAGCACCATACCATGCAGCAGGCTGCAAAGCTGGTGTCTCTCACCCATGTTAGGGTAACAAAGGGGGAGTCAGAAGGTGGCTTCCCACTGATGGAACACACCATCAATATAAATCAGTGAGTTCAATTTTTATTTTTTTAACATAATGACTTAGCAGCAAAGTGCCAGTTCATTTGGGGAGACACAGAGAACAAAAATTAACTAATGAGAGTGCAGTAAGAGCCCCACTGCTTCTGGCCAGGGCAACCAGCCCTTCTGAATGAGAACTCATTGAAAATGGTATAATAGAGGCTTGTAGCAAGGCTGAAACAAGGAACAACAGCTCTTTCTCAAGCCTTTTGACCATACTGGCAGAGAAACATGATTAAGATTCACATCAAGAAGCACAAACAGTTTCCACTGCATAAAGGCAACCATGGGAAAGCTCTCTCTGAATTAGTGTTAATGGATACCTTCAAAATAATGCAAATGCTTATTGCTAACCTAGATTCAAGAATGTGTCTTCCAAGCTTACAATTTTAAGCTAAAAAAAGCCAGGAATTAATTTGCTAGAGCAGGAACAGAAGCTGTGCTGAAAGTATCTCTATCACATGTGGAACCCTCTAAAAGGCCCAGATTGGTGGTGCAGAACTGCCATACCACAACACTCAACTCAGGGCAACAAGTTCCCTTTTTTCAGCCTGGAGGAGCAGCTGGAGGTCAGGCTGTTTCTGCCTAGCTCACAGGTCTGCACACTGAGATAGGAATCTCAGGAGATTGAGCTTTCAGCTTTTTCATCACTCCTGCCTCTGTATCCATGCTAAGTTGCCACATCCAAAATCCTAGTGAGTTTCTGGTTGTCAGCTTCAGCCAGAACTTGAAATGGAGGAGAAGAGAGGAGTTAAGCTCGGCTGAAGAAGAACCTGCTTCTCCAACCACAACATTTCAAGTGTGACTGCAGCTGTGTATCAGCTATACCAGCTGTGTATCAGCTATATCTGCTCCTGGCTGACTCAGCTGCTCCCACTGCTCCTGAAAGCTGTCATGACTGAAAAGCAAAGGTACCTGGTGGCGAGCAGGGGGTAGGTGTGCACAGGGCTGAACCAGGCTTCCTTTATCCGAGGCATGCTCTCATATATTAAAAGGTCTTTCTCTGTCAAAACCACCAACACTGGCTTCCAGTGCTTCTCGTTGTCTCCTGGCACCTGGAAAAGAGCAAAGTCTCAGTGAAACAAGAAGAGACAAAGCTGCCAGCATGCAAAACCAGATGAGACAAACATGTTGAGTTCTGGGTGAGAAAATGAACACACGAGACTTTTACTTCCCTGGCTTTTCAACATCTCCCACCTGAATTTATAATCAGATGCAGCAGAAATGGAATAATGTGCAAAGTCATCTGCTGCTACCATTAGCACTGCCATTTCCAGCCTTCCTTCACTACAGGCTACTCCATAAATGCAGTACTGGAAGAACACTGAGGTGGAGCTGGCTGTTAGTTAGCTGTGGTATGCATGAAAAGACATTAAATGTATATTTATAATGTGCACCAGTCATGTGTAGCTGGCACATTAACCTGAGTCCTGGACACTGCTGCTGCTGTTTCTGTTTAAAAAAGCTGCAACATCATCACTATTAAAGAAGAGTGTCAGATAGCAAAAACTAGTGGTTTGGGAGTAGACACTTTTTTCCTCAGCAGTTTTTTAGTGTTGTTTGTTTTGTTTTGTTTTTTTGTTTGTTTTTTTTTTTTTTTGCTTCTCCTTCCTTCATACTATTCTTCCAGTTTTAGAAATGCCTTTATAAGGAGATCTAATGTAAATGTGGGGTTCATCTCAAGCATTGACTTGGTAATGGATCTGCCTTCACATTTCAAACCTTTCTGTCAAAGATGTCCAAAGACCAGAGCATCAGAGCCTTCTACTGGCTGCAGAATCCAGATCTGGAATTATATTTTGCAAGTTTGATGTGTGATGTCCACATGGAAAGAAAATTATTGTTATGGGGACCAAGTATGGATCCTGTTTTTTACTTCTTCTACTCTGGCAGCATAGAAGTGTCTTAAAATAGTTGGGAATATGTAAGGATTTTTATTTCAAGTAAGAATGAAGCTCTTTCAAACGAATCATTTTCCATTTGGTGCACATAAAGAAAAAGAAACACTGGTCCACAGTAATACTCACAGCCATGCTTTCAAACACAAACATCTTGGCTGGGTACTAAAAGGAATGAAACAAATTCTGAAATTCACCACAGAATCTGCTTGTCTTTATGACTCCTCCACTAAAACCTCTTCCTGGATAAAGAAGCAGCTCCCTGTGCTGTTCTGTGGCTGATGCCAGCCTATTTGCCATGGGCATGTGTCACCGGGCACATTGTTGGGTGGAGAAACATAAAAGGGATCAAAGTTTGGCCAGGCTGGGAAAGACACACCCAGGTATGGTAATTCAGAACCACATTTGAAACATTTGTATTTTATACAAAGACAGACTCCCACAAATTTCTAAACTTTTAAGGGCTTTCAAGAGCAATGTAACACACCTTTACCTCAGAACACAATGCCCAAAACCAGATCTTAAACTAAGATTTTAATATGTATTTCTCCCTCTGAACTATGCTTTTCCAATAATCATATTCCTGTTTACAGCATTACTTGCTCATTGGTTTTTCATGTCTCTTGGAAGTCATAAACAGTTCATCCTTTCGGTTTCTACAGAAGCATTAATACTTACTCACAATTTTTTTGTGGTGACAGTTTCTTGAAACACAATCATTCATTTTTGAATAGGGCTGAATAGAGAAGCCACATAATTAACACACTTGTTACTACACTCAGGAAAGAATGCAAAATCCAGAGTTCTCACAGTCCACATACCATGAAAATATTCACATGAGCAAAAACCATCCTCAGCTGTTAACTACAGTTCACACCCCAGGTCCTAGTGTGGCAATACAGAAATGAGTGTCACAGGTAATGTTAACATTCAGTAAATGTTAGTGTTAATGTTTAATTTTGGACCATCTCACCTCTGTTCTTTAACTAGAAAGATTTTGGTACATACTTTTGAAGATTTCTAGAAAAGAAAAAGGAAGATAAATATGAAATTTAAAGACTATGGGAAGCTGTTCACAGCTTTTCTGCAGAACCATCCTGCCTGTGGAGCATTTCCAATCACATGTTTTGCTATCAGGGGGTTGGTCAGTCAACAGTGACTTCAGAAACTCTGGGAAACACTGTTCCCTATAAAGCAATTACAAGAAAGAAAATAAAACTGATTTTGCCAGCTGGTCCCACAACTCTTTGCTGGAGAGTTGTAAATATTAGGAGACAGAATCTCCAGCAGGAATCCTGAAGTTAATGACCTGCACTGTGAGGCCCACAGCTTTGCCTCAGTCCTTCCCAACAGCAGGGTGACTGTGGGGAAGATGTGGCTTGGTCATAAGGTATTGAAGACTTTTCTCAAGACAAAGTGACCTTGCACTACCTCTCCTTGTGGGAGGTACCCCTGGTTTGCAGGGTGTGCACTGGGAAGAGGTGAGGAGGGGAATGATGTTTGCTGTGTTCTGCTCTGAGGCCCTCCCCAGTGAGCAGGGCCATGCAATGCACACACTCCTAAACACAGCTTTTAAACCTTATAGGGACCATAGCTGCCTCACTGATGAGGAATGCTGGTGTAAGCAACACTGCTGCTCTTTCAGACCTGAAGAAGGATTTGTGTGCCTGAAAGCCTGCCTGTTTTTTCCCAACTGTAACAGCTGATCTAATAAAAGATACTGCCTTTCCTTAAAAACCTTGAATTGCATCACTGTTCCCTTATTTTGTAGGGTTTGGATCAGGCTGTAACAGCTGATGCCATGCTGTTCAACAGGCAGTTGGCACTTCTGGAGGGTGTCAAAGAGAACATGCTGTCCTGTAAATGGTAATAGCAAATTTTACAAAGGAGGAAGATACCATTAGCCCACAGGGCACATTCATCACAAACCAGCATGGGAAATTAATCCAGATCTACAAGTGTCATAGCAAGCATTGGTGTAATAGCAAATTACAAAACAAAAGCAAAAAATATGCTGCTTATGGGCAGCTAAGTGAAGGATTTATTCAAGTTTTAAAGGGTTTAGTATCTGACATACCATAAAGATAACATGAAATGCCTGTGTAAGAGTAAATTTAAATATAATTTGAGATACATTTTAGAGGCATGGTTTTAGATAATGATTAAGGATAACTCCTTGGCCAGAATTTTGCAGAGTTCTGGCACTTGCACTACAGTTTCTTCGCTCCAGTTCCCACTTGCCCATGTGCAATTCAAAGTGCATCGATCTGTGTTGCAGACAAATAAAATCACCATCCACTCTAAAAACTTTTCAAACTCAACCTTTTTTCAAAGTCAAAACTGTTAGATCAACTCTAGATGAACTACAGAAAAGTAAGTACTCCACAGAAAAATGAATCAGCAGATATTTTCCTGGTATTCTGGCCAGTGCTCAAGTACCTCCAAGCAGCAGGTACCAGTGTTCCCTTTGTGTGTCACTGGGGTCACCACTTATATTCCCAGGTGAAATTCCACCTCAAGTCAATGAAGCTGTAAATGTTTATACCAGAAGCAAACTTGATTTTTTTTTGTGTCCTACACAAACTATGCCCCTAGATCAAAGTCTTAAACCACAAACTTGAAAAGGGAGAACATTTTCTAAGAAAATAAGTGCTGTGAAGATTAGTTTTTGCTACTCCAAACCTCTTTGCTCCTCATTTACTCACCCCATTACATGGAAACACCACTTTTCCCCCCTAAGCATTTCTTTGTTTTACCTTCCAAATTCAGAAAATATTTAATGTACTGCATTAAAATGATGAAATTTAATTTTTTTGTGTATGATAACATGATGGCTGGGCTTGGGATGACACCAGAGGAGACCTGTGTTCACAGCTTGCTCAGACACTTCCCCCACAGAGTCAGGTTAAGTGTTCTGTCCCCACACGGACACTGCAGTCTCTGCTGGGGTGGCAAATGCTCCTGTGGCACACACAGTGGGAACAGACAGGAATGTGGGGGCAGACAAAAGGTGTGCAAGAACAGCTGCTGAATTCCAGTAGCTACACCAGTAGCTAGCCTTGGCCATCAGCCCTTGGCTGACACAACCACGCTCCAGGGCAGGACACGGGTGGCACACACAGGGCTGGGACACACCAGAGCTCACACACCCAGGACATGCCTGAGCTCTGGCTGCCTTTGGGTGCCTTGGTGGTGCCAGGCTGTGCTTGGGACCAGATCTGTGGTGTCAAGGACTGACTGCAAGTGGTGACACAAGCTCAACATTACCTGTATGGCTGCTCCTGCTGTTTCT
Source organism: Zonotrichia albicollis (assembly GCF_047830755.1). NCBI lineage: Eukaryota > Metazoa > Chordata > Aves > Passeriformes > Passerellidae > Zonotrichia > Zonotrichia albicollis. Next base: position 141,812,911 of record NC_133819.1, read on the forward strand.
CTGGCCACTGCTCACAATGCACCCTTAAGGAGTAACTCCCCTGGCACACAGCAGGGCTTCAAAGGAGCCAGCTTGTTGTGCCTGAAGTGCTGGGGACCCCTGTCCCCTCCAATGGATGTCACAGCTTCCAAACCCTTAAGAGTTTTCACATATAGTTAGCTGCCATAAAGACAGTGGGGATCTCAGTGGAGATAAATCGTTCTACAACTGTTTGGACCTTTGCTCTTTCATCTGCCAGGTCTCCTTTTCAAAAGGTTTTCCTTTAAATTTTGGTTATTTATCCACTTCAGGCTGTCAGGAATGGATGAAAAAATACTTTTAATCTTTGAGGCTTACAGATAATTAAATTAGAGGCCTTGGTCTACTCTGAGAAGCTGTTTTATATTTTTGTTGCCTCAAAAGGGACATTTCAATTACATTCCCTCTTTAGTAAACAAATTATAAACTGCCAGCAGACTCCACTGCAGCAAGTATCCAAAATGTGTATTTTCAGAGACCACTGTGAAGTTAGCAAGTGTATGTTTACACTAAGCGATTTTTTTAACCCCCTTTTCCAACACCTCCTCCCAAATCCCAGACCTACACTATCCTCTTACACTGAGCACAGGAGGAGCAATCAGGAAAGAATTTTCTTGCTATTTTACCTCTTCCTTAAAATCTCTCTATGCTGACAAGGCAGATTTGACACAGGCTGGGATATGTTCTGCTACGTATTTCTTGCCTTTTCATTGTCTTTTGATGAAGGGCTACATCCATGTTCAGAATAAATTTGACTAATTTACAGAAACTCACTTGTCAGATCCTGAAAATAACAGCTGGGACTGAAAGGGTTTTTGCAAGATGAACAGCAGGGATGCAGAAATACATCCTGCACACTCCAGCATATGCAACAACGCTGATCTTTGCGCGAGCTCATCTGACGGGAGGCACATTGCGACGCGGGAGTGGGTGTGAGTGACAGCCCAGGCAGGGGACAGCAACACCTCCCTTACCACATGTGCATCAGACGTGCTGTGCTGCTAAACTTTGTTGTTTTAGACAGGAAATAATGTGCACCTTCTTTAGGATTTGAATAAAAGCTAATGTAAACGTGCCTGGTTTTGTTTTTCTCTTTTCTGACCTCAGCAGTGGCTCAAAGGTGTCTTGTGCTGTTATCAGATCTGGATTAAAGTCAATGCAGAGATGAAAAATCCCCCAAAGGGCACAATATTGGCTCCTGTGAGCAGAGAGCAGTGAGTGAGCGATGCACACGTTGGCACAAGTGCGGTGCAAGCAGCCAGAGCCAGGCGGGTCAGGTGGGAGCCACAGCAGGGACCTCACTGATCCAAGTCTTGCACTGATCCAACCCCAGAGCCCAGGAACACACTGACAGCCTCAGTTACAGGCACTGCTGAGCAGAGACAAGACACTCATTCTCAAGACAGGTCTGTTCAAGTCTGAACTCCTTCCCATTATCATTTAAAATGAAAGGACACAAGCCAACATTTGCCAAAATGAACACAAACACATCAACATAGCAATATTTCAAACAATGTCCTTACTCTCTAGGCTAATGGGATTTTCAAACAGCTCTGGCTCATATCCAAAGACCTCTAAATGCAAGAAAAGTACCTAAGTGCTGTGAACTCACCCATGCAAGAATGGTAGGTGATCTGAGACCTTTCCTACAGCCAAACAGGAATGCCTGATCCCCATTTTGCAATAGAAGTTTGTTTCAGAGTTTGGTGATGTCATCTGGGATTTTCCTAACAACTCTTTAGACCATGCCCTTGGGAAATATGCCTAGAGGGTTCCATGTCTTCCACACTGCAGAGAAGATGGTGCACTGGAAGAGGCTGGCATTCAATACACACAAATTGGAGCAAGGGGAATTTTGATCTGATACTCAGGAAAACCTCTTCTGTGTGTCACGGTGGTCAAATACTGGGAGAGACCATGAATGGCCACCCCTCAAGTTACAGCATGACTATGCAAGGACCTAGTTGGGTCTACTTAGAGCAGGGGGGTTGAAATCCTTGCAACCTATATGAAATACCAGAAAAAACTGAAGAAGTTTTTTCTTCTATGAGTGAGTCTGTGAAATACCAGAAAAAAACTGAAGAAGTCCAGATTTGGATCAGAGAGTCGTCATACAGATTTCCCCTGAAGTAAAGTTGGTTGTATAATTATTCTGTTCACATACAGTTTTTCATGCATGTGTTCCATGAATGTTGCACCACTATGAATGCAGTAGTAATACAAAATAGTTATCAGTCCTAAAGGGTTTGCAGGATGATTTGCCTTGAGCCTTAAATCCTCCAGAGCTGTATAAGAAGTGCATCCTTGATCCTTCTATCTTGATGGAGTCTAACACTCTGCATTTCCATTGCAGCAGATTAAAGATAAGAAACATAAGGGAGTTAAAATCCCAGCATCACATAAACTTTATTCACTTTACCTGAAGTAAAAATATATTACACAACAATATGAGAAAATTTTAAAATCCTGATGTGTTGTCTTGACATCCACAGAAACTGATTAACTAAAAACACAGAAATCCAAGTCCAGGGGACTCAAAAAGGGAAAATATACATCTGTTTTTGAAATCTCAACCATGACCCACAATCCTTCTGCTATGCATGAAGTTGGGATTTGAAAGTCCATAAATAAGAGCTATTCTTCAGTGAGACAGAAGATTCTAACTTCCTGATAATGTCAGGAATCTTTCCAGGGAAAACCAAACAGGCAGTATGCACAGGACATGGCAAATGTCCCACACCATTTGTTAGGACACTGATTGCTTTTCATCTTAGTTAAGCTGACCATTGTGATTTAAGAAATATGCTGGTGCTTCCTGGGTAAAACATATTTTCTTCTACAGCAGTGACTTCAGACCATGACAGCACTGTATGAAATTAGAATAGCAGTAATTTATGATAGCAAAGCTTTGCAAATAGCAAAGGTCCACTCCTGAAATGATAGTGTTGAACCAAATTACTTCTGTAGAAAAACCTACACTTTTCTATCTTTTCTTGTTTTCATTTTTATTGCTTCTCAGAAATTGCCAGGGGAGAGCAGGGAAGGTAAGAAGACATTTCATTGCTCAAGGGCAGTGACCAACCTGTAAGTCACAAGGACAGAGACAGATGCAAGTCAGACACACAGGAAGGTCAGCACAGCTCCACTGACCACTGAGGCTCATCAGGAGATAGTGGACAGCCAAAGTTCAACTGCCCTTCAAAGACAGCTTGGCTGGGAACAAACCTGGACTGGAAGAGGTCACGTTTTTTGTACTGCTTGTAAAAGAGGCACAGGGAAGGGAGGACTAAAGGGAGGGAAATACCATTAACCCCAGGCTTTTCTAATCAGTTATACTGATTGAACAAATGAATGGAAAGCTTGAAGAGTGGGGGTGAGCACAAACCTGCTATTTATGAGCAAGAAACTCTGTAAGAGGCACTCACAAGTACTTACCTCCATGACCTGTCAGCAACTGTTTGATCTGCCAGTTTCACACTGCAACCTATTTCTCTTCCAGCATGCTCAAAAGAACACATTCAGTATAGAAGTGAGGATGCTATTAGAATAGGCACCTTTCAATCTGTTGTGTGTGCAGGCATAACTTATTTGTGAGGTATCTTATCTGTGGGCTCTTCAGACTGCACATGAGAGTGGCTGTAAACTTGCTTTCTGAAACATGTCTCATGATCACCAAAAAGCTGCTGAAGCAGCTATTTGAAGTTTAATAAATATTTAAATAAAAATCACAGAATTAAAATGTGGTAGAAACTGTACTTCTAAGATGCAGCTTAGTTTTGGGAGAGGTGAGCAGCTGTATTGTCTCCAAAATAATCACTGGACCCCAAAGCACTAAAAGCCTAGTGCTGGGAGAAAACTTCTCTTTTAAATGGAGCAGTCTCCTTCCTCCAGAAAACCAGGCTTGCCCTGTGAAAAACCAGGAAGGAGCTCAGCACCGTTGTGCATCTTCTGCTTCAGTCCATGGAACTATTTTCACATCAGGGTCAGCTACAGAAGGAAAGGGATTGTACTTTGTGTAGGAGGCTGTGGAAGCTCGGCCACCTCTCCTGTGCCACTGCCCAAGAGCAGATATTGTTACTTAGTGGTGGGGGAAACAGGAATGCTCCAGGATACCAGGAACAGCCCCTGATCCCTGCCGTGCCCTGCAGTGTGCTGGAGCTGTGCTGTGAGCAGAGGGCTCTGTTCAAGCCAAGGTGAAGCACTTTTTGAGGGAGTACATTATCATCAGTGGGACATAATGGTAATTGTACAAGAGCAGAATCCATGTGCAGACACGATAGTTTCAACTCACTGTCCCTGAAGGGTCTATAATTTGCAATTGAATCGGACCTCTGCTGATCAAATGGGTTCCACATTAAGATAAATGAGTAATAATACCCATTGCCTCAAAAGACACAAGCTGTCATCTTTCAATCCAGTAAAAGTGTGTGGATTTCTAAATATCAGCTCAAGAACACTTTTCAACAGCCTCCAATCAAGTGTGAGTGCTGGAGGTGGACTTTTGATGTGAAAGCAGCCCACAGTTTTTAACGATGGCTGAAACATGAAAAATGTAATTTGAAATTATTACAGTGTCTATTTGGTGAAGGACAGGTAATCATCAATGTCTCCATTAAAACTGTAGTGACTGAAATCTGTCCCAGGAGATGTTCTGTGCCTTTGTCTACCACATTGTCTTCCCTAATATTCAGTCTCAGATATAATGGCCCATCATGATTGGTACTTTTTGAAGACTGACAGATCGGACTACTTTACTCAAGAGTCATAATAAATCACAAGTGCTGGAAGAAAAAATAGTAGGGGAGCAATAGAGAGAGAACAACATGTTTTGTTCTCATTTTTATTATGTTGTCTGGAGGACAATCCAGAATACTGTGTCATTTCAGTCTATGTGTCATTGATCAATAGCCAGTAATACTGATAGGGGGCAATGCAACTAATGACCTGGAGCAAATGAGTGAATTCAAAAAACAATTAAAATTTGTATGCTATGCTTCATCAACTGGAGTTTTGAACATACTGAGAAATATTTTGAAGCCTTATTAAAACAAACAAAAATTCAACTAGAATTCTTAAAAATTTGACTTCATTTTGAAAGAATGTGGAGCAGCCACAGATGTCTGAAAAATTTGGTGAAAATTAGTCACAATTTAGAATCGAAATCTACTTATTAAGATTTATCACCAAAAAAAATCTACTTGTCTTTTTTTCTGGTCTATTTATTTACCTAGTTGTCAGCTTCAAAGCCATTTGATTATTTGAAACCTTTTTCAAAAATGGTAACAAATTCTGTACCTCCATCAACAGGACAGACCTCCACAAGCTATCAAAGAAACTCAAGCAGCATTTGGGGCTTTTTTTTTGGGGGGGGGGAAGGGAGGGGGAGAAACTTAAACATGCACTTTTCATTTTGATTTATCATATCCAGCATTTTCTGATGGGCAGGATTAGGTTTTTTTTCCCCAGAAAGCCAGCTGAGCTGGCTCTGAGAGACCCCTGTTCACCAAGAGGTATTCAGTTTGCTGCACCTTGGCAGACACTATGGAGAGCTGGGAGAAGATCCAGCAGGTCTTCCTGGTGGATCTTGGCATGAGTGGATTCCAGGGTGCCAGTAAGAAATGAACAGCTATTCCCTTTAATATCCAATTCACCTGGGAGAACATCCAGCGGGTCGTCCTGGTGGTTCTTGGCATGAGTGGATTCCAGGGTGCCAGTAAGAAATGAACAGCTATTCCATTTAATATCCAATTCACTTTCACTACTTAATGAAGACAAAACTGAATTTAAAATCTTTGCCCTTTCAGAGAGTTCTGTTTGATTTGTGATTTGTTAATTTTCTAAGGAAACTGTACAGAAGACAAATGGTATCTAACCAAAAGTGCCATTTTCCCCACTGAAAAACTGAGCATGGAATTTTTCTGTCTTCCAGAAGGAAGGCAGAAATCAATCCAAGCCAGTCACTGGTTCAGAAATATGAATGCTTAGATTCATAGAAAGAGAGCTGAAGATAGAACCATAGAAACATGGAATTGTTTTAGTTGGAAAAGACCTCTAAGAGCATCAATTCCATCCATTAACCCAGTTCAGGGGGCTTGGTACTCAAAGAACAACAGGTCTTACCATTAAAGACTGAGACAAAGAAGGCTTTAGGTACCTCAGCTGTTTCCTCATTCTTTGTTACTCTGTGTCCCCCCACCTCCAATAAGGGCTGGAGATTCTCCTCAGTCTTCCTTTTTTTGCTGATGTATTTATAGGAACATTTTTATTGTCTTTTACCACAGCAGCCAGGTTAGGTTCTGCATGGGCTTTCACCCTTGTAGTTTTCTCCCTGCGTAACCTTGCAACATGCTTTAGTCTTCCTGAGTTCCTCATCCCATCTTCCTAAGGTCATAAACTCTACATTTTGTCCTGAGTTCCAGTCAAAGCTCCCCATTCAGCCAGGCTCATCTTCATCCCCACCAGCTCATCTTTCAGCACACAGAGAGGGTCTGCTCCTGTGCCTTTAGGATTCCCTTCCTGAACACTGTCCAGCCTTCCCGGACTCCTCTGCCCTCCAGGGCTGCTTCCCAAGGGATTCTCTGAACCAGTCTCCCAAACAGATGAAAGTCTGCTCTCCAAAAGCCCACGCTGTTGATTTTGCTGACCCCTCTCCTTATTTCTCCAAAAACTGAAAACTCATTGTGTGATCACTGTGCCCAAGACAGCCTCCAGCCATCACATCACATCACATCATCATATCAATCACATCACATCACACCATCACATCACAGCAGTCCTTCTCCATTCCCAAACAACAGGTCCAGTCAGGTACCTTCCTGAGCTGGCTCCCTCACCAGCTGTGTCACTCCAGAACCTCCTGGATGACTTGAAAGATGAACACTGCTCAGGGGAGGACAGCCTTGGTTCCCAAGATTTGTCTAGCCTGCTCTTTAAAAATGTCCCTGACACAAATCCTCAGCTACTCTACTGTAGTCCTAGGCCAGTTCCACCATTAGGAAATCTTTGCCCATACTGGAGAACATCCACTGTGTCCTGGGGTTACTGTGAGATCAGGTATCTTTACATGCTTGGGAAACTAACAGAAAACTTGAATTTGCATTTTTAGCTAAAAGTAGTTTTAAGATGATTATTGTAACCCTGCCAAAGTAATTCCAGGAGAGCAGTGGTCTCAGAGGAAATGGGTAAGTGGGAAGAATGCAGGAGAGGAAGTTCAGAGCTAGAGGATAACTGCAGTTTGTCACTGGTCTCTGATTTGCTGGACAGCTGTCACCACTAGCTGTGTGGCACATGAAGAAACACACACATCCCTAATGATGCAAAAATAACTGGCAAGGCAGCTTTAATAGGAAACCACTGTTATCACCTATAGTCAGCCAGATTTCCCTTGGGGATGTCAACTGGGGCTCGAAAATCAGTCTGAGGTTTGCCTGGTATTTAAAATACATTTTTAGTTCTTGCTGATACATCAAGCCTTTTTGCTTTGCTGACATTCCATAGTTTCAAGCTTTTCTCCGTGGCCAGGAACATACAATAAAAATGAGAGCTCAGCTTTCATAAACCCTATTTATCTCAGAAGATGCAGCCAAAGAAATATCCCTAAAATAAAAGTATTCAAGCTGTGAGGTTGCCACCTATAGCCAGGATGTGAGCTGCCACTTCCCAAGAGGCACGACTTTCCCAGATCTGATACTGTTTATATTACAAGGCCAGACAAGATCACAGCCCAGGCATTTACAGCAACAACTCTTTTAATTCATCTATCTTTAAAAAAAAAGGCAAATATTGAAGGTCATGTGTTAATAGAAATTATGAATATTCAACAGAAGGAAGACAAATAAAGAATATTCTACTTGGCAGCTACCTATGCTGAGCTTTAAATTAGCCACACAGGACAAATGGCTTTAGTGCTGAGCCATGTTATTTCATCTAGATTACTTTAAAATACACAATTAGGGCCATCAATCTACAGAACTAAATCCCACAAATATCAGCAAATTACATACTGTAAACTATGTAATTTTTAAAGCTAATGCTATCTGTTCTAATTGTCGGTGTTTCATAGTTTTAAAATAATTACAGCATTATACTACTTTCAGAAATTTGTACTGAGAACTGAACATCCTTCTAAAAGAAAAACTTGGGATGAATAAAGTTAATCTCCAAAGTGTTGTGGTGTGTTGCAATATCCTGTTTTACCTTCTCCCTTCCCCCTCGCCCCTCGCTGAGTGTGCCCTGTCAATCAGGCTAACATACCAGCAAGGCGTCGTGTGATAGGTGACCCTAGTACCTGGAGACCCTGCCCCTTCACCTGGTTGGTGACTCACCTGTCCCCTCCCCTTCCCCTGTCCTGAGCTTAAAATGTGAATGAGACCATGCGGCCCTGTTCTGTTATCAGCAGTAGCCCAGTGCAGACATATCTGTGCTCATGGAATAAACATCTGGCTACCTTCTAGCAGAATCCGCTCCCTTCTTTTCTTCACCATCGCCAGAAGCTCTCCCCTGAGGAGAACGGAGTCCTGTCTTGTGCCCCGCTGCACTCTGCCGCCAGCCAAGGTATCTTTGAGGTAAAACACCGCAGAGCTGCCTGTGGCCCAGCAGCGAAGGTCAGAACTGGCCTGGGCACCATCTAACTGGTTATATTGGGATACATATTCCAATATATTGGCGTCCCTGTGGGTGGCTCGACTCTGCAGCCCGAAAATGGACTCGCAGTACCTCAGAGAAGTTTCTGCCAGCCGTGCATCCAGCTGGAAGGGCTTTGGTTGCATTGCCCTCAGCTAGAGACTTTGGGAATACTCCCAGAAAAAGTTTCGTGGACTGTTCGGCGCCTTTGGAAAGCCCTGCTTCATTGTGGTGAACAGATTTTCCAGAGGAAGAAAAGGGCAGCCTCTCTTGCACCCAGAGAGAGGTCCTTTTCCGGTGGAGACCTGCCTGCCTGTACCCAGCCTACAGCTTCCATTTCACGTGAGTATCTCTGCTTTCGGTAGAGCAGAAGCTCAAAAACAGACTCTGCCGCGAGTTCTGTTCCTTTTTTGCCTTTGCATTTTGGCTGCGCAGCCCCACAGACGAGAATTCATAGCGTTCTAGTTTAGCTTTCCTGCTGCGTGTTTCACTGTTTTTTAGAATTCGCGCCGGAGCGGGACCGCTCTCTGCCCTTCCCCCCCCGGCTCAGCAGCGTGTTCAGACACGTGTTAGGAGATTTTCTTTCTCTTTCTCTTTGCGGGGGAGGGGGGGGCTCTCTTTCCACGTGGCCGGGGGACCTGCGGGGTCGGGAGTGCTCTGCACACGCGGCGGCGGGGGGGGGCGTCCCGGTTTCGGCTGCCACGTGGAGTGGCTGCTGCATTCCACCGCGGGGGAGGCTTTGTTTCTGCCTCGGCTCGGCAGGGCGTGCCCTGCTGCTGCTGCCCGGGAATTTTAAAAGCAGTATATACAGCTGCATTGTGAAGCTTTTGTCTGCTCGTTATCGCTTTCTATCTGTGGTTTTTTTTAGAAATTGGTAGCTGATTTTAGCTTTGTTTTTGGTCAGGCGGGATTAAGTACTTTGCTTTTTAACATGGGTTCCAAACTTAGCATTGTACAAAGGGGAGTGTATTATCATATTGTTAGCATTTTAATCAAGAGTAATGTGAAATTCTCTAAAGGAAAATTGAAACAGTTTATAAGATGGCTTTTTCTGCAGTTCCCAAACATTTCCCCTGAAGAAATCCACAATATTCAATTCTGGGATAAAGTTGGGAATGAATTGATAACCTTAGGACAATCTGGCAAATTACCCTCAGCTAAATTTGTGTTCTGGAGTTTACAAATTCGAACAGCATTGCTCAAACAAAAGGAAATGGAGAAAAAGCCAAATGTAAAGCCATGTGCCTCTGCTCTCCCTGTTCCTCCCTCTCCCTCTAAAACCCCTAAACCTCTTTCCCCAAAACTTGGTATTTTAAAGAGTGCAAACTCATTGGGAAGTCAGCTCCCAGAGAGTGCAAGAATACCTGAGTTGTTTTGTTCACAAAGCCCTAGCCAGGCTGCGTGTCTTTCCCAATCCCCTCCTCTAAAATCCCGAGCACGTGTTAGCTTTCCGGAGAGCAGTGATGTCCAAAATGGCCCCCAGTCCCTCGGGGGTGCACAAGATGGTGGATGCCACGTGGCATCTTCCCAAACCTGGTCTTCTTCTTCCCAAAATCCTCTTAAGCATCCCAAAATTCCATCCCCATCCCCCTCTCCTCCTGTTCCTCGTGACACCTTTCCCCCTCCCCCCGCCTTTCCTGCAGTTCCCTCAGCTCCGCCCCTCTACTCCTCCCAGGGGGCGGCTGCTGACGTGATGTCACCAGGTGACCCCGCCCCCTGTTCCCACGGTATCCCCGCCCCCTGCCAGCCCCTTGACCCCGCCCCCTGTTCCCACGGTTTCCCCGCCCCTTGCCGGCTCCCTTTCCCCGCCCCCTCCCCGGGTTCCCACGGTGGGGACACACCCACTGCCTGTCCCCAAACCTGTAGCTGTGATCCCAATGCTTCTGATTCAAGGGATACAGAGCAGGGGACAGCAGACCCAATGCATGGTGCCATGTTGTCACTGGCCCCTGTTACGTTTCAGCCTGCAGCTCAAGCAGGAGCAGCCCCAACTGCTAATTGGAGTTCTTTTGGACGACAATTGATTAAAGAGATCTGTAAATCTCATAAAGAATATGGTCCACACAGTCCATATTTCCGTGGCCTTTTAAATTCTGAATTAAGTAGGACTATTGTAGTTCCACATGATTTAAAACAACTGTTTTCATGTCTCATGACATCCACGGAATTCAAATTATGGGAATCAGCATTGAAACAACTGCTAAAAGATGCTCTCCCAGGCTTACAGGCTGATCCAAACACAGCAAAAGACAACAATGGTAACCCTATTACCCTTGACCACCTCTGTGGTGAAGGCCAATGGTCTTCTCCCTCAGTCCAAGCTGCTGCAATTCCTGCAGAAACACTTGAGAAAGTAAAAGAAGCAGCTGAAAAAGCATTCTTTTCCCTCCAACCTGAGGGGTCTTTTGAGCCCTATAGTAAAATCAAACAACTACCATCAGAGCCTTTTGTGAAATTTGTAGAAAGGCTAACTAGAGCCATTGAAATACAAGTTAAAAAAGAAAATGTTAGAGAAGCAATTTTAGAAGAAATAGCGTTTACAAATGCAAATAATCAGTGTCGAGCAGCAATCCTGAGCCTTCCTATGGAACCTTCCCCTACATTAAAAGATATGCTTCTAGTCTGTAACAGGAAAGTGCCTCTGATGAGTGTTGCTGAAGACTCCAGACCAAGGCTGCTGCCAAGACCACCTCAGCGTGTTGCTGTTGCCAGCCCTTCACCTTTTCCCTCAGCACAGCAGTACCCTGGGCAGCAGCGGAGACCAGCAATGGTTGAGCCCACTAAACCATGCCTGCTTTGTAATAAGCTAGGGCACTGGAGTAACCAGTGCCCCCTGAAAAGGGAATTTGATGAATTTAAAAACAGCAGGGGAGGAGAACTGCAAGCCCTCCCTGGGGGTCAACAACAAAAAAACGAAGAATAAAGCGCCAGCCTGCCAGGCGTGCAGACATAAAAAGAGCAGGCCAAGAGAATAAGGGTAGCAAAATAAATCAAGCGCGCATTAATATTAACATTTGTGTAAGTGAAGCAGGTGCTTCAAAGACCAAGTCTGCTAGTCCACTGTTGAAAGTGAAACAAAATAACCTTTGTTGTGATTTAAGTGATTCTGTATTAACCGCATCTTCTGTCAATGAGCCTTACAGGTTGCAGCTGACAGAGTCACTCCACCTGAAGGACACTGACTGGCATATTGTCTCTGTAAATCCTGAACAGAAAGGTACTTGGAACCAAATTCGTTGTAAGTACATCATCACTGGGGACAAAAACACACCACAAGAGATCGAAATTGCTCCGGGAATAACAACATCAGATCCCAAGCAATTTGTTCTCAGCCTGCACTGTTTCCACCCACCCCTGTTTCTTCCCAAGGGACAAATTGTTGCTCAAGCTATCCCTGTGCCATCTTTACCTGAAAATGTCGATAAACAAGGGCCCACAGTCGCCCGGGTCCAAGTTATTGGGACAGATAAACCCAAATTGTGGTGCAATGTCAGTGGGGGTGGGGAGTCTAAACGCATTGAGATGCTTGTAGACACAGGTGCAGACTGCACAGTGATTCCAGTACAAGACTGGCCAGCACACTGGCCTTTACAAAATGTTGCTGGTCACCTTCGAGGTGTAGGAGGTCTGCAATTGGCAAGGCAATCCAAAAGCATTATTCAATTCGAGGGTCCAAACGGACAATTGGCAAATATCCGTCCATTTGTGTTAGATTATTCAGAACCTTTGTTAGGGAGAGATTTAATGGCCCAGTGGGGTGTCACAATTAATATTCCAGACTCTCCACAGCATTTTTGTGCAGCAGTCATTAAACAACACCGCCCCACCCAAAAACTTAAGTGGAAAACAGACAAACCAGTTGATGTGAAACAGTGGCCACTCAGTAAACAAAAAATAAAGGTGCTTGAGGAACTAGTACAAGAGCAACTAAGAAAGGGCCACATTGTGGAGACCATGTCCCCATGGAACTCTCCGGTGTTTGTCATCCAAAAAGCTGACAAAAAGAGGTGGCGACTTCTCTGTGACCTCCGACAAATTAATAATGTAATTGAAGATATGGGTTCTCCCAAACCTGGTATGCCATCCCCAACAATGCTTCCTCAAGATTGGAAATTAGCTGTTATTGATATTAAAGATTGTTTTTTCCAAATCCCATTGCACCCTGATGATGCACCGCGTTTGGCATTCTCTGTCCCTTCTATCAATTCAGAAGCTCCTATGAAAAGGTACCATTGGACCGTTCTTCCTCAGGGATTAAAGGTATCTCCAGCTATCTGCCAGTGGTATGTCTCTTCCCTGCTTTCCCCAGTGCATGCAGCTGCAGAGAAGGCCATCATCTATCATTATATGGATGATATCCTTGTGTGTGCCCCCAATGATGATTTACTAACACATGCGCTTGACCTAACGATCGATGCATTGATTGTTGCAGGGTTCGAGCTCCAGGAACAGAAAATTCAAAAGATGCCACCTTGGAAGTATTTGGGCTTAGAAATTGGAAATAGGACCATTGTTCCTCAAAAACTAGAAATCAGTCCAAGGATCAAGACCCTTGCGGATGTCCACAAGTTGTGTGGGTCTTTGAATTGGGTAAGACCATGGCTTGGTCTGACTAATGAAGACCTTGCCCCTCTTTTCAATTTACTGAAAGGGGGAGAGGACCCAGGTGCTCCTAGGTCTATTACCCCAGAGGCACGGAAAGCTCTAGAAAAGGTTCAGATTGCAATGTCCACAAGACAGGCCCACCGATGCCGGCCTGATCTGCCATTCAAATTTATCATCCTAGGTAAGTTGCCACACCTCCATGGAATTATTTTCCAGTGGGAGGAAAAACAAACACCTAAGGCAAAGGACACACCAAAAAAGGACCGGGACCAGAGGGACTCTCTCTTGATCACAGAATGGGTTTTCCTCAGTCACAAAAGGTCCAAGAGGCTGACAAAGCCTCAGGAGCTGATAGCAGAACTGATCCGGAAAGCAAGGACCCGGATCAGGGAGTTAGCAGGATGTGATTTTAAGTGCATTCACATTCCAGTTGAGTTAAAATCAGGTCAAAATACTATGAAAATACTGGAACAATTGTTTCAAGAAAATGAAGTGTTGCAGTTTGCTCTGGATTCCTACTCAGGACAATTTTCGGTAGCACGGCCCGCTTGCAAATTGTTTGAACAAGATGTTCAATTTACTTCAAAATTAAGAACTGCTCTAAGTAGGAGACCTTTAAAAAGGGCTCTAACTGTCTTTACAGATGCGTCCGGGAGGTCCCACAAGTCTGTTATGACTTGGAAAGATCCTCAAACCCAGCAGTGGGAGACGGACATTGCTGAGGTGGAAGGTTCACCTCAGGTTGCTGAATTGGCTGCAGTTGTTAGGGCTTTTGAAAGGTTCTCAGAACCATCTAATCTGATTACAGACTCTGCATACGTGGCAGGAGTAGTATCCAGAGCAGATCAAGCAATACTGCAAGATGTATCTAACATTGCACTTTTTGAATTGCTTTCCAAACTGGTAAAGTTAGTCACTCACCGAGAGCAACCCTTTTATGTGATGCATGTCAGGTCACACACTGACTTACCAGGGTTTATCGCTGAAGGCAACAGAAGGGCAGATGCTCTTGCTGCGCCTGCAGGGATGGCCACTCTCCCAGATGTTTTTGAACAGGCAAAAATCAGCCACCAGCTTTTCCACCAAAATGCACCTGGCCTAGTTCGTCAGTTTAACATCACTCGAGAACAGGCCAAAGCGATTTTGGCCACATGCCCAAATTGCCAACAACATGCACTCCCTACAGTGAGTACGGGAGCAAACCCAAGGGGACTGAACAGTTGTGAACTGTGGCAAACAGATGTAACACACATACAAGCTTTTGGACGGCAGAAATATGTTCATGTTAGTGTAGATACCTTTTCTGGAGCGGTCTATGCTTCTGCCCACACAGGAGAGTCATCTATTGATGCTATTAAGCACCTCTTACAGGCCTTTTCTTTCATGGGCATCCCCAAGGAGCTGAAAACTGATAATGGGCCTGCTTATAAATCCAAGGAATTCGGGAGCTTCCTGCAGCAATGGGGAGTAGAGCACAAAACTGGCATCCCCTACTCCCCTACAGGTCAAGCCATTGTAGAAAGAACTCACCGTGATATTAAAAGGGTCCTGGACCAGCAACAACAGGTTCTGAAGGTAGAACCTCCCCACATCCGGTTATCCAGGGCACTATTCACAATCAATTTTCTGAATTGTTCTTTTGACAGCCTGAACCCACCCATCCTACGCCACTTTGGGGGGAACAGTCACAGGTTGATGAAAGAAAAACCTCCAGTTTTAGTAAAGGACCCTGAGACTTGGAAAATGGTGGGACCTTACAAATTGGTTACTTGGGGACGTGGATACGCCTGTGTATCCACCCCCTCTGGTTTAAGGTGGGTTCCTTCCAAATGGGTAAAGCCCTATGTTCCCAAAGTCTCAGAGAAATCTGCAGAAGCACCCCAGGTTGCTCACGCTGCCTGGAGAAGAAAACGTCGTGCACGTTCTCTGGAAGAAATTCCATTTAAGCCTCCTATCTGGAATAGTTTGTAATATATGTTTGTCTCAAGTTTTTGTACCAGTTTAGATCCCACTGTTCGTGTGTAGCCTCGAGACGTCATGAGACCGAGCCTGCTTCTCGTCCTACTCGTGATCATCCCACCTGCAATCTCCTACATAGTACCGCAGCCCAAACCACATATGGACTACCTCGATAAAAGTTCTCAGACATCAACAGAGAAACTGACAACGAGCTGAATGGACTTTTCAATGGCTGGGGACTCTCGGGCTGGTTGGGATCTATTCTGAAAACTGTAATTTTAGTGCTGTTTATTTTAGTTGTAGTTATTGTAGTTTTTAGCATTGTTTTTGGAGTAATCAGACGCATGGTTCTCAAGTTAATCTCAAGCTCATCTCCCCCTCCTGAGGTCTACCATTTGGAAGCCCTCAGTGCTCCAGTGGATGACCTAGAAGCCTCAGTAGAATCATTCTGCACCATAAACACAGTCCTCTTCTTTTTAAACAAAACTAGGGGGAGATGTTGTGGTGTGTTGCAATATCCTGTTTTACCTTCTCCCTTCCCCCTCGCCCCTCGCTGAGTGTGCCCTGTCAATCAGGCTAACATACCAGCAAGGCGTCGTGTGATAGGTGACCCTAGTACCTGGAGACCCTGCCCCTTCACCTGGTTGGTGACTCACCTGTCCCCTCCCCTTCCCCTGTCCTGAGCTTAAAATGTGAATGAGACCATGCGGCCCTGTTCTGTTATCAGCAGTAGCCCAGTGCAGACATATCTGTGCTCATGGAATAAACATCTGGCTACCTTCTAGCAGAATCCGCTCCCTTCTTTTCTTCACCATCGCCAGAAGCTCTCCCCTGAGGAGAACGGAGTCCTGTCTTGTGCCCCGCTGCACTCTGCCGCCAGCCAAGGTATCTTTGAGGTAAAACACCGCAGAGCTGCCTGTGGCCCAGCAGCGAAGGTCAGAACTGGCCTGGGCACCATCTAACTGGTTATATTGGGATACATATTCCAATACAAAGTTAGGATAACCAGATTGCATGCTACAGGTTATCTACCTGTGGATCTAAGATGAGAAATTAATATTTCAGATTTAAGAAATAATCCTGGGATACATAATTTAATAAAATAAAGAACTTCCTGGTAACAGCATTAGACTTTCAGATCTCTTAACAAACATATCACCTATCCAAAGAGAAATTATTTTTGGCACAAGAGACATATAATCTCACGACCCAACTGATTTGATCAATGGAAGTTTCTTTCCTGCTGTGGGTAATAAATCACCCCAGCCAGCAAGTGCCAGCCATTTACAGTATGAGCTGGCTGTGGATAACTTGAACATCACAGAGCTGCTGTAACTTCTGCAACTACAAGAAAGTGGAAACTCCAAGAAGACAAACGAGTGTGGATATTACCAAGTGACTACACTT
Source organism: Zonotrichia albicollis (assembly GCF_047830755.1). NCBI lineage: Eukaryota > Metazoa > Chordata > Aves > Passeriformes > Passerellidae > Zonotrichia > Zonotrichia albicollis. The sequence goes on from NC_133819.1 coordinate 141,829,522, forward strand.
AATTCCACCCTTGGTGTTAGAAATTTACTTGCCCTAAAGGAAAATTTTACAAATTATTTCTAATAGGCAATTTTACAAATTATTTCTCTTTTATTCCTACAACAGAGATAAATATTTGTTTATTTGTTGAGATTTATTTTGTAGTCTACCCTGGTCTAAACATCTCATAGATTGGTAGAAAAAAAAATCTTAAGTAATTTAGTTGAATAACACTGCAAAAAGAGAATTGGGAACTATGTATTGATAATATTCACATAACCAATTTTAGAAGTAGAGCAAATGGGATTGCACTGGCTATCATGTCAGCAGTTTCATACCAAAATTTCTGGATTTTTAAATACCCTGTCCTCTTTGGTTTTTTTATTTCCTTAGCCATATGGAAAACAGCAAGGCACAATTAACTATTTGTCAGAAAACAATCTATTAATTAACACGATTCTGTGTGAATGGGCTGAAAATCACGTTCTTTGCTTGCCAAAAAGCTTCCATTTCTGCCTCATGTTTGTGCTCTGAACTAAACATAGCTGCAGATACACAGCTTGACACAACTGACCAAGGCAGAAGAGCCTTGACCAACTGCTGCCACGGTTTTTCACAACCAGCAGCCATTGAGATTTTCTAAAGATAGGCAGGGGGTCAGGAGAGCTTCACCTCTGCATCTCCTAAAATTCTTTACTGACAGATCCTTAATTTAACTGGACAGAAACAGACGAAATCCTAATTAAGACATTTAAATTTGTGACAGAGCTTGAAAGAGAAAAGATTTGAGGGGGGAGGAGGGAGAGTAAGTTACAAGGTTTTTTAGGCTTAACCTTAAAAATATAGGGTCTGACTTCAATTATATTTATATCCTTTCAGTTCTACTGACGTCAATGGATTTACTCCCAAATTATGCCAAATGGAAATCAGGCTAGCTATTACAACATTTTCATGCATATAACTAGTACCCCTTTAAAAGTACCTTTTATTCAAAAGTACATCCTGAGACAGAAGGCATGTTCAGATAGCCCAGCCAGCATCAGAGGCAGGGCCAGTCAGTGCTGGCCATGGTGAGGCTGAGCTGCAGAGTCATAGAAGGGGAAGAGAAAGAGGAGATCTGGAGCAAACTTCATTTGCTGTTATCTGCACATGCACATAACCTTTGCTGCTGCTGCTGCTGAATCCTGGGCACTAAGCTGATAATGTCTGAGGCTGACACAAGGCAACATGGTGCCTGTTTGCTTCCCTGGAAGAAAAGTAGTCTGAGATCTCTGTTACCTGTGAGACTGGTATTCTTATAATTCATTTTTTAGCACAACACCCTGTAATGGTATTGTTTCCAAAACTGTGAACCACTCTGCAGGTCCACACAGGGCTACAGGTGTGTAACCATTATCAGTTAGTGGTTGCCTCCTTGTCACTGGTTTTCAGAACTGTTCACTCACTTGAATGTGATCCTGTAACCACAACCCATTCCTTCTGCTTGCACTTGCAAATATCCAAGCAGCTGTTTCAAGTTATTTGAAGAGGGTAGAGACTGAAGTTTTACTTGATGTACCCAGGCTAATGGAAACTGATGATGCACATGACCTTTGCTGAGTGCAAAGTGAGTCCAATCCAAAGGAAAGTAAGAGAGAGGAGCTAAAATTCCTCTCTTTGAAGTCTTCGTGCAGCTGTGAAGAGTTAATCTTATGTGACTATGAAAGGTTTAGAGAAGGCTGGTCTTATTCTTGCCAGTAGAGAAGATTTCCATACCTTCCAAGCCACTCAACATTTTGTACACCTGTCTGTACCCAGAGCTCTCTGTAGTTCATCTATTCATTATCTGCTCCCTCCACTGTCACTTCCTCCAGGCTCCCTTAGCTCACAATCTTCCAAGCTCTTCCAGTGCTGTCCCACTCTTCCCTTTCCCCCAGCTCTAATTGTTTTTCTGCATGCATCCATCTGGCTTATGTCCCAGAGGAACAAAAATCACAGCAGAGACATATCAGATGTTTTGTCCCATGTCTCCCTCCTCTTGCACACTCACACGGTTAGAGTTTGGAGCAGGGTCTGCTCCTATTGGTACTACTTCTGCTGCAATCTCACACCATGGCATTCCAGCTTTGGCTATACCCTGGGCACTTTCATTCTAAAATTATTATTATTTTATTAGCCACAATGACAACCCCCAGAACCTGAGCTGCTCTCTTTCTCATTTCAAACTCTTGCAACAGCAAAGGAAGAATCCAACAGCAAGTCAGCTCATCCTCAATAGCCAGTCTTCCCAAAACCCACAAAACCAAACAAAAACATCACATAAAAGGTTCTCACACTGCCCCACTTAAGCTGTGCAGCCCCTTTCCAATCTGCTACTCATTCCAACACTTCCAGCTTCTTACGTTTCTTCCTGTTGCCTTTGCCTTGTTAACACATGCCTACAGTTTTGGGCAAGCAGATTTAAACCTCTGTTTTGAAAATTTATGTGGAAGAGTACTACTATATGCTGTAGCTCTGTGATTCAGGGATCCAAAGAACATAGCAATAATAAAGATTTCTTATGTGGAATGAATACATGTACATGTTTAAACATGAAGTTTTAATGTATGCACCAACCTGAAGAGCCCTGCATTAAATTTCCCAGGGTGACAGAAGCCAGAAACAACACCATAAACTATTTATTTCATAATAATGTACAAGCTTTTCATTCCACAAACAAATAGGTGAGCTTCTGTTCCCATAGCAGGCTTCTCCTCAAAGTGAACCTTTCAGAGCCATTTCCATAAACATCACTGGCATTTCCAGCATGATGTACAAAAAAGCAGCTATAGCCACACTACACTTTGGCAGCTACTCTGGCCAATGTCTGCAACTATTTTCAGCACAAGATCAACAAATGAATGTTTGCAGAGCAGCATTTGTTCAGCAGAAATGTATGAACAAAAAAAGCTCCAAGAATAACACAATGTGTTCACACAGTTTCAGGAATCTTCACTGCAGCTAATAGTCATTAGTAATTAAAACCCAGTTGCCTCCTTCCAGCAGGGCTACTGGTACTGCAGGAATACCTAAAACTCAGGGAATCCAGAAAAGTCTGAGAAAACCTTTGGAAGTCCATTTGTCTTCAATGTGACTACATTGAGAGCAGAAGGTCTAAACACCCAGACATATGTTCTTCAGACATAATGCACTTTGGCTCCAGATCCCCTTTTTGCACCCTGACTATTGAACAGGCTCACTGTACAAGCCAGAATGCCCTTCCAGCAGTGCCACACCAATGGGGCAGCTTCTCACACCTGTAGAGGGCTTTGCTCTTCTAGCAGGTCCTGTTTTGGATACTTCTGCCCCCTTCTCACCCTGTCCCTTTCAGCTGTTTCCCATCTTGCTTCCAAAGTCTAACACCAAAGACTGGATCTCTGCGGACTTTGGGTTTTTCCATTTGATTTCACTGGATTTTCTATTTGAAGCAGTAATGGTCTTTCAGCCTTATTGATCAGTTTTCATTGCACGAAGAGGAGGACAGAAAACTGTGAGTGATCTGCAGAAATCAAATTTATTCTGTCTCTATTTCTCTGTCCCTTAAATGTGATTGTTTGGAACTTACATTGAAATTAAAATTGAAAATGTTGCTTTTGTCCTAGTCATTGAGTAATCCTTTCTTCCCTTCCTAATCCTTCTAGTGAGGAAAGCAGTCAGTACAAGGATACTGTGCATGCTGGGATTTTTGTCTATCTCTCCATAAAGATAATTTGTGAAACAATGTCTCTCCCTAGATTTACAATTGTAAAATGAGGTTAAGATCTTGTTCTTTGAGGGAAGTGTTGCTTTTGGAAATGACCAGAAACACCTTCCAGAAACACAAGGGATGCTAGCTGTTTGCAGTAATTCAACAATTGGTCCTAAGAATTTTACTTATGAATAAAGAAGAAATTTGCTAAGTATTGCTAAAAAAGGTATCTACTAATAAAAAAAATATACCTGAATGCTCCCAAATTCCTTGCAATGCCATTAAAATCATTGGATGGTAAAATCTGACAAGGTTAAATCTAATGTTATTCAAAGGCTGTTCCCTGAAGCAGATTCCCTTTTGGTAGTAGAATCATTGTCTTACTGTTTAAACATTCAGGCTTTCCTCTCTATTTCACACTTCATAAAGCACCTTTATGGTACTGAGGTGATTTTTTTTTCCCCAAACAGAACAGAAGGCAGTTTGTTTTTCCAGCTTTGATTAAATCCTACATCCCACAAGCAGTGAACCTGTGATACTGCCCCACTGTTGTTCCTGTCTCCCTCTATTAAGATGCCAGCATGGAATGTCTCTCCTGCAGCCCCGGCGCGTTCCGCTCTGAGGCCGCCGCCGGCGCTCCGGGTCCGAGGTTAATGTGTACACAGCACAACTCATTAGCCCTGCATCACTATCTGAGCCAAAAATCAACGTGATTGATCCAACAATATGTTTGGGCTTGAGACTCAGACTCAAATGAGGTCTCACCAAAAGCAAAGGTCAGCAACTTGGCACAAATTTCGCTGTGCACGGAGAAAGCTTTTCTTCCAAACTATTCATCAGGGAAGGTACAAATGACAACTAATATGGGCCTCATTAAAAATGAGTAGAGGAAACCCCTTGGAGAGGACAAGGCTCCCTCAATATCAAATTTCTTTTCAGTCTTTTAGTAAAGCTTTTATTTACATTACAGTAAAGACAATGTGGAGCTTAAAGATAGCTGTGGGGCTTGGGGTTTAGGAGACTCGTTAGACTAATTATCGTGATGTGCACTATCAATTACTGTCCACTTAAGAAGAGAGGGTAATTCTGCAGGCAGAAATAAATCTTTGGAAGTGAAGAATCTGGAGTAAAGGGAATAAAAGGATTTTTTTAAACACCAATATTTTTTTAATGTTAAAACTCCGTTGTCATAACATTTCCCATCTTAAAATAACTAAAATAAAACAATCATTAATTTAAGAGTGGGAGAGAGAAGAGGAATGATACATGAAACCTTTTCAATTGTGGCTTTGTTTCAAGTACAGTTCTTACAAGGATTTCACCAATACTCAAGCACTTTTGCCACAGTCAAGCCCTGAAATCAGAACTTCAAAATATGCTATTTTACATATGGTATCAGGATGTTCTTTCTTCCTTAGTAACAAAGGGTGTTGAAAATATTATTGATACAACAACTAGACTGCATGAGAAGTATTTCCCTGCAGTCTACAGAGTTGCTGTGTTGCAATATAATTGTCTAATGGCGCATTTTTGTAAGGGTTCTCATGGTATTATGAAGTATAATTTTATTTTTACAGGATTTGATAATAAGGTAAAAGGCTGGTATTAATAGTCATAGGAATTTGTTACATAACCAGAGGTTGAGCATTAAAATTGAACTGGATTTGTAGAGTAGGCACTGAGTTAATGTCTTGCCAGACCAAAAATTGTAATGCATGTAACTTTTCCTGCTTCACTCCTTCTGTTAAAACTCTCTTATTCTTCTAAAGGTCAATCCCTCTTTCCAACAGAGAACACAATTTCTCTTCAAGATAAAGTTGGAAAATCTGTTAATTTCTCTCTGTTAACAGTTGTTTGGCAAAGCAGCTTTCAAGGCATATATGGCTCCTGCTCGTACCAGCAGTGCCACTCTGCTCTTCCACAGCAGCCCTGCAACATTAACCAGTTCATCTGTCCTAAAAGCACTTGTGGGGGGAGACAGCACTGCTCTGACTGCAAGCTGAGTGGGTCAGTGTGGTGGGGCAATAATATGCAAAAAGAGAGGAAAAAATCCAAATGTTTCCCTCTAAATTAGGGTATTTTTACTAAGAATAGCTCTACTTTTGCCAGAAGTTTTCTCTGGGGATCAGCTGAGGGGCCTGGGGGGAGAAGAAGGGCTGCAGAGCAAAGAGGCTTTTTTATGGCCAGTTCTGCTGCTTTCTGATCTATTTATTCATGTCATTAATCAAAAAGCTGAAATAGGAGTATTGTTATGCTAGAAAAAAACCCCAAAGAAACGATGACTGGGGTGAGAGGAATTCACACTGGGCAAAGCCTGAAGGTCAACACTCCCCCAATGGGCCCCTACATTCCCCTGAAGGTGATTTTTAACTTCAGGAGACAAAACCAGCAAATGAGAATCAGGTAACTTTGAACAGAGAAAATGCAGCTTGATGGGAACCTAATGCCTGAAAAATCCAGGGTTCTCTAAGACAGACAATCCTTTCTTTTTATGCTCCTAACACGCAGCCTCCTAACACGTAAGCAGAAAAATGCAGAGAAATGAGCAAACAGACAGAGTGCAAGGGCACAGCTCTTGCAAAACAGCGTTTGCCAGCACCCCCAGACTGCAGGGCTGTGTGCTCAGGGGGGCCCAGCCCTGGGATGTAAGCATGTCTGCCTGTCCCTGGGCAGTGAAGTGGCATCCAGGGGCTGAAGGGTGTCCCCAGCGCTGCTTGGGCTGCGGTCAGTGGGGTCAGTGCTCAGGGCTTTCCTATTGCTCAGATGCATTTGCCTTGCTCCTTGTTTCAGCTGGGTTTGTCTCAAACTATTGCCTTAATGGCAGCTCCTCACCCTGAATAACCACTCCACAGCATCTCCAAATGCCCAGGATAGGCTCCACACTTTCCTCAACCATTGTGCTGCTTTGGTTTCTCCCACCCTGCATCCTACAGCTGGGCAAGAACAGGCTCTCCCCTTTCCTAGCCCACCACTGCTGGCATCCTGCTCCAACCTGCACCCCATTCCAATGTGCACCAGGGAGAGGAGGCAGAAACACACTGGGGCAGAAGCAGATCAGTTGTTTTGGCACTTAAGTACTTAAAACAATTAAGAGGGCCACCCTTCACTCCCCACTGACAGCAGGGCTGGATATGGGTTCAGAAGAGGTCTCTGCTCCCTATGCAATGTGTTTTGTAAAGGAGGTTCATGTTGCATTTAAATCACATTTGAATACCAAAGAGCATCACTGTCTCCAATTCCTTCGCTATCTTTCTTGCAATATTTTCTGTCAGAGGCTAAGAGAAAAAAGGAACCTTTTCCCCAGCTTCTGAATAAAGGGGATCAAAGCCTTCCTTCACATCACACCTGTATATTTGCTGTTTTGTTTTTTTTTTCAAATGAACTGTACTGTGAATATGTTCAAACAGAGACTTTCAAACCTGTACAGCCCCAAAAGGTGAGATGACCCAGCACATGCTCAAGGGGAGCTGGATCCTTTTGGACAGATCAACAACAGCTGCCAAAGCAAAAGATGGAAAGGCCCAATAACCTGAAAATGTAGCAAAATTTAGGAAGAAAATACCTCAACCACCAAAATCTAGAGCTCCTTGTCTAGCAAAACCCAACCTAGCCAAACAGCAGTTTCAGTTTGGGTTATCTAGAACAAAGAGTTAAGTATTCATGCCGTGGCAGACACACTGTGCAAGAAGCCAGTGCTCAGAACCACATCAGGATGTGCTCCAGACCACACTAGGATGTGGTACCACAGCTACCACCCTGTTCTGTTGGAGAATCCAAGAGAAACAGCTCCCACACCTCAGGCAGGCACTGAACCCCCCATTTCCTTTTCCATCCTCTCCCTCCTTTCAAGCTAGAGCCCAGCATTTCCCCTGTCAAGCCCGACCTGGTTTGCTGAGCAGAGATGTGCAGAGTTCCCTGTCCCAGCAGAGCCGTGTGGATCCTGCCTGGGGCTGCTGTCCCCCTGTGCAGGCAGAGCTGACAGAGCAGCAGCCACACCTCAGGCTCAGAATTCTTCCTGACGCAGGGAGGGAGAAGTTAATTAAACTCTGTGGAGAGGAATGATTAGAAAAAGGAACTTTCTCATCATTCCTGGGGTTCATAGGAACACGGACAGACATATGCTGTATTTTATGGAGAAAGCTAACTCATCTGCAAGGACAGTCAGATCAAAGCTGAGGCAGAGGGAGAGCAGGAAGGATGTGATTACCTCTGCTGGGATCTGACCAGAACTAATCCAGCCCTCATGGGAAGGGCAAGGGGATATGCAGGGCCCAGTTCACACTGCAGCTCAACTTCTGCAAGAATAATTTAATACCTGAAGGCTACCACAGGAACAACAGTGCTCATTCACTATTTAACTGTGCTCTGTAATTATCTGAGGGGTTTTCCTTCACTACAACAACCAACTGTACTGCAGAAATACAGACTTTTGATTTCAGGTCCTTCATGCATTTAGCAACATATTCCTATAATTTTTCATTATTTACTTATACCTATTCTTCTTTCCAGTCCCCTTGCAATGAGCACTTCACCTAATTTTATTATTTTCTCATCTGGGAAGAAATACCCTGGGTGTTACAGATAAAGGCAAAGCCTTTAAAATAGTACAGTGAATGAAAAGGCTGTTTTCAGCCTGAGTTTTCCTTACTACAGCCATTAACTGAATGCACTAAAAGCAAGGAGAGAACGAAGTCACTGCTGGTAAAAATGGCCTGTGGAGGAACCTCACTGAAGCTTGGAGAGGAAATTACTCTTCATGCTATTTCAGGTTTACGTCTTTCCTAAGAACAGGCTGATCGTTACCCCAGATAATGAAGACTGTTAATGTAATTAAGAACTCTGTTCTGCTGTTTTACAAAGCAAACAAATAAGTTCCGGAATTAATAAGCTGCAAGGTTAAGTGACACAGGGTAAAACCAGAATTCTTCATTTGGATATAAGTGCTCCACAGCAAGTCATTAGTTGGTACTTAAAAGTGCAATTTCTAATTTAGGACACAGAGAAGGTTTTCCATTTGAGGTATGTGTAATCTCTAAAAGGTCAGGTCAATTTTAAGATTATGACCAGATATATATTATCGATATGAGAAATTACATCCTTCCTTAACTACAAAAAACAGGAGACCAGGACCAGGTTGCCTTGCTCTTCTTCCTATAGGTGGGTAGTATTTCCAAACTTGTCTGTAAATCCCTAACTAAAAAGTTAGGCATTTCAGTAACAGTAACAGTATTTTTAGCAAACAACCATTTTTCAGTTTATTTATCTGATTAAATCATATATTTATTTGTACTGACTTAATACACAGTACAACCCAAAGCTTGCTGTAGGGTCAGCTTAAACATGCACAGGTACATTCCAGGCACAGAAGAGAGACCTGGGGATTAGTATAACCTGGATTTTATTTCTGAAAATGCTGCTGGTTGAGACTGTGCAGCCTGATGAGGCAGCCACCCCAGAGAAACAGGGACACACTGCCTAATGAAGCAGCAGCTTCCCAATCCCCTCCTCCTTGCCACAGGTTCTCATTACTTGTCTTGCACTGGGATTTGCCTCTGTCACAAAGCCTGCAGAAAATTAATGGTGTCCCTCCAAAAGTAATGACTTTTCTACCAGAACTGCCACCACCATGATGGAAGAGCTGGGAGTGCCAAGGGGAACAGTGGCAGCTGCAGCCACAGACACAGCCATGCCACATTTTTTAAAATGCTGCCTAGCAGATGCTGTGCTTCATAGGAAGGTGGTTAAAAGTCAGATACATATGAATAAAATCAGATAACATTGAACATATAATGTTAAATAATGGCAAAATGTTCTAACTTTGTGGTGGGCTGGTGGATTTCTCATGCAAAGACATCCTAAGTTCACTTTGACAATTTGGAAATTATATAAAATTTTTTAACTAAAGATCTCCATTTCTTTGAAAACTCATTTTTCTGTGAGAGAATAACAACATAGTTCTGTTGCTGTCTACTTATTTTGCTAACCTGTGAACACGCTTCCTAAGGAAATGGTAACATTTTCATTTCATACTGGGGAAGAAAAATAACCTCAAATACACACTCATGTCATCTGCCTAAATCTTGTTTGGACAGCTTGCACATCTCACAATTTTCCTGTTATCACTAGCTCCTGTGAATTAGAGTGAGAGCAGGGAGATAAATGTAATACTGCAATATACAGCTCGATACTGAAGATCACTCTGCTGTGACAAGCCTTGCACTCCAGCACTAACACAATGATATGGTTATCTAAGGTTTGAGGAGACCGAACAGCCTGTAATATATTAACACACTTTTCATTTCAGAGATAGTGTCAGGAGCTGCAAAACAACTCTGGTTCACCATGCTGCTTTGGCTATTTCCCCTCAGGTCTTTTCTCCCCTCTGAAACCCACACCAGATTTGGGGAAGCAGCAACACCCTCCCCCTGCACAGGCAGAGCCACATGAACAGGAACCAAGTGCTGGGGTTAAGATCTAGTGAGAAAAGACCATAAGGTCACTTTTTCTGCAGCTTCCAAAATTAACATTCTAAAAGGCAACTTGCAGGAATTCCTATTTTTAAGTTTCTCAAAGGAGCTTTCAGATAATTTTAAGAAGTCCACTGCCTGTAAGACATTTGACATCCGGAAAGGAGAACAGTCTCTGGCTGCAGAAGTGCTTTTTCTCTTTTCCAAGCCTACATGAAAAGCAGCACTGGCACAGTGAGGACAGAGAGAGATGCACAGCTCAGGGTTTTATTTAGTTTGGGGTTTTTCTTAACTGACCCAGCTTGATGCTGGTGCCTGGCTGCAGTTCCAGCTGCCCCTGAAGCCAGTCATGCTTTTGCTTGTGTGCTGACTGCTGAATTGGCAAAAGCTACCTTCACAAAACCCCTTGTGCCAGAACACCTTTTTGTGTTTGCATTGAAGAAGAAAATAAATTTAGATAAAGCTTTTGCCAACAATATTTTTTTTCTATTGCAGCAAATGTTACAGACTGATAAAATAAACCACCATTTCCTCAGTGTTTCAGCTCCTCAGTTCAGAGCAGAATTTGCTCCTCATGAAGAAACTCAGTGGTAGATGGGTAAGTGTAAGGAGAAGAGCAACCATGCCTGTTTCAGCTCCTCTGTAAGTCATGAGATGTGCAGAGGTATTAAAAAGAGGGGGGGAGGAAAGGTGAGGAAGACATTTTTGCAAGGATTGAAAGTGTTTCTGGAGGAGCAGAAACAATACAAATTTGGAAAAGCTCCTCGATTTAGATGACATTACTAACTTCTTTATTTTTATTTGGTTGCTAAAAGTATCTTTACAGGGAACATTATAAAAAGACAAGACGAGGAAAGATTAAAACCCACATGTAACTATTCTCTCATACTTTGCATGGCTGTTAAATGCACAGGTCTTACTGAAGGGAAAAGACAAATACAGGAAACACAAAGTGATGAGGAGTGCACACACCACATCACAAACCAGCACTTGGTATTTATCTTAGCTACAGAGAAGTTTTAGACACTGGTGACTAATACAACTCCCTAATCCTTGGTCAGCTTTAGAAACCTTCCTCATAAGGCCAAGGTCAGGACAAGGCTACTTCCTCAATAACAGAGGGAAGATGGCATCTCTAATGATTGCTTCTGGCTGTTTTTCTCCTTGCCTGTAAGAAGGCCACAGAGAACATTTGCTTTCTTAAAGTGATGCAGAGCTCTCTATTTACCAGCAGACCGACCCTCACTGCCCACCAGCAACCTGAAGGTGGAATTGCAAAATGGAAGTTTCAGGTTAAAAACCACAAGTTTAGTGCTTTCCTCACAGGGAAGTTCAGTTAAGGTGATAGAATCCTGTTAGCATGCAATGGCTTAGTATCTTAGATAACCTACTATTTATTTTAATGTTACCCACCTGAGGGAGGCTCCCCTAATGAATCTATTTTTGTAATGTCATGTAAGTTGAAGTTTAGAGCTAAGTTTAGAGCAGAGTCATATCAAAAATATCAAACCAGGAAATAGCTTAATTGAAGCTCAGAGTAATCACAGCAAATTACAGTGAAATTTCCATGGGATTACATTTTGCATTTCCCAAACAAGCAGAGGAATTCAGCTCACAGTCTTCCCAATTTGCTGAGAATTCACTTTAAGGATTTGCTATGTAAGTAACATAATAAAAGCTGTCTCCAAAGTTACAGTCTAAGATGCTTTTGTGACCCAGTGGGAAGCCCATGCTGGACTGGTGGCCCTGTGGAGAGAGGAGCCCCCCCTGGAGCAGGCAGGACCTGTGATGCTGCTGGGGACCCCCATGGAGCAGCTTGTGAGGAACTGCTCCCGTGGGAAGGACTCATGTTGGAGAAGTTCCTGGAGGACTGGCTCCTGTGGGAGGAACCCCACCCTGGAACAGCGGAGCAGAGTGAGGAGTCCTCCCCTGAGGAGGAATGAGCAGCAGAGACAAGATGTGATGAACTGACACAACCCCCTTCTGGTCCACTTGTGCCACAGGGAGGGGAGAAAGGCAGAGAAAACCACAAGGGAAGAAGGGAGGGGCAGGGGAAAGGGTTTTTTAAGATTTGGTTTTATTTTCTCATTACCTTACTCTGGTTTTTTGGTAATAAACTATGTGGGGGCCTGAATATATGTTGTATTGTGGGATCTGTGTGGGTCCGAGTTGCTCCAAACGAGCTGCAGCTGCAGGGTCCTTAGTTGGGCAGCAGCTGTAGCTCGTGAAGATAACTGAAATAAATAGGGGTGGGTTGAGAGCCCAAGAGGAGCCCCTGAGAAGAAAGAAAGAACTGTGCTGCAGAGAATGGAGAAGAGCCCCAGCAGAGAGGCGAGAACAACGCTGCAGCGAAGATTACAACAAAACTCAATTAATTTTTCCCAAAGTTCAGTCTGTTTAGCCCATGATGGTATTTGGTGAATTATATTTCCCTACCCTTATCTCAAGTCACAAGCCTTTTGTTTTCTCTCTCGTGTCCAGCTGAAGAGGGAGAGTGATACAGCAGCTTTGGTGGGCACCTGGCATCCAGGCAGAGTCAAAGAACCACACTGGTATTCACAGGGACTTCCTCAAATCACTGCAGGATTCAATCTCTTCCCACTAAGAAACCCAAGTTTTTTCACAAGGAGCACCTCTGGTCTGCACATCCCACAGCTGCCTTGACCACCTCCTCTGAATCAATGCACAAACAGCTGGCATATACACAGTATATGCAGGTTATCTCTCTCATCCAGGCTGTACAGCCCACAGTCCAGCAATAATAAAGAGAATTTCACATCACATTTTGCCACATGTAGGGATTTTCTCTACTTTTCAACAGGTCTCCAACATGAGAGAAAGGTGGGAACTTTTGATATCACTCTGTTACTACTGCACATTTCTGGATGGTTTTTAGTGAAAAAAACAAGTTGCCTTTTCAGTAACAATGTCACTGCAAATCTCTCAAGGCTAACTCTTGGTAACAGCCACCATAAATACACTGAAACACGCACAGAGCCAAGCATGACCCTAACAAAGGCAAAACAAATTCTACCACTAAATTTAGAAAGACCTCAAAATGGTCCATATTGAGTAATACAAAATAAGATTTCAGCCCATAAGGGGAAAGAGAAAAGAAGAAAGAAAAAAAAAAAAAAGAAAAGGAAAAAGAGAGAAGCATTTGATTGGGATATTGTGTATTAACTGTAAGAAGAGGAGCCATGTGTCCACTTAAGATGATCTGTGGATATTATACTTACAAGATCTCTATGACCTACTACAGAACAGTCACCCTTTCAGAGGAAAGCATTTTGCAACAGGAAAGGCCCCTTATGCTCAGCTTTTTATAAGTAAGAAATACAAAAAGGAAAACAAAATTAAAGATCCCATGGCTGTACAGTTTAATACTGCTAAAATTTACTTACCAATCCTTTGGTGTTTTAATCCCAAATTATTCCCCCAAACTTTTACATTTTCTACAGCACTAAGCCAAAGAGTTTTGCTGTTGTCCCCACTCAGTGAGCTTGGAGGGAGGGACAGGAAAAGCTACAAAATCTGCCTGAAAGGCTTGGCAATCTTTGTGTCACTGCAAGTGGTGTAGACGGACCCATGTTTTGCTAAAAATTAATGGTGTGCCTTTTTAAAGGGCACTAGATAGAAATACAGCACCTGTGCCTGTGGATTCCATATTTTCATCTACAAAATCCCAAAAAGAGATCAAACATACAGTATTTTTTTTCAGGGCAGTTACAGTCAGTTTTGCACATCTGTGCAGGATGCACAGGTGGAAAGGGCAGTGAGCACACAGTGACCATCTTTCCACACCCCCAGCTGGAGGGGCAGAGATGCTCTGAATGGCTGCCCAGGCTCCATATGGATGGGAATTGTTTCTAGGCACAATTCTAACACTGCTACCATAGCAAATCCACACGCACCAGTTATCAGTGCCTAAAATGAATTCTGAGACTACTGATTTAAAATCAGATCATCTAACACTGATACCACCCCTGTGCTTTCATGGGTTGTCTCTCCACAGGTCAACAGATCCCAAACTACTCTCGAACGGAACAACAGCTTCTCTCTGGGCATGAAACATTTTAACACTCAAACTTTGAAAGATGGGCAAGAGTTGTAATTGCAAGCCCAGGCGGATAGGATGCTCAGCTCAAATGCAGGCTTACAATTCAACAATCTTCCAGCCTTTATGGGAAGCTCGAGATCATGCCCAGCTCCAGAGGCCAGGCACAGCAGAGGGGTGGTCCATGGAGCAAGTAAGTACTTCCCAAGCTGGGAGTCAAAGGTGATAACTCATATACATGATGGGAGCTGTAAAAGCCGTGAACTCAAGGGCTGGAGTCAGTTTTTGTGACTCATGTCCCATCCTTGAACTTGATATGAGACTTTTTGATCTCCCAGGAAAGTCTTTGTTAATTGGCATGTAGAAGAAAAGACTTCTGGGGAAATTACAGTTTTCTGCTTGATTTTTTAAAGCACAAAAATTGGCACGTTAAGAAAAGAAAGGTGTTCAAGGAAAGGTAAATCAAACCCCAGAATCTCATTTAGTCTCTCTACTTCCAGGCAAGGCTGAATTCAAAAACAGAGAATAAGAGATAGAGAGCTTAGAAATGAAAATAAGAGTGTTTCCATTACCTTTTCTGCAAGCCAGCCTAGATGCCTAATCTCTCGACTTCCAGCAATCCCTGTTTTACCCAGCTGGTCTCTGACCTCTGCAATCACCCTGGGGATGAGCTCATTGACACTGGAGTGGATGGCATTGAACCAGGCCTGGGCTGTAGCTGAATCCTTACTCCTGAGCACCACGGTGTGCTTGGCATCAGGTGAATGAACTTCAATAATTCTAGAAAAATGGGGGAGAAACATTATGTTCATTCATATACTAATAGGCAGCTACATTTATTACCTCATTTAGTGAATGCAATGAGTTAAATTGGATACTAATATTGAGACCTAGCACTAAAAACTTACCTTTAAAACACCTGAACAGAGTAGGATCATCTTAACTGAAGCCAGGTCTCTACTGGCATTATGATAACATCCTTGAGAATGGGATTTGCCAGTGCTGATGCAACCCCTCATACAGCATGTCAATAGAGTTTAGAATATAAATTCACTGACATGGACACTGCCCAGAACCACAGACTGCATGGAAGGTGACTGTGGAGAATCCAGGGATAAGCTGCTGCTTTCCTTAGCTGGTTATCATGGCACAACCAGAGTTTTTCAGTGTGTTTATTTTATCCATGCAGAGATAAATGAAAATCATACCCATCCCAAACAGAGGGGTTTTCCTAGGATTGTTCTGTGGTTTCAGTGATACCACTACACATTAACACAGGCCTGGCACAACTGGCTTTCTCCAGGAGTTACCAGCATCCTCAGTGCTCCATTTAGAGCCTGCTAACAGTGGCTACAAGAAAGTGCTAACAACAATCATATGATTGCTGCTGGCAGGCACCTTTCACAGATTTTCAGACTCCTGTAGAAGGAAATTAGTTCTGTTTCAAAGAAAACATTCCTACTGGACTATCCTGTGGTTTCCACTGTGGTTTGAAAAGTACAACTGAACACAGTTTTCAGGAAAATGAATCCTGTTCATTGTGGTAATGGGACCCGTGCCAACACCTTTGGTAACAACAACAACAACAAAAGTGCTCTGACAGACAGCTTCAGCTATTTCAGCTCTGTTCTTAGTAAAGTTATTAGTTATTAATGGGGCTTTGTGGGCCATTTTACTTGAACATCTGGTAAATAACCCACAAAGTAACAGCCTGTTTTATCTTTATGTGGCAATTACAAAACAAAGCCCTGGTCATTGCCCATCACTCAACTCTGTGTCACATTTGTGCTTTTTTATTATAAAAGTACAGTGACAGCCCCAAATGTTACCCTCCCAAATTCAACCTGGGATCTGAGCCTAAGCATGTACTTCTGTCCTGTGTATGCCTGCCCAGGCTCCGGGACACACAATGACTCCTTTCTGCAGCAGAAAATTAATTAGTTCAGTGGAATTTATTCAGGTTGAAGTTCAAAACAGAACTGTAATGCAAATATTTGTTGTGCAATTACAAAATCCAGCAATCTGGAGCTTAACTAACAATTAAGAGGTTTTAATTATTTGGTTAAGCCAGAGCAGAATCCAGAACAGAGGGTGACTTGATCTGCACAGCTCTCTGGGGCTCAGAGAGGAAGGATCCCTGGTTTCATGTTTGTCCATTTTGAGAAGGGGAGGTTTCCACGTAGACACTGTTCTAAATATAGAAAAGGTCATGATTTTCCAAACTCAGCAGTTGAACTGTTCAGGGTCTTAAATCACTGGATAGATTAAGAAGTGGCTTGATTTTTCAGGAAGCACTGAGCCAACAGTAATGCATGTTTCCTCAGTAAAGCTGCTGCAGTTCAGCACTATCTGAAAATTAATTATTTAGCCACCACAGGATGCACCAAATTTTCAGTTTCAAGTACCAAAGTAAAATTCCTTGATACATGATGGCAGTCTTGCGAACTAGAAAACTGAATTTAAAGACGGGCATGTTCCAAATCACACTCCCATTTTTTCTGAACTGCTACAAACAGTCATCTCCTTCATGGTTAGGATTTAGCCATTTGTGTCCACAGATCATTACAATAATGCACAGCCACCCTACTCCAGTCTGTCTTTCCATCACAAACACAGCTCTCCCACTGCTGAGTCCCACTGTGACTCTGAACTGCAGCTGGAGTGTGTTCTTGTAGGCAGCCACCACCAAAAACAAGCTAGACAGGCTTGGATTTTCAAAATACATTGTGGTAATCAGTGAAATGTTGCTTATTACTTACAGAACAGTTTTTGGCAGGAGATCTCACAGTATTTCACAAATGAGGTCAGTGACAGCATCCTCATTTCACCAACAAAAAAAAGGAAAAGTGAAGAACCCAGACAAGGCAGGGAACAGGCCAGGAGCAGCAATCAGGATTTTCAGTCCTCTGTCTCCCATTTTAATACTTCTTTTAAAAACAAAAATTATTTTGACAACACAGCAGTACTGTGCTGCATTTGAAAAATGCTAACACACCATACAGATTGTGTGAAACAATGCTCTTTACAAAGCCTGTGGTTTCTACAGGGGACTTCCACCTACAAACTCGTTGCACATCATGCAGTAAACAAAGTGCTGAACACAGACTCTGAAAGCTCAGAAGAAAGTGCTGCTTTTCTGCTGCAAAGGAACAGCAGAAAACTTGTGTGATTTCTTTATAAGTTAGAGTTGTAGCAGGTTTTGACTTAAAAATAAATTATTGAGAGCTGAAAGAGCTTCCAAATGGCAAGTTGTTTCCTTCCAGTTTGTAAATTCTTCCTTCAAACAATTGGATTAACATACAAACAGGTATTTTAGTACTCTGGCCTTCATCAAAGTGTATTTTCCTTGATGGTACTATTTAAACATTTCTACAAGAGTTCTATCCCCTAAAACAATGAACATTTAGACAGTTGTCAACATTCTGTATAAGGGGTTCTAAACCATGCATATTCTTTCTAATATCTACATATTCAAATGTGATACCAAAGTCTAAATTCTAGTATACATATGCATACACACATACTGAGCCCTGCTTGCAAAAATACTCATCCCTCAGTGACTTGTAATGGAGCTAGTTTGGGAATGCTTGTCCAAAGTCACCAAAGTGTGATGATGATGCACCACAATTGCAGAAAGTCTTCCTTGTTCCATGAGCTGAGTAAAAGATGACTGGACAATACTACTGACACTTCTCAAAACTTAGTTCAATACAGGATGCTGCTTTGACCATGCTGAAAATTATTCTTAAATTATTATTTATCCACAGCACTTTTCCACTCTGAGAAATACATCTGCAGGCATCATTCCTCAGCAAGCTGCTACACAAGCCAACTTTTACTCACACACCCCAAAGTCTAAATCCTCAACTGCCTCAATTCTGCTACTGGTGATTGCTGTAAGATCTGGACTAGAAAACCTTAGGAAATCAAGCTTGCAGATTTCCACCAAAAACCCAGGACTCCTGTCTCCACAGTCAACTGGGATGGAGATACTAAAATAAACTTCAAATCTTCCCGGAAGCCCATGGGCTCTGACTGCAATCAGATGCTGAAAGTGCTGCATCCCTATAAACTCTTTCCTTTTCTGCCTTTCAGCCCACGCTGCTTTGATTCACCAGTCCAAATGGATGATGCTTTCTGTACAGCAGCTGACTGATGGCATTTCCATACTTTCTGAAAAGAAGAAAATACCAGTGACCTTAGTAAACTCTAAGACTAAGGCACTTAAATGCTTCCAGCAGTCTAGCCATTATAGTTTTGATTTGTTCCTTGGCTAAACTGACCACCTCTTACTGACTTCTGTTTATCTGCAGTTCAGTGATAAAGTTCCCTTAATTCCCCACTGAATTGAAATATTTAGGGCAATGCCACAGCTGTGTTTATTCTCACACTCCACCACAGTTATGTAAATACTGCATATGGAGCTGTTTCTGATAAAGCCCATACCAACCCAAAGGAATTATATGTTAGCTCTAGATGCCTGCCAAGATGCGCGGCATCTCTCCAGCTTGGCAATGCATATGAATGATATCACATTTTCTCAGAGATCATTTGGCAAACCTTATAATAAAAGAGTAATTTTCTCTCTCCTTCTCAAAGACCCTCAGTGAGCTGAGGAGTGTTTCCAGCATCCCCTTCTCCACCCGCAGAACACGGGGGTGACACAAAACCCAGTGCTTCCAAATGCTGTAGCCTGGCACGTAAGAGGAAAACTCCCTTCCTCTCTTCATCAGATTTTCTACTTCACAGAGGATCAGAAGGAGTTGAAAGCAAATGTTTGGTAGACCATACTCATTCCACTTTTGATAAAGCTTCTTTCTGTAGGAGTGTTCATTATCTAAGAAATACCTTTTATCAAAACTCTTGAAAGTACTTCTGCCACCAGCACTGGCTCAGGACCAAATCAGGCACTGAGTTACACTTCATGACTCTTCCTGGGTCAGATTATGTATTCAGTAACTGATTAAAGTGTGGAGTAAATCCCTTGAAGTTAATGATAAGCTGGAGCCAGAGTTATTCAAGTCCATCACACTACTTTGATTTTGCACTGGCACAGAGAGGAACAAAACAGTCTGTCACTGACTTTGCAAACTTAAAGATGAATCAAAGGCCAAACTGTTCACTCTGCACTTCTCCTCCATCACTGTCTGCACATGAAACCACAGTAAATAATTTTGGTTTTTCTGAGTATACAAACATAGGAACCTTTCCAGGAAAAGGGGGGATTTAGAAGAACACAACCTGATTTATATTTGAAAATTTGTAGGTTTTGTTATAAAATAAATTTTGAAAAACTGTTAAGGTTCTTTTGAATTCTATGTGCTGCATCAGGAGATGAACCAGGAACAGCATACATTAAAATTAAGCAATGGAAACTTTGGGCTTAGTCTGCAAGGAAAATATTCCAGAGAGGGACTGTTAGGCTTGCAGTGAATTCCCCAGCATACTCTCTGAAGAAGCATCTTCATTTGATGAACCTAAATGGAAGTGAAAGCAATTTTACCAAGCAAGCACTGCTTGGTAATCAAGTGGAATTTTTCTATGTGAAAGGCTCTCGGTCCCCTTGCTGTCAGAAGAGTACTTGCTGTATTAACAGTAACTTGGTGACTTTCAGCTTACAGTGCTAAAAACGATGTAGATACTTTCCTGGGAGCCGGGCTAGACTGATGTCCAACCAGAGGGTGTATATATCACTAATGAGCTGTCACAGTTGATTTCATTTCCATTTGCCACCAGCTGGGCTTTAATACAAGGAATATCAGAGGAGTTGTGCCACATGCAAGTAAAAAAATGATTTGGTTCTGCAATGGACTTGCTCACACCACTGCATGCAGAGACATCACAGACTGCCTTCTCCACCCAGAGCAACCACAAAAGTAACTGAATAGTTTTTAAATGTATATGAATATTAAGGAGCAGGACTTTTTTTTTACACCACAGTGCCTAAAAAAATCTCTTCTATTTTATTCTCTTGATTTTTAATTTTATATTCTGGTTGTAATTGTACTGAATATTGGTAATCCAGGAAGAAAGAGTTCAGCCTTCTTCACAGCAGATTCAGCATGAAACAATGGCAAAAGTGCTGTTCCAAGGAGCAGTTGGGGTAAATTATTTGGGAAAAAACCCACAAACAGCATTATTTCATAGAGATGTCAGGAATTTGATTTAACTTTAGAAGATGCTGAAATTTTAAGAACAGAAGATGTGATTGGTATATTCAATACACTGACCAGAGCTCCCTGAGGCAAACTCAAGGCAGCAGCAGCAAAGCAAACCTTCAGCAGCTGGAGCTGCATCTGGGCTTGGCAAAATGCACATAACTGCAGCTGGTAATAGTGGGAAATGACCCCTTCAAATTGAGAACAGGGTGGAGGGTCTCAGGCTGCTGCATAAGTTCATGGATTTGGAGATGAATTAATGTCTTGTGAAAGGAATGCCACTCTTGCTGTTAGGAAATGCTGTAGTAGGACCCAGGGGAAAGAACAGGATGTGATCAACAAGTGTAGGTGAAAACTGATATGGAAACAGGGAAAATTAGTAGGGCTGCTGACAGATCAGCTCTGTCTTGTGAATGAGTTGTCACAGAAGAAAGTCTTGCTGGAAGAGAGAAATGGCAGGTGTGCCTTATCTAGCAGGGTAAGTCTCAATGTCTCATTATGTTACAGTAACAATCACTGCTTACTTGCCAAGTGAAGCAAAACCAAAGCCAAACAACCATGACTACAAAGCCACAAATTCCTTCTGGATCAATTACTGGCCTCTGAGAGCTGTAGGAAGAGGCCCCACCTGGGAGCCAGTGTCCCAGAGATACTGCCAGCTTCTTTGGGGACAGTAGACCCATCTTCCCATTGAACAGACACAGAGTCTGATGGAAAAGATGTATGTAAGTGATGAGAAGAAGTAGCAACTTCAGCAAAACTCTTACTACAGTAAAAGAGGAATTTCCATCAGCAGAAATACAGGAGAAAGCAAGCTAGAAGTGGGCAGAAGGTATTATTAAAATAGCAAAGTATTCACACACAACCTAAGCACTAAGGACCAGCCTCAGGATCTACCAACACTGAGCTGGGGCACCTCTGATGGCAGCCCAGCACCAGGGCTCACACTGTGATTGCCATTTGCTGCCACCCCCCTGACTACACAAGGTGCAAGAGAGAGCAGCTTTAAATACACCAGCTAAAAATCCTGCTCCTTAATCAATGGCAGATCAGGCCAGATCAGAGCTGTGAGACTGAAATCCAATCTGCAGATGGGCTGGTAGGGGAAGGAAAGGCCAGCACTGAGCACAGGACAAGAGCCAGGCAGGAAAAAGAGCCTTGAGGTTGTCATTGTCTCCAAGCCATAACACAAGGACTGTGGGGATTGGGAGCATAGCAGGAAACTGAAACCCTTGCACATCAACATTATTTCTTTGGGACATCTCAGGGGTCTTTAACATTATTGCTCTTCAACATTATTTAGCAGCAGCTTGGGTGTCAGCACTTATATACCTTTACATACAGATGCACATAAAAACTGGATTAACTATTTATTCTCCTCTTCCCTGCAGCACTCTCACTGCTCTTCCTTTCCCTTTATTCTGTGACACATTTCTTGGGGCTTCTCTCTTTCTACACCTTCTCAGAGCTTTGGTTTTTTTCTTTTTTACAAAAGTGTTTGTTAAGTAAATTCTGCTGCAGTCGTCACTCTCTGGGCTTGTTGCTCTGCCTTGCTGGTTGGCATCTTCTTTAATCACTTTTTCTTAATTTGTGCTCCTCTCTTCCCTCCATGCATTTCCCAAGGCAGTTCCTTTTTTTTCTGTTTCCCTTCACCTGATTATTTTCCAGTTCCTTTGCTCTTTTTTTCCATTTCTCAGCTCAACCCACTACAGCTGAAGCTGATTGGAAAAATCCAAATTCTTTGACTTTTTCAAAATTCCCCTAACTGAAGCAATGGCAGAAAAAACCCCAAAATGCAACACAAAACCACATCAGCATATGATGGGTTTTTTTCATTATTTAAATATTTTCACAGGAAATAAAGACTTTGATTAAAAACTTGTTAATCAAATATCCAGCTGAAAGCTTTCTTCCAGCCTTAGTTACTGCCACCTCCTCATCACTCACATCCTTCCTCACCACCCAACTCACAGGGACACATTTTATTCCTGTCAGGTCATGTTCAGCCCAGCTAACACATACACACAGATATCCATAAAGTTTTATTTACAATCACATACATGCATGCATGCACAGACACTGCTTTTGAGTCACACCTGCAAGAGGTTCACCCATTCCTGTTGGATTTATGCTGGACATGGGAAGGACACCAGGAGCTCACCTGTATGGCCCAGAAGGATGGGGAAGGGAGAAAGCCCCATGCCATTACACCAAGAGAAAAGATTAACCTTTTCTCTTTTTTCAAGAAAATGAGACATGCCTAGTCCCAAATTCACCAGGACCTGCAGAGATTGAAGGTCAGTCACAACATGCTGTAACAATCCAGTTCTACACTGGTATCTGAAGCACCCTGCAGGAAGACTCAGGGGTTTCCGCTGTGTCCCCAGATCCTAGTGCACCTCCCAGTAAATTCAGCTCTCAAACCATTATCCAGAGACTACATCAGTCTTTAGGACATTAGAAACCTATTTTAACATGACTTAACAGAACAAGAATTTAGTAATGAAAAAGAAAGTAATGAAGTTCACTTTAGTTTCGTGATTTGTCTTGAAAAGGCAAAAATGCTCATCTTTATGGGAGGGATAGTCCTACAGAAGTGTCTGATCTCAGTGGCCTTTCAAGAAAGATGAGAAAAAAACTGTGGCTAACAGAAAAATTGGTATGACCCAGACTAAAACTGTTTGGCTTGTGGGGAGTTTCACAAATTATAGAAAACAACTATTTCACATAATGAAAAACAAATTTAGAAATCGCTATTTCTGTCTAGAAGCTTCAGAGCTCCAGCTCCTACAGGTTTAGAAAACTTCCCCTGATCAAGATAGATGACTGCAGCTTACAAAATGCACCAGCAATTGCAGGGCTGCCCAAAAAGCAGATGATGTAGATGGCAGAGAACTGACAGACAACAAATTATAGAACCATTAATTATCAAATCTAGCAGTTAATGGATTATTAATTGTAGCAGTTAATGACTTGCCCCCAAAACACTGTTATGAGAGAAAAAATGCAAAGTTACAGTGCCTCATGAGACAGCCCTAGCCCTGAATGCAGTGACCCTGGCTACTGAGAAGGGTCACAGCCATGCAGGGTATCGAGGAGGAAGAGGAGGCCTTCCCCATGACCCACCCCACAACTCCACTCCTGTTGTCCATACCCCAAATTCTTCCCTCTCCTACTCTCAGAGTACTAAAGAGGATGCAGCCAATGCCTTTTTACCTGAATTACCTAAGTTCTGTCAGCTTGAAAGAGGCAACAGTAGATAAACCTCAGGTGCTGCTTACTTGTTCATCTCTTCCCATAAAGAGCAGGTTTTGTAAGGAGATTAGCAGTTACAGAACAGGAACACAACAAGAGACATCCAGCTTCACACAAAAGCTGGATTTGGATCCATTACAGTAAAATAGTTGGAAGCTAAGGTTAAAAACACATGTTCATCATGACTTTAAATTCACAGCCTTTTGTGGGCCAGGCTGTAACAGACCAAGCACACTGTAATAGCACAACAGGGTGATTTAAGGATGAGGGAAGAGTCAACCAGAGTTTCACCCTGATTATCGGCACTTTTGTTCTTTTCTGGATTTGAATTATACTCTTTCAAGTTGCTTTACTTTAATGTTGGATTGTTGATATAGTAATCTAAGGAGATAATAAACACAGCCCACCAGGAAAAAAACCCAAATGCTAACAAAAATTCTTGATATAAATCAGACTGACTCAAGCATGCTCAATGACTTCTTCAAAGGACTTATTGATATTCACACAGTACAACATGTCTGTACCAATAATGATAATTAACTGCTATGTGCCTTTCATCCAAGGATCTCAAGCTGTAACTCACAACAACACTATGAATTAAGTATGGTCTGTGCATTTCACAGAGGCTCTACAGCCAGAGAGCAGCTCAATAACAACACAAGGAGCAAAGCACAAATTCCTTGAGGAGATGTGGAGGGCAACTTTTAATACTGGTAATGCACCCATTCTGTATCTTTACCCATGCTCTATCCCCCATACAGACATAAATTCTTTGTCTTTCCTTGCCAACCTACAATATAGAGGAACAGAAAAAAGGCTTCCTAAACCAGAGCCCAGTCCAGCTAAATCAGTACTGTGCACTAGGGAAATAAATTCCCACCTCCCCAGGAAGCCCCACAGAGCTGTGGATGTCCACCCAGGAGTGGCACAGCTCCAGCGTGTCAGCAGTGCCAGCACAGTGCTGGAAATGGGCATCACCTCCTTCCTCCTTGGTGCAGGGCTCAGCCTCTGCCCATCACAAACCCCACCTGGGCTTGCTATGCCAGTGCCACTGACTATGCTGAGTGCTGTCAAACCACCTCCTAAGAGGCAGAAAACAAGGTAAGTGTGACCTGTGCTCTCCAAGAGCGGCTGTAACTCATCTCTGGTCACTCTGTGACACAGCCCTGCCCTCTGTGAGCCCCAAACTTAAGTGACTCAGAGAAACCATTCCCCCAACAGCAGAGAAAAACCCCAGGCTGCAAAGGTGCACCTCTAAGGCACACTGCTCTTGGAGGAGAATCAGCATCTGCTCTGCACACCAGGGCCTGGTGACACTGGCAGAACCAAGGCATGGTCCTGTGCTCTAAAGAGGAGAGAGGCAGGCTGGGGGCATGAGCCAGACCATGTTTTCATCAATGAGATATCCAGAACCTTCTCTACTGCCTAATACTTGCCTCCCTATGCCCTCAGTTCCCCTTAAATTATATAAGCAGGAACTCTGCTTGGTCTTTCATTTCCTCACCTACTTCAAGGTGTTTGTCTTTTTACTGCATTTTTACAATCTTCTGCTTATACCTAATATTTGTTGTGAGCATTCATGACTCAAGGTTTTTTGATACAAGGATTTGTTTCTACTATGTCATATTAAATCTGTTTGAAATTCAGTTTTTTCTTTAAAAAAGCTTCAACTTTTGTTTTCATGTCTTATTGTAACAAAAGTAAGAACATGCAAATTCACTAGAATTAGTTTTATTTTGAAGTGCCATTTTAGAATCATACTGCTATTTCATGCTGTATAAGTTACTTATACACCAACTACAGTTCAAAATGTTGAATCTCATGGACACTATTACTGTGCATTACTGACATAGCTGTTATTAAATAATGTAAGAAGAAATTATTATTTAAAAATGTATGCAAAAGGAAGTTTGGGGAGCAATAGCTTTGCAACTGATCTTGTGAATACTTCACTCAATGAATCAGTACTTCCCAAGGCAAAAAAAAAAAAAGAAAATCAAACAAACAAAAACATCTCAAAGTAGTGAAGCTGCTTGAATCTATTGCTGCTTTTGGAGTGAATAGGTCTCAGTCTGTCCTGTTCTGCACCTCCTTGATGTCTCGGGAAGCTCAGGGAATTCCCAGATGCAGCTCACTGTGCAGAGTCCAGAATGAATAGATACCAGCCAGTTCCTCTGCCATCTTGTAGTAGGTCAACCCTCAATCCCAGGCACCCAGCAAAGTTACTCTATCACTCCCCTCCACTAGTGGAGAGGGGACAGAAAATATAACAGGTTCCTAAGCTGAGATAAGGATCATGAGCAATCACTCACCAAATACCATCACAGACAAAACCAGCTCCAACTTCAGGAAATTAATTGAATGCATTACTTACAAAATCACTGAGATTACTGAGAAGCAAAATAAATCTTAAAAACACCTTCTCCCCCCCACCACCCCTTTCCTTCCCAGGCTCTACCTACTCCCCTCCAGTGGCACAAGGAGACAGGGAATGGGGGCTGCACAGTTCATCACAGGTCGTTTCTGCTGCTGCTCAGGGACAGGAGTCCTTCCCTTGCTGCAGTGTGGGGTTCCTCTCATGCAGTTCTTCATGAACTTCTCCAATATGAGTCCATCCCATGATGCAGATCTTCATGAACTGCTCCAGTGTGGCTCCCTTTCCACAGGATGCAGTCCTTCAGGATCAGGCTGCTCCTGAATGGATCCCCCACAGGGTCACAAGTCCTGGCACCAAACCTGCTCCAGTGTCACTCCTCTCTCCACAGCTCTGCAGGTCCCTGCCATCAAACCTGCTCCAGCATGGGCTCCTCTCTCCACAGGTCCCTGCCAGGAACCTGCTTCAGCACAGATTTCCCACACAACAGATTTCCCATCACAGACTATTTTGGGTATCCACCTGCTCTGGCATGGGCTCCTCCATGAGCTGCAGGTGGATCTCTGCATCCCTGTGATCCTCCATGGGCTGCAGGGGCACAGCTGCCTCCCCAGGGGCTGCAGGGGAATCTCTGCTACAGCCCCTGGAGGACCGCCTGCCCCTCCTTCCTCACCAACCTTGGTGGCTGCAGGGCTGTTTCTTTCACATATTCTCACTCCAATCTTATCTGGCCACAATTACATCTGCAAAGCAACTTTCTTATTTTCCTTTTTAAATCTGTCATCACAGAGGTGTTACTACAATTCCCAACTGGCTCAGCTTTGACCAGCAGTTGGCCCACCTTGGAGCTGGCTGCCATTGGCGCTGTAGGACACGGGGGAAGTTCCTGACAGCTTCTCACAGAAGCCACCTCTGTGGCTTCTCTGCTACCAGAACCTGGCCATGCAAACCCAACACACACCTACAGAATGTACATGATCAATTTTATCTTCTGATTGCAATTAGTCCAATCCTGAAATGGACAGTGATAGGAAAAGTTCACTGCTGGGAATCCATCTCAGTCCATTTTTCCTAGCTTCCAGACCAAAGCAAACCTTTCCCATCAGAGGGCCAAATCATGCCAATGAAGAACCCAGTCATTAATGCTGGACCCTGCTCAAGTTCCCGTTGAGATCACACTGCTCTGGACTCCTGACACTGGAAGAACATGATGTGTGCACACCAAGTGCTGACAGGACCAGGCCCACACCTGCTGGGTTTGGCTGAAAGATGTGCAAGCAGAATTTTAGGGTGACTTCAAGAGCAGATGAGAAAACCTTTTCCGTCCACATAGCATTGTCTCATTCTCCAAGGAATGTTGTGTCTCCTGTGTTGTGTACAGAAGTACCTTTGTATTCCCAAGATTTGAAAAGCACCAACAGAAAAAATTTCACCTGAGAGACTTTTTTTTTCTCCTGTTCCTTAATATCATCACCAGAAATTGATGAAAAGCTTTCTACACTGCAGAAGATTTTCTGTTTATTGGCATTACTAGCCATGATCATTTCCACATGTTCCTTCATTAGGAGGGGATGCTCCTCAGTGAGGCCTGACATTAACTTTTACTGCTGCCACCAAAAAGGTCACTTATCAGTGAAAACACAGCAAACAACTGATTTTAGTAGCAGTTATTTTAACCAGTTTCTTCCAGCCTAAAATATAACAAGCCCTGCACCAAGAGAAAAATGGCATAGATGCTCTACATCTTTTGTCCTGTTGCCATGCTTTTATCATAAAAAAAAATCCTACACACTGATTTTGGTATTTATTTGTATTAAGGATCTTCTCCTTGGTATCTTACAGCTTTTTTTATCAAGTAACAGAAAAGATCTCCTCCAGAATGAACCCGCAGGCAGATCAGGTGAAGGAGACATCTGAGAACTGCTGGCTGTAAAAGCAACAGACATCACTTCTGCTCCAAAATAACAAGTTCACCAAACCATCTGAGAGTAGACACAGACTTGAGAATCTCTGAACTGAGGTTGGTCTTCCATGAGAAGAAAAAAGTCCTATGCAGTGCTACCAGCTCTAGTGGGAAAAACAATACACCTCCATGCCCATTAAATCCACATTTCACTGCAGCTTTCTAAGAACTGGAGATAATTCAGTGCCAACAAGCAAGTATTTCCTTTAGGGTCCTTTAACATAGGTATCTTCTCATGCTGGCCATCAAATCAGTTCATCCTGGTCCCAGAAGGCTGCTGACATTATCCCCAGCCTGCAGTGAAGAAATCACTGCACTGGAAAGCTCAGGCTTTCCATGTCCACACTTGCTCTTAAACGAAAATTAGCTCAGTTACAGTCCAAAGGAGCCCTTTAATGGCCAACATATGCTTTGGCATCCTGCCAGCAGAGCTCTCTTAAGGCCATCCAGCAAAGTGACACCATCAGTTACAAAATCTATGTGTGTCAGGTCACTGGGTTATGAAACAGAATTGTTGTAAGCATGTAAGGACGTGGCTTAGGCTCTGCTGTGAGCAAAGACAAAATTATTGTTCTGGAATCGGATTTCTATCTTGGAAGGCATTCCAGTAAGAAAGGGTCACTGCATTGTAATAGCATTAATACTGGGAAATATGAGTTCCAGTGTTCAGAA
Source organism: Zonotrichia albicollis (assembly GCF_047830755.1). Classification (NCBI taxonomy): domain Eukaryota; kingdom Metazoa; phylum Chordata; class Aves; order Passeriformes; family Passerellidae; genus Zonotrichia; species Zonotrichia albicollis. The sequence continues at coordinate 141,858,153 of NC_133819.1, forward strand.
TTTTTAAAAAACACTGAAACCAGTAAAGATGCTAATCCATGGGGTGCTACCACAACACAGCAGCTACCACGATGGTGAGGTACTGCATGCTTGGATGGAAAAATCCATCTCAGACTGCACTGTGCTGGACTACAGTAAAAATCAGAAGTCACTCTTTCCACAGGAAATGACAGCAACACAAAATGAAAACCATGATAACAAGCAATACGAGTCTCCCACACATTACTTCCTAGTAACACTGAAGAAAACACACTCATGTAGCATACTTCAAAAAAGTCAGCTCCATTGCAGAGGTATCATGAGCATGAGTGTGTGTCCCTCTGAGTCAGTCCTGGCTCTCAAACCAACTGAGAGCCAGGAGAGCGACAGAAGGTGAAAACTACAATAAAATCAAAAAAGAAAGGGGAAAAATATGAGAAAATAAAGTCAATGCAGGCAAAGTATCAATACATTGTACTGATTCCAAAAATGCGACCTGTATGAATATTTTTAAAATACACACCATGGCAGAGAGAAAGACAAACACTCAGACAGGTGATACGGCTGTCAAACCTTAAACTATGCAGACATATGTGGAAAAAGAGTGGCCAATATCAATAAACATCTAGATCTAAGCTGAGAAGGACTGCTAGCGTTATTTTTACAATTGCACTGGTGTAGCAGTCAATTACACTGACTATGGTGGCAACCACTGCGTGGGATGAAGAGCCAAGGCAATGTGAAGTCATACTAAACAATAAAGTATGGAGGGGGAAAATTAAAAGGTCAGACAAATATAAAAAGGAAAGATGGAAAACAATACAGATACTACTAAAGTTTCTAAATTGCAGTGCAAGTGATTACAGAGATTACATCCTTCCCAAGCCACTTTCTTCTCTCCCCACTTCTCCTTATCCTTTTCTGCAAATGAAAATGTAACTTTTGTTTATGCCGATATGTAAATGCTGAGAATCAAAGGCATTACACCAGCTTCTGAGCACTGCAGAAAAATGAAAAAGCCATTATTTGGATGGAGAATTAGTCTGTATCACTGACTTGACTGCTCCCTTTTTTAATAGCAGCTGTTAGAGAAGGGATCAGGGAGTGTGCTGGTGCAGTGCAGCTGTTCCACATATGTTATAAATAAGCGCTGGTAAAACCTCATCCTATTTTTAACATTAAGAAAAAAACAAGTCACAAAAACTCCCCATTAATGCCGTGTAAGTGGAACTTTTCTCCTCTTCTTGACTTTAATGTCCAGAACTGAATACACTCAAACCAGCCCATTCTTAAAACAATATTTATTTAAAAAAGGAAAGAAAATGCAATTTAGTGGAATCAGATTTAGGCAGCCTGGAGGATGTAACCAATTAGTGTGTACAGTGTCTTTTCCTTCAAAAGCAGACACTTGATCATGATGAAAACAACCTCCCGAGATTTTATTTCCAACAAAAGTGCTGGATTGTTGCATTGAGGTTCCTCTAGCATAACCCAAAAGCTGAGCCACGCCTCATGTGGCTCTGTCACCACCACCCACCCTTCCCAAAGCTGCGGGCTCCCCTTGCTGGACTGTGCAGCCGGAGCCCTGGTGCTGCTCACCAACCCCAGTGCAGCAAATGGCAGCAACCATTCAAGGTGCAAGTGAAATCCCAGCCCCAGGCAATCCCCACTCACCTGTTTTCGGGGTCTGGCACTGTCAGGTTACGTGTCACGTAGCACATCTTGAGGGGAATTGTCTTCCTGTCCCTGTGGATGGAGAGCGAGAGCTGCGCCGTGGGCTCAGCAGAGGCGCAGCCCAGGCGCGGGGACTCGGGGGGAGGCGTCTCCCAGCCGATCTCTGACACGGGGGAGCCTTTCTTCACATAGGGGGTTGCTTCTCTCATGTATTTCACTGTGGAAGAGAGAAAAAGAGATGGAAAACAATAAATAAACGAATATTCTGGAGTTGCATGCTCGTGTGAGTTCTCTGGACTGGGGTTAACCCATTAATTCTGCTCACCAAGCATCCCCTCATGGGAAGCTGTGCAAATACAGAAGATGCAGATGTGCCTGCTGCCAGTATCAGTATGGTACTATGAGTAAAATGAGGGAGAAAAACAGAACTGGCAAAGTAAGAACATACAGCCATACAGTGTAGGGCCAGGAGAGCCATCCCACCTTTCTGTGACAGTGGGTAAGCAGTCATGCATCAATTGCTTCACAGAGAAGCCATGAGCTGTCTGAGGCACAGGGATGTTAAAAGAAAGACATTCAACCAAGTGATGGTGACCCTGTTATCCCCCTATATAAAATGTCCCAGCAATACATCCAGTGATTCCAATTCACATCTTGCTTCTGGTTCACACTTTTCAGTGTCCCATCACTAATCTCAATAACATTTTTGCTTGCTGGGAAGCAGTTTTACCTGATCTACTTGTACATATAGATATATATGTGGAGCAAACAAAAACCAGTCACTTCTTATCCTTCTCTTGGGGAAATAAAATGGAATTTGAGCCTTTTATGAGAGTGAAGGTGTCAGATTAGATCTCAGCCTGTTACAGGCTTTTTTCCAGAATGGATAAGAAAAGTGAATGTAGGATTCTGAAATTATCTTACTATATTAAATTGTCTTACTGCATTATACCTTTTTTACACATATGCTTCATATTCCCCTCTTTATGCAGGCAAATACTGCAACATTTTTCTCTTGTTTTTTAATTATTTTCATAGTTTAAGCTCACGGTTGCTTTTGCTATTGATGGACTTGGCAAGTCTGACAGTCAAAGCCTCTTTCCCCTTCATAAACCTGATGGAACTCAGACAACACATCCCATTTAAGTGCCCAGGTTAAGCCAATATTCCCCCAGCACACAGCTGTGACTGCATCACTGGCTGCTGCCACTTGATTGTCCCCACAACTCAAACAGCAGTGACACCACCTGAAAGGGCCTGGGCATTGTGAACTTGCTTGGGGAAGTTATTAAAATGCTGTGGGAGAACATTTCAAGGAAATGGTGCAGATCATCGTGTCAGCTCAGCTGAAGAAGCTGGGAATGACTGAATAACAAAAAGGTGGGTAAATTACAAAAGGGCATTGTGGTGAAGGATGTTAAATTAGGGAAAGCCAACTGAAGTTTTTAAGTTCAAAATGAAAGCAAGAGAAGTATTCAGAAGACTGGAGAAGAACAACAGTGTTCCTATTATCAAAACTACAGATCAGCTGATTAGCTTCAGCAGCACTATTTCAAGGCATTTCATAAAAAACTTACCAAGAGAGAAACCAGTACAAATCTAGAGTCCAGGCTCTGTGAGCACCTATTGCTCTTTTTCTCCAAAAACACCTTAGTGCCCATCTTGCCATTGTTCATTTTATCCTTTTTAAAAAAATACGTTAACTTCAATCACAAGGATTTCTCTGTTTAGGATATTCCTTTTTGGGAAGGACAATTTGTGATTTATCAGAAAGGCAGTCCACTGAACACTGTTGTTTTAGTTCCTTGTCCGACCACATTCTGAGTATATTCTTAAATTAATTCATTCCCTTCTCAGGAAAGAGTTGGCAAAGAACTCTGCCAGGCTTCCAGAAACTATTTCAGGCAAAAAGAGTTGAGATTGATTTTTAAAAACTTTTTAGATATCTACCTAAAGTCCATTATCTAAAAAGCGGTGTCACCTAACTCCTCAAACCAGTGGTCATCTTTGCGGACTCCAAAAATTACATGATTTTCAGAGGTGCTGAAAATAAGCAGTTGTTGCCAGTGTCATAGAGATACTGGTTTCAGCAGCTGCCATCTCGGTTTGGATGTACTCACAGCCTTAGGGAAGCCAAGAACAGAACAGATACAGATGTGTGAATCTATTCCTGTTAACACTGAACACGACCTTGTCATTAATTTCCATGGGCGGAACAGCTGAAGCTGTGAAAATCACGCTCAACTTCAAACAAAATTTTGTTCCCTTTAAAATTAGAGATTAATGATTGCTCTGTTGAAAAAAGTAATACAGTCAGTTTTTGAACAGTGGTACAATGACATGCCAGCAAATGTGATTCCAAATAAAGGTCCAGGTCTCAATAGAATCTTTATTTCATCTGTGCTATTTTTGTCCTTTTCCAGTTGCAGTTATATCCATTCAACCCTGGCATAATTAAGAGGAGGAGAGAGGGGCAGCGGGAGGAAGGAAGCTGAAGTAAAAACTTTGGCTGGAACCTTAAGCAGAACACAAAATGTGAATTTAACTCCCCAGAGACAGGACAGAAGAAAAGAGGCAGCCTTTCCATGTCCCAAAAGCCAAGTTTCCATGCGATGTACTGGTGAATTCATGGCAGACAGCTGTAGTCCTTCATAAACTCCCATGAAAAAGGAAGCAGGAATAGGGGGAGAGCAGAAACACCATCCTCTTTCCAGAAACTGAGCCTCAAACACCGCAAAAGCCAAGAAACTACCCTGAGGAAGTACATCCTATGAAAATTCCTTCCAACTTCTGAACTCACAGACATCTAGCTTCTACTACATCTCCACAGAAGATGGTTCCTCAGCCCTAGGGATATGAACAAAGAGCTCCTAAAGCACTAATAAACTGCTAACAACATCTTCATATGAAATTCCACAGTAGAATGAAAACATGTAGTAAATATATGCTTTCTGTAAATAAATAAAAAAATTAAATTTAAAAAAAAAATCCTAGCTTCTACTAATAACATTCTACTTCCTACCAAACACAAGCACAGGTCTCAATTCATGGCTGAATTCTGCTGAGTTTTACAGCCCAGACTTTATGGCTGTTGCAATTCAGGTGTGATTCATATTTTAAAAGCCCCCAAATGGATACATATAAAAGCACAAATATAATATGGGAGTGGAACAGGTGGCAGAACTTGATCAATTTATATAATTTTTTGCTACTACTTAAACTTCAGAGCCACTGCTTTCCATTTACTTCACCAACATCTGTAATTACATGTCCATAACCAAAGTCCAGTTTATGAATTTAGCTGAGATCAGGCACACATTGTTCAGATGACTCATAAGTTTTATCAGCAATTATTTCCTATTTACCTCTAAATTCTGGGAGCAAATACTGCAGGAACATGCTATTTTATAACAATGCACCAGCAACCCTACTACATACATAGCAATTTAGAATGACCCTACACTTTTACATTCTGCAGCCTGTTCACTAGCCATTTCTTAATCTACATAGCAAAAAACAAGTTGATACCAGTATCTATTATAGGCATATTCCTATTCCACACTGCACTAACTGAGAATCATGGACAGAGCAAAGTTAAACTGCAGTTATACAATTCACTTCCATCATCAAGTTTTAAAACCAGAAAAAAGATTATACAGTCTATTGGACTTTAAAGTAATAAAGTGAATAATACTTTGTTTTCAGAGCATTACATTCAAGAGCTGGATTTCTTTTGGATCTAGTGGCACAAATTCAAGTACTGACTGAAAAAGAAAGCGACTATCAAAAACACTGTGTTTATATATTGCCATTGAAACTACCTAATGAATTAAAACCTCAAAATATTAATAAAATAAAGCATGCCATTGCATAACAATTTTAAATTATGAATAACTATTTTATAGGCACGTATACACATATATATCTTTGGAGTATATACATATGTCTAACAAATATATCTTTGGAGTACGTACATATGTCTAACATATATACAAATATTAAATATGTATTTATATTAAAATGCCACAATCTTTAAGACCCTAAGAATACTGCAAACACAGAAAACAACATGCAGGGACTCAGGAAAAAAATCTAATAGTTTCATTATTTTAACTCAATTTACTTATAGACTGTAAGTTTAGTCAGGAGTTGTCTAAACTCATTTGATGCTATAGCTCAACTTCAGAGATCCTTATATTCAGTACTAATTAATGATCCATACCCTTTCGCTGCACCACTAATAAGAAACTGTGGTCAAGCAACTAAAATTCCAATCTCCGGAGTGGCCCTCCCCACAAAGAGAAGAGGAAGGGAAGTGGCAATCAAATGAATTAATCCACTGATACACATTGAAACAGTTTGGATTTATTTTTTGATCTGCAAGACAGGGTGTGTAGCTTCCAAAAAAGCACTTCATTTATTTGTGCTTCTGCCAAGTCCAAGGACTCCACAATGAATGCTTTGTTACTGTTCACAGATGACTTTTTGGGGGGAAGAAGCAGGCTTTTAATGAGAGAAATACTACAGCCCAACTTGGTCAGGTTCTTGGCCAGACGCCTTTCTGAGGAGCTGGGACTCTTCTGACACACTCAAACTGTTTCCTAGGAGGGAGGACAAAGAGCACTGAGGGGAAGCCAGCAAGCCTGAGGAAAGCTCTTTTGTTACTACAGGAATGAGGACAGGATGTGTAGGTTTACAATACAAAAGTAAAGGGAGCAACATACCCGAATCTGATTGAAGACACTTGATCAAGGAATTCCCCTTTGCAGGAGAAAAGCACAGAGTGTCCTCTAACATAATACCAGCATTTGCCTGCTAGGCTTTATGTGAGAGATCAAATTTCCTCTAAACTCAAGCCAAGTGCATGCCTTACAGTGAAGCACTGTATAAAAATGAGATGAGCTGCTGGTGCCATCATCAAAACTACAACACAAAGAAAAGAATTTATGAATCAGACCATCTATGAAGACACATCACATGATCCTTTCAGCAGCTTTAATCTGGGCATAAACCAAAAAACAGTCAACAATCCTGCTTGTCTGTGTTTCCACTACATTTCCTACAGAAACATCTGTTACTACACTCGGACAAGTATTATCCATTAACATCATCTGCTTTCCCCCATGCTGAAATGGATGTGAAATAGTAAACCTCTTGATCTGCCAAAAGCATCAGACTTCCACCTCTGGGAGAAGATAGAAATTAGTTAAAATAAACACCTTGTAAGAATAAAAATCTCCTTAATGCTTTTGCCATTTCTCACACTGTAGTAAGACTGTGCTTTTCTGCTGTTTTTAAAATAATTCCATTGAATTCACTGAATTGTCTATTCATCTCTTAAAGAGACAGGCTTGGATTTAAATCATAAGGGACTGTTTTAAATCCTTTTTAAAATATATTGCACTTATTATACTTCTTACGTGGAATACAAGAAAGAATATTTCAAAAGAATAACTTCAGAAAGATCCAGAAGACAAAGACATCTTTAAGATAAAGTTTACCAGAAAGGAACACCTTAGCAATTGGCCCTAAATGTAGCTAGTAAGCAATCAGGCTTCAAGTTTGAGTTTTTTAAAAGATCAACAACTGCATTTTAAAAATATAAAGAATACTTCACAGTGTGCTTTTAAATTTGCAGCTGCTTTTATTGGAAAGGTGAAGCTATGTTAAGTAGGGATATAAGCACCATCACACACTTGCACTCAACAAATGAAGGCAGTACCTTCAAAGTACCTTGCAATAAGCAATTTTATGTAGTTAAGAGAATTTTTTGTCAACAAGGCAAGAGATTTGCAGTCCTGGCCCCATCAAACAGGAGAAAATGGGACTAAATAAGCTCTTCTTAGGAAGCCATGCAAGTATGCAGTTTGTGAAACCTCATGGGTTTGACAATTTGAATAGGTCACAGTGATTAGCCACACTGTGTTATCTACATCAGACTTCAAAAAACATAACTGACCACTAAAAATGTCTTAGAAGTTAAGAAAAGGCAGGGGAAAACCCAGCACAGGTCTTGGCTGGAGCAGCCCCTGGGGCCACCTCCTCCTTCCCATCCACACGAGGGGCCTCCACTCTGGTTTCAGCACTGGTGAAGCTTACACACATAATGCAGATTACATTCCCAGGCCATTCCCTGCTTCTGTGTAACACCAAAAACTCCTCCCTTACTCTGATTCTTTTCCTGAGACTTTGCCAGTGGTGTGGGCTGATTCAGCCACTGATTCCCTAGGCCTGATGTCTCCCTTCACCAACACTTCTTCAACAGTTTTGAGTTTCCTCAGCATAAATATTTTCTAGGGAGGGAAGGCTTTATATGTCTTCATACCTTATGCAGTGTATCAATTTTGTCAGCTGTAAAGCCTCTAAATAATAATTCCTTTTCATTCCTCCACGAGCTATGATTTTGTACTGCACATGGAGCAGCACGAGCAGAGCACACAGCTCAGCAGCAGACAGCCTGAAAGCTTCACCTGCAGTCACTTCTCTCTGCGGTCACCTGGAGCTGGGCACTGCTAACCATCCCCCTTCAGCTCCTTTGTGAGCTCAACTTCCATGGTCTGATAATAAAGCTCATGTTTGAAGTCAACAACATGCATGCTCGAGGAATGCAGGATGGATTTCAGTGCTGGGGTGAGATTTTCTCTATTTCTCTTCAAAGCAGATTAAAAGTAACTAATCAGACACAAACTTGTGTCACACAGAATCACAGTGGAACAGGAGGCTGAATATGTGACACCAGCACTTAAGCTGATAAATTGATTAAAAGCAGTAACAGGTTGTCAATAACCTGGTACACAAAATTTTCAAACTGGTAAAGAAGTAGTAGTAGTAGTAGTAGTAGTAGTAGTAGTAGTAGTAGTAGTAATAATAATAATAATAATAATAATAATAATAATAATAATAATAATCCAAAGTCAGACTGTTTCCATTGGATGTTTCTCAATATTTTCCATTATAATGTCCATTACTCATACCTACTACACTGAATGTGCTAGTTTCCTTCAAGTAATTTAGTTTATTTTAAATTTCAAAGTTTCTGTTTCAATCAATTGGATGTATTCAGTTCAGAGTTTTGATATGTCACTAACAATAACTGCATGAATTCTAGAGTCAAGGTCCCATAAGCTATTAATCTATCTTTCAAAAACTTTACGTACTGCAGCAAAATAAAGGCATATACATCTCTTCATAATCTGAAAAACAAATTTTAGCTTGTAAATCCCAGAAGTACAATGTTTGGTTAAAAAGAAGATGCTTGTAGCTTTATCTAGGAGACACTGATGCTATCTTGAAGAGCTTGAACTCAAAAGAAACAGGACTCAATGGAGAATAAGAAGCAGCTGCATTGTACAAATGTCTCATATCAAATAAACAACAAATTGAAAAAAACTACTGCCAAAACCTAAAGACTGTAGCTGCCTAACCTACTACATTTTTAAGTAAAATGTGGCACAGCTCATTTGCTACATTGTTATGTGACACTGAACTCCGCAATTAGAACTACACAGATCTTTCATAATGGAAGTGGAAAACATCTGAAACTGGCAATTTGGGAGCTGAACATGGAAATTAGCAGTCACATTTTGAGAAAAAGCATTGTAGGACCTGTGAGTCACTCACTGATAACCAAACTGGAGCTTCTGCTTGTCCCCAAAGCTGAATGTGTTCTAAGTTTAACCAAAAAAAAAAAAAAAAAGGAAAGAAAAAAAGTGAAAAAGGAAAAATTATGTAGTTTAGTCAAATGGAGTATGTAACCCCACTCAAAGGTACAACAGAAAAATGTAACTTCATGTAAAGCAGAGAAATGGAGCAAAACACATTTCTTCAATGGAACTGTAGCACTTAGATTTCTAAGGGCCTTCTCCTACCCAAAACTGACATTACACTTTAAAATCTTTTACCTATATGTCAGGAATAAGTTGATTCAGAATTTCTTGTGTGCTGCTCATGCTTGTTTCCCTGCCTCTGTCAGTATTTATAGATCCCTCTCCCATCACCCACACACTCAGATGGAATTCAAGGTGTCTGGCATTGCCAGCCTGTTATAATTTTTCTATTTACATGAGTAATCTCAAGTGTCAGAACAAATATTTCAGCCGCTAGTGATTATGTGAAAAATACATAAGGGTATCATGGTTTTAGAGGATGCTGTTATTTCAGCAGGCACACAAATCATTAAGAAGTACAGGGTAGACTGAAAATGGCACTCACTGAGAGGGAAATTACTATGCTGTGTATGATTGTACCTCTTTTACAGATGGCTAAACTGACACAGGCAAGTTAAACTGCCTTCCTCAAAGTCATGCAGTAAGTCATAGACAGTTCTCAGCATTGCACTCAATTTCTACCTATATTACTTTTTCTCTTTAAACAAGTCACAGAGATCCTAGTGCCATTGAAAACTGGATTTGCAATGCCTACTATTTTCTCCCTATGAGAAGACCTTTGAGGATCTTCTAAGATCTCCAGGATTTATCTTGAAGAGCAGAGCTGCAATCACTTGCAAGGTTTCAGTTCACCCTTTTCACTTTTCACTGGACAATACCAAGATCTTTCAAAATTAACAAAGTCAGGCATGCCTTCAGCTTAGAACTTGCTGTAACTCCTGTGGCTGGGCTGTACACCAAAAGGCATCAGATCATTATAAAAGTCTTTGTTTTGGGGAATCCTTTAGTTTGCAACCTTACCAACGGGACAGGCCAATGGCCATATCCAGAATGTCTGGTTTCAAAGCCCAAGCTCAGCCTCACACCTGCCTCACTCTACCTAAAGTCACTTGCAAGACTACCCAGCAGGAAAGTGGCAGACCTAGGATGAGGCTTAGCTGTACACCTATTTCCTGGCTCATCTACAGGCAAAAAAAAACTACCTGAAGCAGATAAATTGCTTGCTGAAGCACTGGAATGGAGAGAAGAGCTCACATGACACCACCCCTTGTATTGCAAGGGGTAAAGGAAACAGGACTGTATATGCAGGAAGGGTGATGAAAAGAGTTGGACAATGAAACATTAAACCACATCCTTGTGCCTCAGGTCTTTGGCTCCCAAGTGAATGGAGCTCTTTTCTACCAGGGATTATGATTTTCTCTAGGAATAAGCCACTGAAATCCTATCAACAAACTACAACAATCAACAATTGAAGAACAAGCACACCAGTCATTAGCATCAGCTAAAAGGTTTTCAGAAACCACCTGCACTTGGAGCAGGCATGGGAAATTCTCAGAAGTGACGCACCGAAAGAGACTGAGACTGAAACCCAACTGTGCTGCCATAGGACTGTGGATGGCATCGTGTGCTGCTCTTTGCATCTCAAAGTCTCTTACTAAGACGACAGCTCCTCTGTTCTCATCCCTGAGGAGCTACAGTTACTGTATCTTAAAAAATGCCAATGATCTGTGATGGAATATGGTCCTCCTGGAACTTCAGCACATAATGCAATTTGGGGTGAGAAATACTTGGGAGGAGGGGCAGGTTTATTACTTTTAAATAGCCTCATCTAAAACTATTCTACAGACAAGATCTCAAAAACTAATTAGTGAACACAGTGAACTCACAAAACACAGTGAATCCTCACAAAAATACTGATTTCAGAAACTGTTTTTTTCCATGAAATGGTTTTGTGAAGTGCTTTAAAAATACATCTTCATTCAAATTCTTTTCTTTCTCTACAAACAAAACAGAACTGTGAATTGACATTTTGATTTAAAATGACTTTTTAAGATCAAACTCCTTTTCTAATAAATATTGCATAGAGTTTCCCAGCATCCATTTTGTCATCTGGAAAATTTATACAGTTATGATTCTATTAGGTTTCTTGCAGTGGACTGGGCATTTAATCAATGAGAGCAAAGAGCATCTAACAGGGTTAGGCTGCAAATTCCTTTCAGTGAGAAGTTAAATCCCCATTAGCTTTGAGCCATAAGCCCCCCTGGGTTTAGCATGCAGCTTAAAAGATAACTCTGTGAGGGGTCATGGCTCTTTACTGAGGCACAGAAAGCCTATTTCACAGATCGCCCTGCAATAATAATGTAAATATAATCCCGTTTCAGTGGGCACTTGATCCTTACAAAAAACAAGCAGTGTTTTCTGTCCCAGAAAAAAAAAATCACATTAATCTTCAATTTAAGGGTAAAGTAATTCCCTGCTTCATTCCAGCCCTACTGTAGAGAGCTGCTGAGTCTGCCCTGGCCCTGTGCTGATGCTGAGGCCAGCACAGTCCCCCCATCTCCTGTAGGGCACAGGCTGCTCTCAGCAGCTGCTTCCAGCAAGTGGAGTCGACTCGGCACATCAAAACACATTTGCTAAACACCGGTTTTGACTGTTCCAGGTTAGGTCAAAGCCAGGTTAAAATAGTACAATCTATTGTTTTTCAAAGTCTGCAAACTACCTGCCAAGTACTTTTCGGTCAACTAGTAGAGGAGGCTGATAACAGAGGCTGGAAAAGAAACTGAGCTTCAAAGGGCTGTAATAAAATGCAACCGGTTCAAATCAGCACAGAGAAAACCATTTGTTTAATCAGTGAGAAGAATGGTAATTTGTCTGTATCTCAAATTTATTTGCTATTTGTATTACTGGACCACTTACCAGGATTAGTGAGGAACCAGGGCATGACAGCCTCAGATGCTGTTCAAACAGAACAAAAAGCTGGTCCCCTCCCAAAGACCTTAGAAATCGAGAACAAGTTAAAGGACAATAGGGACACGACAAGAAAATAAGCAGGCAGAAGAGCCCACAGTAAAAATCATGCACATATCTCCCCATGTTGTTACAGCTGCACTGCATTCCCTGTAACAGAGACAGCAGTAGCAGGTGCTGTTTGTAAAAACACTGAATAAACCTGACTGGAGTGACACAGTTGCTAGGATGCTTTCACAATGAATAGTGGCAAGAATTTCCCGTTGTTCTCACTGCTACTTCCGAAGAAGGGATTCCATCAAGACATAAACTTTCAGCACCACCTCAGGTATAAAGGGTTTTCACACTGGAGCCTGAATTCTGCTGTTAGATATAAATATAGATGTGAAAGCACTTGTCTGAAGCAAGGGCAGCTGAAGTGACTGGGAGCAGTTGGGCAGATGAGGATGCCCAGCAGAGCCTGTATGGGCAGGCAGAGTGGCCTCAAGGCACACAGAATGAAAAGTCCTCAATACATGGGCAGACTGACAGCAGCTCTGCTGAACCTCCCCATCTCTGTCTTGGCTTCACAAGTTCAGGCCAACGCACAAAAAAGGGGGAAAAAATACCCTGCTTGTATGTCTGTCCTGTGAGACCTGGGGATAATCCTGTTGCAAAAGTAAACAAGCTTGCAAGGCTTGCAGAGTGAAAGCTAAGGATAATACATGTGCATTTTCATTAGTGCAACTGGTTTTCTTTATGCTCTGGTGTGGGAGCACCTTTGAAATGAGGAGCTGAAAGCACAGCTTTCTCAGCCACATCATCTGTGCTTTTACACAGGCTTGGGGATACACAACAGGGATAACTATCTGTTTGAGGCTTGTTTGCTTTATTTAGCTCAAGGGCAGGTCTCTCTGCTACTTGCAGAGAGCACAATCAGATTATATCAGTGCTGCTGCTTTTTTTTTTTTTTTGCCTTTTTTTTTTAACAGCAGCAGCACTGATGGGCACAGAGGGGGAAAGAACGTATCAAGAATAATTTCTGCCTCAAAAAGCTTCTGATCTCAAGGTCACTTACAATTTCTGCCAAAGTCACTTGGTTCATTATCAGTGGGAATTAGCTCAGGTCAAATGGTAACAGCTGAATATATGAATAGTCTATAAAGAAGCAAAGAATGGGAAGTGGGAGGAAAACTAACACTCGCAGGTTATGTAGCAGCATGAGTAGCTGTTGAACTCCAGTTCAACAAGAGATATCCCAAATGGAACCACTGAAAAAGAGCTTTGGGGTCAGCTTTAGTGCTGACACCATACCTCAGTGTAGATTGCAAACACCAGCCTGCCTGTATCCCTACAGTCAGGGTGACTCTTCTCTCATCTTGCACACCAAAGACCATGAGCATCATATCAACATGAATTTCTAAAGAGATCACTCACATAAATAAGCATAAATTGGCCTTACTGCTATTGTAGGTTTGTGCTCCTGTTTTTAAAGGACAAGTCTGAAATTCTAGATTTCAGCAAATATCAGAAACTGATAATTCAATATTTATCTACAATTCAATATCTATCTGTAATTCAATACTCATCTACAACTCTTTAAAGACCAATTCTGCAACTGCCTCCTTTTTAGAGACTGTAAGAGGCTGAAATAAAGTTGGTGGCAGATGGAGAGCCTAAAGCAAAACCTTTGAGGAATCTGCCTGATTGGTTATTGAATTTAAGAAAAAAACATGAGGATCTGGGAGAGGATTTTAAGCTAGCTGGTGGCAGAGGTATGTCTGCGACATTTACATCTCTTCCAGCACAGAGTGTGTTAGAAACCTATTCTGGTGGATAAAAAATGGCCCACTAGTTATCCCACATTAAGAGCTGAGAACACTGGAGTGCTGTATACACTCTTTGCTCAACCAAGGGTTATTCTGTAGTTGTTTCATTAAATGTATGATAGATTAGAGAATGTACAAGCCTATCAATTGCAAAGAGGGCAGACCAGTTCTGAAGTTTGTGCCAGTAAACAGACTATTCCTAGGTCACTTCAGCTTCCTCCAGACTTTTTTTCACACTATTTATATTGCACTGCCTCCTTGCCTTAGCCCACTGAAGGGACAAATCATCATCACCCTCAGAGGCAGGACTAGGAGACTCGTAGGATTCTTGCAGCCTGACAGCACAATCCCTGGATCTCAGCTTAGCTTACAAACACCAGACCTGGCTCACACTGAGGTTTATAGGATTTGTACTTAGCACGCAGTGACACTAATGATCAATGACCAGAAAGCCCTCTTCAACAAAAGTGTTAATGAGATAATTCAGTAGCAGCAGATATACAACAGAGCAACTATATAGACACAAGCCAGTTCAGTAACACATGGACATTTATAAATGTACGCAGATGTTCATGCATCTTTTCAACACATGCCATGTCCTAGGGTACTGTGAGAGATTTCTGGCTTCCCATTCCTCCAGCAGCTGTTACCTGATCACAGGGGTTCTACCCCTCAACCCCTGGAACCAATCCTACATTTGTTCCTCTTTCAGGAAGGGAGCAGCAAGCTCCCCTTCAGGCAGGGTGTGCCCCAGCCCCTCTGCTGCCTCCCTGCCATGGGCACACACTGCACACCCCTCTCACCCACCCCACTGAGCGCCAGTCTCTTCCCTCGCTGCCCAGAACACCTCACCCTCCCTTTTACCCTTTCCTTCCCACAGCAGCAGCCTCCTAACTCTCCTGCTAAGGAAGGGAAGGAGGAAAGAGAGGGGGCACAGAGACAGCCAGTGCTGCTGAGCACTGCCAGTGCTGCTGAGCCAGGCTGCCCTTGCCTCTCCCCCTTTGTTCGTGCAGAGGCTGCACACAGGGAGCAGCAGCTGCTGCTGGACCCCAGCTCCTCTCCCACCCTGGCAGTGCCCTGTGCTGGGATAGGTGTTGCAAGCAGTTCCCAGGCTGTGCTTGCAGAGCTGCCCCTATGGGAAAGCACAGCAGCAAGGGCAGAGGCATCCCACGAGCTACATGTGCTCTGGTGAATGATGAGAACATGTTCATGTCAGGAATTCTATCTACCATTACACAGAAATATTGTCTCCCTGACAAAATATCTTTACAACATTCATAGCACTCTCTAACTAGTATTTTCAGGTCACTTCACAGCAGCTCAGCACCCACCAGTCAGATCAATTTCTGGCAGTGGAGTTTTAGTGCTCTCTGCAAATGGATGCCTTGGATAAAGCAGGAATGAGGTATCCATGCTGGACCACGGCATGGCCACCACCACCTTCTGCCAGGCAGGGGGAGTTAGAAGAAATTAAAAGACAAAATATATTTAATAATATAAAGTAAAATTAAGTTTTAAGAAAGGGATTGTGATTTTAAGTAAAAGAAAACTTTATCAAATCAAAATGTATCCTAAAAAACAAAACAAAAAAACCCCAACAAAACCAAAAACCACAAGCCACGCAAACACAAAACAAACAGACTGTTTATTGGGGCTGTTAAAGAGATGTTACCTAACAGGATGAGCAAACTCATTACTGCCTGTCTATCTCCTTGAAATTCTTCACTTTCTTATAGTCTACAGTGCATTTCCAGAGCATTAGCTGCAATGGCGAATTCCAGCTACATTCAGTACAGGCAGTAATTAAATGGTTATAAAAACGTGGAGCTGGAATGCTGACAAGCTCTATGAGCAGCATTATCAGCAGTGACGGCCAGGGAGTCAATCTGCTGCACTTCTCCAATGGTTTAAATAATGTTTGTCAGGATCCCACAGTCAAGGCAACACTTTCTCCCCCTTCTCTTTGCATCATGCCGCAGTAATTGTGCAGATGCCTGCTGTGCTCAGGAGATGAAAAGCTCAAAAAATTCTTCAGGAGAAGTAAAACACCAAGAGAAAACCACAGCCAATCAAGTCATGTTCCACTTTCCAGCAAGACTAACCCAATGGGCTACCAACAGCTTCTCTCCCAGACTTGCAACCAGTCCTACTGCACCCCGGATCTTCCTATTCCTACTTGGGAACAGAAATAATTATAATTTTAAATACACACTGAGGAGTGAGTGGGTGACATGTACCCATGAGACTCAAGAAGGAGCCTCATATATTTACCTCAAAATTTGTGATCAGGGCTTTTGTAGTAGATGAGAATCTCTTGAACAACATAGCTGTGGAAAAGATGATGGGCTGTGCTATTGCCTTGGTCCAACACTTACTTAAAACCATTTCCCCAATCTCCTTCAGTGTACATGTAGCAGCAGGGCCTCTTCATTCCCCAGGGATGAGGTGAGGAAAGCAGGTCCAAGCACACAGTGACCATGTGGTCCCTTCTGCTGTGTCCATTGCCCCTCACCCCTGTGCTGGAGCAGAGCTCTGCTGTAACTACAGCTGTGTGAAACCAAGCCTCTGACTCGTGCTGTGACGAAATGCAGGCTCCTTTGCAAGGGCTGTCACTTTTAGAAGAACCATTTTTTTTTTAAACTCAACAGTTGCTCCTCCAGTGGGAGGAAAGGAAGTGTGCAAAGGCAGCCCTGCTGCCAGTCAGGCCATCCTGCATGGAGCAAAGCCCCAGCTGCTCACACAACCCTGCCTGTTCTGGCATCCATCAGACACAGAAATATCAGCAGAAGCAAAGACACACACACTGCTTTTTTCCCTACATATTCTCTTACATTCTCTGTTTCTTACATATTCTCTGTTTACTACTCTACAGTCCTTCTGCAGCCTCAAACAGACATTCAATTTAAATTACCTTTCCCTACCATCTTCTGCTTTTGATATCCTCACTACATTCCTTTTTATGGATACCCCTTTGTGCTTGTGCTCTGTTTCTGACAAAAAACCTACAGGGCTTTCCCAAGTGGTAACCACTACGGGGAAGAAAAGAGATCAGCTCTATTTCACCATCTGATTTGTTTCATACAATCAATCATTCAGGCAGGTCAGGCCTGAGTAATTCCACAAAACTAAGAATATGTAATAGCTCATCATCTTTCACTATTATTCTCACCTTTCATCCCTATTTTATTCTCATCAGCAGTTACACAGACTTGTCACACCTAATCCTTAAATGCTGAACTCTTCAATCAATGCACTGTCTCCTCTGCCTTCCTTCTGCATTGCCCAGCACTGCAGGGATATGATCCTGACATTCACTAGAATGAAAAAAAGTCTGTCTTGCTTTCGGGTTGCTACCACTACAGACACCCAGCAGTCCCACCAAAAGCTGGAGAGGCAGGAGGAAGGAAAACACACCTCAAACCTCAGACAATATACTGTACCTCCTTGGAAACACTAATCAAACAGCAGAGTATTATCAGCAGGCTGCTAAAGGAAATAACCGGAGGCAAACCCTTCTTAGACACCAGAAGATCTACAGAAGGAAAGTGGTATGAAATATTTTATTCCCTTGCAGATTCTTTGGTAAAGAGATATAAAAGCACAGCAAAATGTCTCCTGCATTAGGACATTATAGCTCTCACTCTTGACACTGGACTCTGATGTTTACAAGACATCAGTTCCCACCACAGTCTTATAATATTTCTAGCTGATTAATTAGATTAAGAAATAAATCAACTGTGAAAAGGGATTCACCGAAAACCAGGCTCTATTAATTCTGGGGCTGTCAGACTTCATGTTTTTCTGCAAATAACCAGGAAGTCCAATTACATGCACAGCAAAACACTCAGAACATTACATTCCTCAAAGAATTTACAGAGAGAGTCCAAGCCCAAAATAACACTCTGTCTGAGCAGGAACCTGTTGCCTTGCAATAGGAAGAGCCTGAACAGAAGACACACAGCTGCCTTCAGCTTGTGTTGAGTCCTTGCCAAAAGTACCCATGAGCAAAGAGTCATCCCCACTTAGTAATGCTCCCCACTGGGCCACATGGAATCCTTGATGGAAGCTGAGTGGAGAACTGAGGCCTGAAGAGCCATAAACCTTCTTCTTCCTACACATGCTCTTCAGCTCAAGGCATGGCACTGCCTGGGCACCACCAGCATCCAGAGCAGCAGCCAAAGCCACCAATCCCCCTGCTTAACCAAGCACGGTGACATTGGTCTTTTAAGATGAAAAAGACCAGGAAATCTTGTAGAACAGAAAACAGGCCTGGCTGAGCTCCCAAGACTTCAGGAGATGATTTAATTGTCTCTGCTGCTTCAGCACAGTTAGCTTTTGGTAGACACATGCTGCTGTTATTCCCTGGGTGATCAAGTTAGCAAAATCAAATGACTAAAAATAAGAAGACTGTGAAGAGAAGAAGGCCTTTAATGTGATCTAACACAACTTAAAATCTAAAATGAAGACAGTCAACAATGTGGCATAATAGGAGGAATTCACTGAGTTAAAATTACTATGTTAGAAACTGGCAATCTCTATAATTCACAAAGAGAAATAGTCCTCTCAAGAGGGCAATTCATGCAGCAGTTATTGTAAAGTGGGAAGAAATCAGCTTTTGGAGCTGCCAGGTTTTCTCCTTTTCTTTGTTAACAAGCATGAAGAGTCAGTATCTCATTTTAGTTAGCTGTCAAGCACTTAGCTAAAATTCAGAGGAATGAACTTCCCCCAGAAGACCAAGAGACTCCACTTGATCAACCTGTATTTGATCTTGCATCGAATTCAGTATTTTAAATCCAAGGTCATATCATCCAATTATAATTTGTGAATGCCGAAGCGCTACTGCAAAGACTTGGGAGACAGGAAAATAAGAGTAAATTAAATGCTCTGGAGTTTCCATAAGGTTTTTTTGATTACATTACCATACCCAAATCACATGCATATACATTATTCTTTTGACTGCACACCATAATCAGAAGTGGCAAGGCAGTTCATTAAGTTTTGCAAGTCCCAACTAATGGATCTTGAAAAAAAAGGAAGCTCAAACCCATCCATCCCTCCTTTCACCATTCCTTGTGAAACCTATTCCGAGTCAAAAGTATGGATTATTCTGTTGCCAATACAAAGCTTAGACAGGCAGAGATAGGACAGACATTCAGGAATTCCTCTGTGCAGGTTTATTTGGATGGCATCTTGCATAGACACCAAGGAATGGATGATAGAAAAAGACTTTTCTCAGCAGGTGTGAAATTGAATAATCTCTTAAAGTAACTATCTGTGTGAGGCAAAACTAAGCAGAAATATAAATTTAAAAGGTCATGACAATCAAAGAACAAATAAATAAATGTATTGTCCTTTTTCATGTAGCTACACAACTACACATCCCTGTCACCAAGAAATACATTACACAACTCAATATTCACCTTGACAGTTCTGGAACCACCTGTCACACACAGCCCCTGCAGCGCTGCTCACTTCTCCTTGGAAGTCTCTCGTGGAAGCCTGAGGGTTCTCAAATTTCCTGCTTTTTGTCTCCATAAATCCAAGATCACAAGTGATGCAACAGAAATGTGCTATTTACCCTTAATAGTATCTGAGCTGAACAGTAAAACTCAGCTGCTGAGCATTGTCCCCAGTCCCTGAGGCAATGCCAGACTTTCAGCCCCTGACTTCCTTCACTCCACTGCTCTGCTCAGTGATGGCTCCCAATGACATTAATTAGAATTAAAACTAAAGGCCAAGCTGTCAGAACATGATGCAGTTACACACAATTCTGCAAATTTGACTGTTAATTTCTCTTACTATTACCACCAGTATTTATTGTGAAGATTTTTACCTTGAAGCCAACGAACTCATGCATTTGCATTGAACAGTGAGGACTGTCTGCAGGGAAGAATTAAATTCAGAATATAGTACTGCCAAAGCGAAAAGAGGTTGCAGGAATTAGATAACATATTGCCTATGTTTTAATTGATGTTTTCTTCTTTTAAAAGAATAACGATCATTTTATTTATACAACTAAAATCTGAACTGCACTCTAAACCCTCTCCCGTCATTGAACCAACTACTACTTTATTCCATTTTTATGGTAAAATTACAATAATTAGTCTTAACTGGACAGGCGAAAACAAACCACTTTATTCCATATTCCAAAATATTTCAGCAATCATAAATTACTTTTCTCTAATGCAAGCACTAATCTGGAACACAATTATTTAGAAACTTAGACTGCATTTATATTCAAGCATAATGACTAGTACCCTCAAATCATGGTCAATTCACTCACCCTCTCAAAAACTAGTGTCCACATGGGAACCTTGTTCTGAACAACCACTTTAAACAACTGGCCCCAATGCCCAAGATTTTCATCACATCAATTCTCCAGGCTCACATTACTTCAAGCTTTCCAATTTCATATGCACAATTTCAAGGTACAAGTTAAAAGTAAAGCTATATATGGAGGTCTTTCAGAACTTGTTTTCTGCACATTAATATGTATTGTTGATGAACAGTTATTTTGGGGATCCTCATTTCCAAATGCTAAAAATTGTACATAGAAAGAAGAGAGTACAGGACTTGACTTTTTACATGAGTGTGTAACAAGTAAGAAATGCAAAGCTATGGGAAAAAAAAACCATATGAAATCAACCTCAAACCAGGCAAGGCAGAAATAAAACCAAAAGAAAATCCAAAGTTTTCCAAGTCCATACTCAAAAACATATAGAGGTCTAAGCTGAGCACAGCATGGAGAAACATATTTTAGTTTGCATAGAAAATATTTTTTATTTCCTGGCAGTAAAAACAGGACACTGATCTCTCTCTGCCACAGTCTCAGTCAAGGATGGGTGGTAAAAATAATGGTCAGAAACAGAGCTCCAAGGACTTTATTTGGTAGTTGTATTTGGAGACATTCAGGGGCCAAAAGTTATTTCAACAATGAAGTAAATCCCCTCTGTGCCCAGACAGCCCTTCCATTGGGGCAGTCTATAGTTACAATATAAACAAGATCACAGTTAATATCCAGCAGAGAGATGCACGCCTTGGCTGGACCACAATCTGTAGCCCTTCCTGGTGCTGCTGACAGCATCAGAGCTCACCAAGCATTGGTCAGGAGGACCCAGTATGGCTGCTGTTTCAATCAAAACTAATTCATCCCCTCTGGGCTTTTCCACCTTTTTGCTCATGGATGCAAACCAGATGGAATAATTAAGGTTGGAAAAGACCTTTCACGATCATCGAGTCCAAGCTTTGACTAAACACAATCCTGTTACCTGAACCACGGCACTAAGAGCCATGTCCAGTCATTTCTTGAACCTCTTCTTGTGCTTGGCCAAATTTTCAGTGAAGAAATTCTTCCTGATTACAAACCTGAATCTCCCTGGCAGAGCCGGAGGCCATTTGCTCTTGTCCTACTGCTTGTTACCTAGAAGGGACCAATCCCCACCTGGCTACACACTCCTGTCTGGTAGCTGTAGAGGGTGATAAGGTCTCCCTTGAATCTCCTTTTCTTCAGGATAAACACTCCCAGCTCCCTCAGCTGCTCCTCCTATGACTGACCCTCTAGAGCCTTCACCACCCTACTCTGGGCCTGGCTATTTGGCCACTTTTTAACCCAACAAAGTGTGCACCTATCCAAGCCACGGGCTGCCCACCTCTAAGGAAAATGCTGAGGGAGACAGCAGTGAAGGTTTTACTGAAGTCTAGGTAGACAACATCCAATCCTTTCCCTCATCCAGCAGGTGAGTCACCTGGCCATAGAAGATCAGGCTTTTCCTTTTCCAATCCATGCTGGATGGGCCTGATCCCCTGCTTGGCCTGTATGTGTGCTGTGATCACACTCAAGATGATCTGTCCTTCCCTGGCTGACAGGCCTGTAGTTCCTGGATCATCCTCCCAACCCTTCTTGCAAGATGGGCATTACAGGCCAACCTTCAGCCATCCAAAGCCTTCCAGCTTAACCAGGACTAAAGATAAATGATGGAGAGTTCCTTGACAAGTTTTTCCACCAGCTCCCTCAGTACCCTCAGGCAAATCCAATCCAGCCCTAGATTAGTGGGTATCCAAGTGGCACAGAAAGTCACTAACTGTGGGATCTCAGCACCTCAGGACTGAGGTGCCGAGTCACCGAGACCACCCTTGGGGGGCTCGGGAGTCCTGGAATGTTGCCAGAAGTGTCTGGTGGCTGGACTTTGACCCTACACAGGAGACGACACCTGTATGAGGATAGGAGGATTTCACTGGGGTGAATGGTGAAGGGATTAGTTAATTAGAGGGTGAGACACAGGGTTTAGGATTTCTGTACAGGGGGGTTTAGAGAAGTAAGATGGAGGAATTGGGGCGTGTCCTGTCCTTCTTCTTCTTCTTCTTCTCCTCCATCTTCTTTGGTGATGGTGGCACTTTGGGATTGGTCATTACTAAAAGTGCACCGGGCAATAAGGGTAAAAGGTATTGGGGAAAAATGATAAATATTGTACACGTAACTTTGGGTATAAAGATAGGTGACTGCCCGGAAGGCGACACAGTGTGCTCATGGCTGGCTGCTGAGCAGACCTCTGTTGGGCAGAAAGAAAATCTTTTAGATAAACAATTAATAAACACAGAGACCGAAAGAAGAACTGAAGCCTCTTCTCGTCCTTTGATACGCGGGCTGCCCCAAGGCCACCTCGGGCCTTTCCAGGCCCTCCAAACAGCCGAAAACCGGACAACTAACTACTTCCTCCTGGATTGCAGAGAGTCTGTTCTGCTCCCCATCTATGTCTACCTGCTCAGGGGGTTGGTTTGATGGTTTCCCTGGGCATAACTGAGGCAAAGAAAGCATTAAGTACCTCAGTCTTTTTCTCATCCTTGGTGACCATGTTTACCACCCCATGCTCAGTAAAGAATGGAGGTCTTCTTTGACCCTCTTTTTGTTATTAATGTGTTTATAAAAACACTTTTTGTTATCTTCTACAGCAGTGGCAAGACTGAGTTCTAATTGAGTTTTGCCTTTTTAATTTCTCTCTACATGACCTAACAAAATCCTTGTACTCCTCCTGAACTGACTGACCCTTCTTTAAAAGGTTATAAACTCGCTTTCTTTCCCCTGAATTCTAGAGAAAGCTCTCTACTCAGCCAGGCTGGTCTTCTTCCCTTCCAGCTCATCTTTTGGCACACAGGCAGCCAGCTCCCATACCTGTAAGATTTCCTTCTTAAAGGATGTCCAGCCTTCCTGGACTCCTTCACTATTTAGCATTCTTTCCCAAGGCACTCCCTGAACCAGTGTCCTGGACAAGCCAAAGTCCACCCTCTGGAAGTCCAAGGCAGAGGTCTTGTTGACCCCCTTCCTTACTTCAGCAAGAATCAAAATCTCTGTGATTTAATAAGGAGGTTGTAATGAGATAGGAGTCAGTTGGAAATGGCCTTAAACTACATGTGGAGAGGTTTAGATTAGATATTAGAATTTATATTTATTTTTTTTTCACTGAAGAAGAGTCAGGCATTGGAATTACTCCACTGAGGGAGGTGGTGGAGTAACCATTTCTGGAATTGTTTAAGAGGCATTTGGATGTGGCACTTGAGGAGCCAGGTTTAGAGGTGATTATGGTGGTGCTGGATTGATGGTTGAAGTAGACAAACCTTGAAAGTCTCTGCCAACCCTGATGATTCTGTAATTCTGAAAGGCAATAACATGAAACTGGTGTATGCAGAGGAAAAAAAACATCTAATCCCAGAGAAGGTCAAAAAATACCCACATACATTTCTAATATGAAGAACTTTGTCACAGCCAGAGCTGAAAGGAGAATTTGGCTTAGCTGCCACCAACAAACAAGCCTGCAGGGAAATGCTGCTGCTGCATGCAGGAATTCTTGGGCATACAGTTGTAAGCTACTTCATTACAAGATTAAAGACTTTGAATATCCTCTTGATACAGGCTTTGCTAACATATACTGCGGGTAGGCTGCTGCCAGGCACAGGTTTGGTTACCAAAATCAAAGAGTCTGGACATACACAATCTATTTACAGAAATGCTTCTAATTGCAAGAAAAGGCTGAATAAAGCCAGCAAATACAATTTCCTCTAAGAGGACAAAGTACTCTTTTCCCTTTTAAATATTTGCACTAATATTCTGTGGTTACCAGCAGATTACTGAAAGAAAAACTTTGCCTCCTCCCAATTTTTGCCTTTTTCCTGTTTCATGCGTATTTCTTTGCAAACATCTCTGACTGGCAGTCAGATGCTCAATTTTTGATGAAAGTAATGATAAATGAATCCAAAGAATCTGTGATTACCTTCTTTACCTTGGACTCATTTTGAAAGCCTTCAGAAGAATGTAATTAACCAGTGAACAAAAGCTACAGAGCTGTAGAGGTGGGAAGGGACCTCTGGAGGTTGCCTGGTCCAGCCCCTGCTCAGAGCAGGACCAACCTCCAGCCAGGATCCAGCTGCTCATGTCCCTGCCCAGGCAAGTTCTGAATTCCTCTGGGGATGGTGATTACACAGACTTTCAGGGCAACTTGTCCCAGGGTTTGACCTCACATTCTGAAGAATTTCTGCTTTATATTGAACTGGAATTTCCCTTGTTTCAACCTGCAAGATTAAGAAAATATCAGCGATGGCTATTTGAACCCTTAAGAATGGCAAGTGTTGGCACATCCCAACTCCTCAGCACCGAGAAGGGAAAGTGGAAGGAAAAAAGTCTACATCAACTAAGTTTATTAGAGACACACACATATGGTCAATTCTCTCTCTTCCCAGAGCTTATCCAGGTATTTTGGCCAAGGGCCCAAGGTGCTTTTGATTGTGGCTCCAACCTGGACTCTGGGTCAGTGCCATAAGGAGCGGCTGTTTTGTTTGTATTTGTTTCCAATTCTACCATTAATCAACTCTTTAGGAAATTTTTAAGTTTCACACACTGTGGATTTTGAAGATTAAATGCTCAAAATATGTCACCTGGATACAAATGGTTAGATAAGATTTCTGAAGAGAAGATTATGCGAAGAATTACCAGATGCAGTGAAAGAGCTCAGGAAATGCTTCTGAATTGCTGGCACCATTAAATTTGTCCCTGATGTTTCTCTTTTCATCTGCAGAACTATTTCTTTTTTTTTTTAAGTCAGACATAAAAAGAAAGCAAATAAACTCTGGTCAAGAGTACAACAGACGGAACAAATGTTTGAATTGGTTTGAACATGTTCAAAAGTTTTGTTGAATTATGCAGGCTGCAAACGTGTATATCAGAAAATACAGATTGATGGTAATTTCTGATTTAATATTGACCCAAATAAAATATGTGAGTATATTTTAATCTTAAGACAGTGCCAGTTGACAGTAGTATTTCCAACAAAAAAAAAAAAAGACATTTTTGTCTTTATTGCAAGAAGTACAAAAATAAGAAAGAAAACAATATTAAGAGGCAATAGTAGAAGCTATATCCCAAAGCAGGAAAATGTCAGCTATGCAAACTGTATATACCAATTTGTATAAATCCGATGTAGACAGTTGGTCCTTTTCCTTATTTTCATCAGGAAGTTCTAGCACCAAGCTGTGTATCACACAGGTTGCACGTGATAGGACCTTATTTTTCTCTTTCATTGTCCCTGTTAGAGATCAGTCAGACCAGAGAGTGATTTTAAGAATAACCTTTAAACTGATCAGTCAGCTCTGTCATCCCATGTGCCTACTGAAACAAAAATGACAACTACATTCACCTAGAAAACAGAAAATTAAAGGCCAAAAGCTGCCCCTCCAGTTCTTACTCAGTTCAGCAGTAGCCACAGTCTCCTTTCCATTACAGCATAGGGATGCTTCCTCTTCCACAGGAAAGTCACCTGCTGGTTTACACACATCCTGCCATTTGTTTTATCAGGAGACTCCAACAATCTAGCACACACAACACTACCAAGCTGGTTTTGACTCTCTTAGTCTAGATTCTTCTTCTGGTTAAGATGTGTCTGTAAAAAAATGTAATTTTAAATGCCAACAAGTCAACCATTCATCCCCCAGGTGAAACTGAAGCACAGAAGAATGTGCAAAATAAATTGACACACTAAAGGCCTTTCTTGAAACTTTTACAATCAGGACATGAAAGTGACAAGAAAGTCTTCAGAAAACTTCTTAGGTTTTTGATATAGGGCAAATATGAACAGCAAAACACATTCTTTAGGATAAAAACCATGCAAAATGCTGGCTCTTGGTGGTCTAATTCTTGACATCTCCTGAATTGTTCTTCCTGATATCAACTTAAATACAGTCATCTTGATGAATTTACCTCAAGACAAATTCACAAAGTAGATTACAAGGAGGTCAACTGAATATTTTGGGGTCAAGACTGTTAGGGGATGGGAACCATGGATTTGTGACTTGTTCCTCTAATCCTATGAGAAATAAACTTGGGGTATCAGATTACTGAGGTACTTAAGGTACAAAAAAGTTACAGTAGGTATAGAACAACCATTAGGTGGTAGTATGAACAAAAGTACTACTATTGAATAAAGATTAAATTGCCAGAACGTGGTGAATCTATTCAAATAAGGTTCTTCTGTGAACCTACATTTCATTAGCATGAATAGAAAAGCAGGAAAGTGAGAGAAGTAAGCATGCCCAAGTGATACAGGGAAAACATTACCTCCATGTGACATTTCTTTGTTTTTCAGTCACATTGACAACTGCATTTTGCCATCCACTGAGATCTACAAATCTGCAGGGCACGGTTGGGATTTTGAAAACCTATGGCCACCACAGACACTCTGACTTTGTGATTACTGTTCATCATGCCCTTCTGGCCTCACACTGCTAAGAAAACAATGCCTGTAATGCAGTTTGCAGGAATTAGACCAGATAAGCTTGATGCTCTCTTAATATTAACAGCTCAGTTAATGAAAAACCCTGATAAAGACCCCAAAATCCAACACAGTTTACCTGCATCCAACAAGGCATGAGCAGAATCATCTGGTACTTTAGACAGGAAGACAGTGCATAAAAAAATGAATAAAACATTAATACACAGCAGTCAATCAAATGACTAAAGCAGTTTTGAAGGGATTTTTTATTAGTATTATTATTATTATTTTTGGCAGGTGGTACCAAAGTACTCTGTCTGCTCCTAAACTTGTGTCTCTCAGCTGGAAACACAATGTGCAGTTCTTGTGCCGCAAGGCTGAATTAAACTACATTTTAAATTCTATACTCCAATATATTGGAATATGTATCCCAATATAACCAGTTAGATGGTGCCCAGGCCAGTTCTGACCTTCGCTGCTGGGCCACAGGCAGCTCTGCGGTGTTTTATCTCAAAGATACCTTGGCTGGCGGCAGAGTGCAGCGGGGCACAAGACAGGACTCCGTTCTCCTCAGGGGAGAGCTTCTGGCGATGGTGAAGAAAAGAAGGGAGCGGATTCTGCTAGAAGGTAGCCAGATGTTTATTCCATGAGCACAGATATGTCTGCACTGGGCTACTGCTGATAACAGAATGGAGCCGCATGGTCTCATTCACATTTTAAGCTCAGGACAGGGGAAGGGGAGGGGACAGGTGAGTCACCAACCAGGTGAAGGGGCAGGGTCTCCAGGTACTAGGGTCACCTATCACACGACGCCTTGCTGGTATGTTAGCCTGATTGACAGGGCACACTCAGCGAGGGGCGAGGGGGAAGGGAGAAGGTAAAACAGGATATTGCAACACACCACAACATATTCAGGTAAAAACTTCCTACAAAACTTCACAAGCAAAAGGAAAGAATACTTAGTTCTTATTAATTTTCATATTTCCAGTTCTGTCTTCAAAAAGGAAATGCTAAAAAGCCTACGATCTGTCAACCCACTCCAATTCTAAGTGGTTCACCTGATCTCTGTTTTTTTCTATATAAAGTCACTGATGAATGCAGCAGAAAGAGCATGGACACTTACCTTTTGGGAGGGCAGAACACAATGTTACCAAGGATTCTACCTTTGCATGTACAAAAGGCTGGGGTAGAAAAGGCAGCAAGCCTGTAACTTATTTTATTTTTTTTTCTAAGACACTTGAAAGAGTTTAAGTGCTAGAGGGTATGCTTTCCAATGCTTATGTAACCTGTTACACTTTGACAACAGGGCTTTTTTCTGCTCTAAATAGTCTAGCAAGCAGTCTAGGAGCTGGTATAAGCAGTAGAGAGGCTGCAAACAGGACTGGAAGAAGATCTCAGTATCTGGCTGCCTCCTGAATTTAAAAGATAGGAAAAAAGCTGCACATCTGCAACTGGCAGGAAAACAGGCATGAGATTCAAACCCACAGGGCAGTCATCTCCAAAAAAGCCCAAGCAACAAAAAAATCCCAACGTGTGACACAGTCCACAACTACCTCTAAGCCAGCACAGCATATTTCACCATAACTTTAAGCACTCCTTAGTATAAGACTTGAGTTTTGGTACTGTCCCACATCCCTTCTGTGGTCAGCAGGATGATATTTTTGCTTTAGCTTTCACATCCTTAACAAATCCCCACCTCTCCCTACTAATGTAACCAGCACTTCAGCAAGCCCTCACTATGGCTCAGCACACACAGATAAGCCATTCCTAAAACTTGATTCAATCATCATTTCTCTCTAGAAGTGCAAAAGAGAAGAAATCCTTCAGGGAGAAGAAAGAAAACCCCAAACCCCAAGACAAATCAGAAAAGTATCATCAATGAGCATGTCCTGTAACATAAGTATTTATCTACAGAGAACTACAAGGAGAGCAAACAAGCTATTAATTTGCAAAGGTCACTAAACAACCATCAGATAACAGGATTCAAACACTACTGACATGAACTGAATTTCAAACAGCTGTGGAAGGCTTCAGTTTTGTTTTCTCAATTTCGTGAACAAACCACCAAATGCTATCAAGGGTGCTGGTGCACCAGGAACTGAACAGGGAGACAGGTTAGGGAACAAGAAGTCTGCAGTACACTAAAGGAAAAAACCTAAAGACTGTACCATATCAGGGTGAATGTTTTGGGGTGAAAGTCTTCACCTTTTTGGACAGCCAAATCAGCACTCTTTGCCAGCACAGACACTCAAGAACCTTTTAGTCCAAGTCCTCTGCTCAACCAGGCTTTGCATGCGTCATCAAAAGTCTTCTGGGAATGAGGCTGATAAAATGCACCATCCTCAGAACACCCAAACACTTTTATTTTGACAGACCCTCCCAAAACAGCCACGATCATCAGCACAGTAGAACTCCCGCAAAGAAAAATCTGATTGCCAGTTGTGAGTAAAAGCAAGATTAGATGGATTAGTACAGACAGAAATGTAAGTGGAATGGAGTTGTGAGTTTTACCTTACACAGTGCCTAAGATGCATGTAAAGAGTGCATTTACCTGCTGCAAATACAGAAAGTCTGGGAGCAAGAATTTGAGTGCTTATTTTCAAGTTTTTCTCAATAGCACTGCTACAAGGAACAGGGCTGTTCTGAGGAGATGCAATTTTCAAACCATTACTTTGAAATCACTAGAAAGGGAAAAGAGGGGAGAAAAAAATAAACCAGAGATAATTCCATCACTGGCATTCAGTCTGCCCAGCAATAAACTCACATGCCTTGAACAGAAAGGGAAGTATCTGGCTCTCCTGCAAGCAGAGGCACTGCAAGCAGAGATGTGCTGCATGCATCAGCCTGAAGAGAAGGGTGGCTGCCTCCCAGCTTGCAGCACTGCACCATCTGTGGCCTTACCTGCTCCAGGAAAAGCTGCAGCTGGAGCACCGGCTGCTACGTGGGTTCCCCATGTCTGCTACTCCAAGGGCAAAGCCATAAATGAAGACTTAAGAATAAAAAATAAAACTTGTGGAGCTAACACACAGTATGTTAGCACATACTGATTCAGTTCCCCTTCTCCCTCTGCCTCACAGTTATTGTTTATTTAGACCATGGGCACCCTGAACTTCTCCCTATATTTGGATGCTGACACCCCAAATTTCACCATGCACCAGAATCAGGTCAGGCTGTGCTGCTAAACAGGGTCAGGATTTGTCAATGGATAAGCCAGTGAGACTCTCCAAAGGGTTTTATTCATTAATTAAGAGATATTACAAAACAAACCAGTACAAGCCAGTGAGAGCTTGCAAATAAATAAGTACAGTTTGTCAACAAGCTTAAAGATTGTTACACTCAACTGGCTGAAAAGATGGGAAGAGGTTGGCTGGTGCAATGAAGGCAGTGGGAAGCCTTGATTTAAATAAACATAACATTTTTTTATCCTAATTTGCATTTTCTATAAAGTTAAATCTTAAATTTATAACTTTCTTTCTTAAAATAAAGTTATCTAACTGAGCAAAGAATTATCAAAATATATTGACAGGCAGCTATATACTGTGACATTTGGTGCATTCCTCTTTGTCACCAGATAAATAGAAACAGCATAAATCTTCTAATTACTAAAATTAATTATTTGTAATATTACTTTTGGCTTGGATGACATTGAGCATCCAGAGACAAGAGAAAAAACCCCTATTCCAATTAAACAGCAGTTTTATCTGGGCCTCCATAGAGGCTGTCCTGGTTCTCAACTACAACCTCCTCCAGTTAGATTAACTGATTAATTAAACTGAAATTATTGGAGGTTTGAAGTAAACAGTCTTAAAAACACTCAACCCCACTGGACCTGGGGTTGTAGCTGGAAATCAGCTGCAAGGTTAAAGCAGACAGCAGCCCTCACAACCTGGCCTCCAGCTCAGAGGGTTTCCTGCTGAAGGACTTCACCTCATCTCAGATCTGACTCCATCCTTGTTCCCAAAGAAATTCTGACCCAGAAGGTGAAATTGTGCCATGCAACTCAACAAATCCAAGTAGTTCCTTCTTGGTGCAATTTAGCTGTTCAAATGTGTCTGAAGGACACAAGTGTTGCCATGTCACCAGGGAAAGGGTCCATGTCGTGGTGTAAGGATCTGGTCTGAGGCAGAAGGGCTGAGTTGGGCAATCACTGACACTTGAAGTACATCACAGAGTCACAGAGAACTCATAAAACCTCCCCATGTGCCTTATGCCATGCCCACTGAAGTTATTGCAGGGTTGAAGTGCCAAAATGTATTTTTTGTAGCTTGTCTGTCAAACAGAGCTGGCAGCAATTCTTCACAAGACAGTTAAGTTCACTCATCAACCTTAATCCCTCTACTTTCACTCTGTTGGGGACTCTGGGGTTTCAGTTCTCTGTGGAGATGCTATCTGTCTCCCAATCCTACACCAGACAAGAAGTGTTCCAAGGTTACTTTAAGCCAATCTGGACAGTCATCAGGATACTCCCATAAGGCATTACTGATGAGATTAACATTAGCTATTACAAATCAGTGAAGAAATCTAAAGGTGACAGTGAAAAAGGCTCAGGGAACATCAGAACGAGGCACTGCAAGAAAGAGAAATACATTGACAATACACTCACATCCCCTGCACAGACTTCTCTGCTGGTCACCCCATCTCAAAAAGGATTTAGAAAAACAAGAAAAGGCAGAGAGGATTAAAAGGATGGCTGTAAGTGCCAGTTTCCAGACATATCAGTAGACTGAGGATATCAGAACATGTTCAAAAAATGTGTTTGATGATAGAAATGACAGAGAAAACAACAACTATTCATCATTTTTTTCTTGACAGAGAACTAATGATCATGCTGTGAAATTATCAGCTAGACAGCTTAAAAGAAAAGTATTTCTTCTTCTACATTTGCTTGCTGCAAGATACTGCAGGCATAGCTTTGGGTATTCCAGAGCTTAAAAAAACTTCAAACAGATTTATAGGGGTAAGGCCAGTGGTGGCTGTGATGCGCAGGGGCTGGAGCGCAATGCCTGGATCCAGCAGCCCAGAGCAGTAGAGGATATGAAGGGAAGGAAGGGCTCACCTCACACTCAGGTATATTTTTATACATTCCCCACCATGGTGGTTTTGGCTGGGATAGAGTCAATTTTCTCCAGAAGAGATGTGAGGTCTGTATTTTAGGTTTTTGCTGAAAACAGTGTTGATGACACAGGGATGTTTTTGCCATTGCTGAGCAGGGCTTACACAGAACCAAGGCCTCTTCTGCCTCTCCACCAGTGAGGAGCTGGGGGTGCACAAGGAGCTGGGAGGGGACACAGCCAGGACCCCAACCAACCCAGGGGACATTCTGTACCATGCAGCATCACACCCAGTACGTACAGCTGGGGGGAGAAGGAGGAACAGAGAGACATTCAGAGTGATGGCACTTGTCTTCCCAAGTCACCCACACTGCATGATGGAGACTTGCTTTCCTTGGGATGGAGGAACACCTGTCCATGAGAAGTGGTGAATTAATTCCTTGTTTTGTTTTGCTTTGTATGCATGTGTGGCTTTTGCTTTACCTATTAAACGGTCATTATCTCAATCCATGAGTTTACTCACTTGTACTTTTCTGATTCTCTTCCCCATCCCACAGGGATAAGTGAGTGAGCACTGTGTGGAGATGAGTTGCTGCCTGGGATTAAATCATGACACCCCCAAATACCCGGTTACTGGCCAGTATAACAGAGAATCCTGGGGTGGCAGGCATCCAGCCATATCTGTATGGGTGTTTATGTACACACACAAGATCAAAGCTTTATATCTAAGGGTGGTCCCAGCCCAGAGGGAGCTGTGGGACGATCTTCACCACAGCTTTGGACAGTACCTTGTTCGTGAGCAGCAGCCCTGTGTGCTTCCTACACACTGCCAACAGAAACCCTTGAGAGTTTCAGCAGCTGGAGGTGTGCTCACCACCCCATCCCAGGCCAGGGGTGAAGCCTTCCCTCAGAGGCACTCCAGGGATGCTCACCAGCTCTGTCCCTCTAGAAAGATGTGATTCCAACAGCCAGCAAAGTGGCAGATCTCTCTTCTGCCAGCGACCCACACTTTGATAATGGCCTCACCCAGCCACCATTTTCTGGATTCACACCAGGAAAGTTCCTCAACCTCCATCATCCATCTCCACAAAGAACAGTGGCAAAAACACCCTTGCAGTCAAGTCCTCCTCCTCCTCCTTCTGAGCCAAGGCAGGAAGAAAACGAGTTAAAGATGGGAGGGCAGGGTGAGAGGAGGGACTCATGAAGCCTGGCTGGAAAAAGAGCAAAGACTTGCTGTGATAACTTGGGGAAACAGGATGTCGCAAGGAGTCAAATGCCCACGCTGTTCCCACACCCTGATCAGAGACTGTCCAGGCTCCCCACCCCCCTGAGGTTTGTCTTTATTTTTAGCAAGTGCAAAAAAAATCCCCAAGGCAACACTGTACTGACAAATATAAATTACTCTGAGAAAACCCCAAGATTTTCTCTCTAGCTCTAATTTTCTCTCTAGCTCTCCTCCTCTCGGAGGTAATCTCATACCTTCACAATAACAAGATCAAGACAAAATACATCTCTGGTCTGCCTGCTGGGGGTGTCAACAAAACACTTTGCATCTCCCTGAAGCACTGGAAACTACTGCAAGGCAGAACATTTTTCTCTTAGTTCCCCTACAGCTCTAAATAAGCCTCTGTTACTTCAAGTAGTAAAAAGGTACTGACAAAATCAATCAAATTTGCCCTGCTAGTAGTATTCTCCAGGCCACCATAAGAGTGATTGAAATACCAATACCCTTAGTAGTCCCACATAAGGACGGGCTACTTTCAAACATCATTCTCTAGAGTAAAGAGGAAGTTTGCAACTGTTCAAAACTTGCTTCAGTTTAAGAGCTGCACAAAAAAGGGAACAGTCTCACTAGGTCTTTCAGTTAAAGTTCAGAGCTCTGAACCTGCCAAGGAAATGGGGTGTCCCATTCCAGCAGTCTATTAGGTGGCCACAAAAATAAATGTACCAAATCCTATTCACCAGCAAAGGTACCTACCTGATGAACATACATGTTTTGCACATGTAAAATCTTATTCATCTCCTAATCATGCAAACAACAACCATGTAGGCACAAATCCAATTTCATATAGTACTTATATTTGCATTTTGTAACAAGAATGAAATTGTCCAAATGAATTTTTCTTCTGAAAACTTGTCCAAAGAAATCAGAAGTCAATGAAAATATTTCTTTCTACTTAGCAACTTAAAAAGGCCTTGGATTAGGTTCCAATATATGATTGAGACTCAAGAAAACACACATGGTCTCTTTCATTTTTAATCTCCTACAGACATAGCACATTCAAAGGAATCTAATTGATCTGCTAATGATGCAATAAAAAAATCATTCTTACAGCAAATAAAGTACATTAACACTAACCATATTTAAAGATCCTGCTGAAATGAACCATAATATTTGTTCCCTTGCCATTTAAGAAAGAATAGTTTCATTATTAAAAACACAGTGGATGCAAGGCTTTGCCATAACAACTTCTGCTTTTTTTCTTGCTTTCATTTTTCATTATTTGTTCTCCCCAATGCATTTTAGTTCCATTAAAATTGGACATTTTGGAAAGTGACTGCTGATTTTAAAATTGGGAAAATTTCTGTTGCTCAGCTTCAAAGACATTAAGCTATACACAGAAATGCACAAACACATGTATGTACAATTCCAGCCTTCAATTAATACTGACTTTGTCATACGCTGCTTTGATGGAGGCATTCTCCCCATTTTTTTCAGCGGCTGAGACACTTGGGGGAAGAAAAATACCATTACCTTGCATAAGAGGAGAGTTTTCTTAGCCAGCCTGCAAAAGACCCAATCCTTAAACACAGCCTGGAAATTGCACTTTCTGTAGGTTTGTGAAAGGCAGAGATAAGTACATATTTACTGGGAAGCAAACATAGAACAGAAATAGCAAGAAGATTCATAACTTAAATTGAAAGGCCTTTAAATTGAATAGCAAGAAAATTCACAACTTAAATTGAGTAAAAAACCCAAAGCCAAGAGCTGCAGTGCCTTTGTGCAAGCAGCTTCCCCCTGCTCCAGAGGCTGTGGAATCCCACCTGAGCCTGGAGGAGGCCACGAGGGCTGGTGGCAGTGAGGACACGGGCGACACACCGGAGTGGGAACCAGAAAAAAATATACAAGGAATGGTGACCCAGAAGACACAGAAACAGAGAGAAAAGGCAAACAGAGAATTGTTGGGCTCCTTGCTGACGTGATTCACTTCACAGAATACATCTATGTGTTCTATACTTTAGGCACAGACAGACCACATGAAGATAACAGCGTGCTAAGCTGACCACACGCCCTCAAAGCCATCCACACAGCAGCCTCGAACATTCTGCAAAGATTTGCAAATGCTTTAGTTCCTCTTTGTTTTCTACACTATTTCCTTTTCACTCTCTCTACTACTTTAGTTTGTGAAGCCAAAACCTCTGATCAAGCACCAGATTAAAAAAAAAAGGCATATTACAAAAGCATTCTTTATTCCTGCATTTGAACAAAGCTGACATTTCACACACATTCATAATTCCCATCAGCTAAGAGGGTTTACAGGACAGACACACTCCCCGTGGGCTCTCATTTCTGTAATGGATTCTTTACTAAATCTACATGCCAGTAAAGGATGGACTGTAGATATTCAAACAGCAAAGCTAATTAACTAAATATAACTACTTCCTTTCAAACTTTAATAGATGGTAAAAATTTCCATCTATCTATTTTTATGTGTGAACTGGAAACATATGTGAAACTCAGTAGTCTTCTGTCATGGAAATGAAGGATGGCATTTTCAAGGTACATCATCAGGAATCCTGCAGTGAAGTGAGGGCTGTTAGCTTCACTGCTGTGGCAGGTCCTTGGGATTAGATGACAGATTACTTTTCATCTCTAATTTTTATTGGATTTGGAGATGTGCTTTTTAGTTTCACAGAAATGCTTCTTTATATGAAGGATGCATTTACCAGCTCTCTACTTTGCACCTCCATTTCAGGAGATTTGTAGCCTTATCAGCAGAAGTAAACATCAGTACTTAAAGAATTCAATATGGAGCACATTTATTATAATTTCTTAGTATTTATTAGCTAAATTTGCTCACCCCAAATTTAAAATGTTCAAATTGTTACAGCACATGAAACCACACTTTCTAATGTCCATCCTGCTCCTCAAGAACCATTACTGGCGTAAAGAGGGCTCACACTTTTGCCAAAATAACCTAAGGCAGACTAATATTTTAGCTCCTTTCCAGATTCTGCATGCTTAATTTC
This sequence comes from Zonotrichia albicollis, assembly GCF_047830755.1. Classification (NCBI taxonomy): domain Eukaryota; kingdom Metazoa; phylum Chordata; class Aves; order Passeriformes; family Passerellidae; genus Zonotrichia; species Zonotrichia albicollis. The sequence goes on from NC_133819.1 coordinate 141,894,305, forward strand.
AATATAAAGTAAAAAAATTTGGGTCAACCTCATATCTTGCACCTCTTGCTGCCTTTGTTGTTGCAAGAAAGATACCAAATCCTCCTACCCCCTCTGTCCTGTGCAAAACTGACAGGCTCTGAACCACTGAACTTTCAATAGCTTTATTCTCTCCACGGAGGTGAGAAATGTGCATCTAGGCCTGGGTTTTACCTCCCTAAAGCTGAGACCTGTGTTTAGCCCCTCCAGGAAAGGGCAGAGACCTCCACCAACCCAAGCCACAGGAAGGCTGCAACTTCAAGAAAGCAAAGATACAAATATTTTATTGAAAATTTGCTGCTTAGACACTTTGGTGTTAGCGTAAAGGGAGAAGGAGAGATGAGAGACAGACCTTGTGAGGTCTAGAAAAATTAACCTGCAGAGCCATGTGAAAGAGCTTGAAAGGGCTAGAACAACTACAGGAATACATGCAGAGATGTGGTGGGCAAGATTTGATGTTCATATACAGAAGAAAAGGAAAGAAAACCATCATGGGTGCATCAAGCAGAGCTATAATAGTCTGGTCCTCTACTTCACCCTGTGCCATGTGTCACTGTCACCACCCCACAGCACCTCTGAACAAAAGGGACACTGGCAGCTCACAACAGCAAGCCAGGAGGGGAGGAGAGGACAAGGAAAGGAGGGGAAAACCAGGAGATTCTACCATGTCAATTGCTGAGATAAGCTGACACAGTGCCACTATTCATCTGCTCTACAGGCAAAAGTCCCTGAAGGTTTTCTGACTGCCTCCACTGTGTACTTCCTTGTGGGCACTGGACCTAACAATGTTTAGGGGTATTTGAAAGGTAATCTGAGCCCAGGAACCCATGTAGCTGTGTTGATCTCCAGCCTTCACTGCTGACCATGTCTTCACACAAAGCTCAGTAAAAGGCTGATGCAGAACACTACAAAGGGTAAACTTTGTGTATATTTCCCAAAACCGAATATAGAACAGCATGAAGAGAGACATGTGAGGTATTTCAGTCTGTATGTCCAAGCTGTGACTTTGGAGAGATGTCATCTGGGCTATTCACAGCAAGGAGTTTCCATGGCCTCCCCATTCTAGTGCTCTGTAGTCAGGTTGATTAATTCAAGTAACCCTCCAAAAAGGAGATAATCACTGTTTCAGACACAATGGTTCTTATTCTCATACTTTCACAGAATATAAAACTTTCAGATAAACTGATATTATGCTAAAATGTATCAGTTAAGGGGAAATAAAAACCCCAACAAGTAAGAACAATGCATAAGGATGTAAAGAAGGCTGCTGCTTCCAAAACCACTGCATTTTGCAATGCTCAAAAAACATGCTCTCCTGAAAACTGAAACCAGTCAGCATGTAATAGTGACTTCTCCAGCAGGCTCAAGAAGTGCCATGCCAAATTCTCGGTTCTATCCACAAACTGCTGTTTGCCACCCCCTCTACTGGGCTGAAAGCAGAGCCCTGGGTGAAAAACTGGAGCAGGGCCAAAGACAGTGAAGGAATTAGGAAAGATATTCTCGTAGGGAATCACTTCAGCCTGTTGATGAAACAACACAAACACTCCTCATGTTCAGCTGTGTGAACCAACCCCTGCCGGAATGCAAAAACACCACATGAGAGACAGCTCAGGCCTGCATGGCCAGAGCAACAGCCCCAAAATATTGCTGCCTAAACTCTCTGAGCCAGGCCCTAGAAACTCAGACAAAGGCCTGAGCCATGTGAAGAAGAGTCAAGAACACACAGCTGGAGGTGGAAGCAGATCAGTGTCACAGTGACAACCACTCGAGAAGTTTTACGTGCAAGGCAACCAACACCCCAAGTTCTCACATTTGCATTAACTCACACCAGATCAATATGCTAAAGTTGTTGGATCATGCAAAATTGTATTTCCACATACCAGCACTCAATCTTCTGGAAGAGCCATGCCAAGGACCAGGAAAGAAGCCTCGTGCTAAGAAATAACTTGTAACAGAAAAAATTAAGAAATAAGAAGTAAGTTGTTGTCTGAATAAGGAAATGCAAAGCCATCCTGCAGGCATGAGGCAGTCAGTCTTGCAACCAAACCTAAGGGTCACCACACCTTTTGCACAGTCCAAGAAGTGAGTCAAGTTCTCAAGATCATTTCAGAGCTTTCCAAACCTACTAATGCTACTTTTTTTTCCTTTTTTTTTTTTTTTGGTTTGGTTTGGGGTTTTTTGTTCATTTGTTTGGTTTGTTGTTTTTCTTGTTATTGGTGTTTTCTTTGGCGGTTTGGGGGTTTTTAGTGCTTTGTGGGTTTGGTTTTTTTTTTTGCAGATCTTTGGAACATCCACAATTTTCTAATTTAGCTACTAAAGAAAAGCTTCTTACAAATCTGGAGGTGTTTCCTAATGTTTTTGTTTTGTTTTTAAAAAAATATTTTTTCAAGAAAGGAAGTCTTTAAATATTCAAGCACCTGTATTCTGGATAGTGTTGCCAGATTAATTTAGTATGAAGAGCACGCAGTGGAACAAACTGCTGGTGAAGGTGCAAAGAACCAGAACATTCAGGCTGGAGTCACCAAAACTCAGAAATAAGAAGGCAGACACAACAGAAGTGACAAGCAACAAGTTCTAAAAATCAAATTTGTTACTAATACAACAGAGATTGAATACAGAAGGAAATAGTGTTGTAAAAAAACCTTACATAAAGAAAACAGAGCATTTGGAAAGGCTGCAGACCTCAAAAAACAACCCAAACAGCTATGAAATGGGTAGAAAAGCCAATGTATTTAAATGGCCTTCAGGCACAATAAACACAGCTTGACTGGGTATAGCACAGGACAAGTCATCCAGAACTGAGATCCATGAAAACACTAAAAAATAAATATCACAGGATTCCCACATTTCAAGTGTGGCCACTGCAAAGTGTGGACCAAATTTAGCATGCCCAGCAACACAGTGAATTTGAAGTTTTTTAAGACATGTCTATGTATGGCTAGGAAGATCATGAAACTAGGGCACTGCTGGCACAGAAACCCATTCATGAATAAGAGGTATTTTTTCTCTAAGCAAGGTGTATACAAGCAAAGCTGCCGCACTTCAGTCTCCCTCCCTGTGTTGATGCAAATCAACACTTAAACATGCCCAGCTCCAGAGGCTCAGCCGAGTCCCTGGCACAAGGCTCACTTCTCTCTCTTCTTGCCCACTGAAGGTCCTGGGGAGTGTCTAATTTTCTACATCTTGCTCCTCATATCAACTTTAAGGTCATTGCTCTTGCTGCATAATCAACCCAGCCTTTGCTCAGGACAGGTACTTTTAAATTCTGCAGAATTTCCCACTCCCCCACACAATCCAGGCGACATTCTGTATAAAAGATTTATATCCATCCTTTGTACAGCAGCACAAGGTTATATAAAAGCTGGGATATGCAGAATACAAAGCAGGTGAGAAGCACATTTTAACTGGTAGGTGACACAATTAACACTGAAAATTCAAGATCATCACTCAGAAGTCTAGCACTTTAAAAAAAAAATAAAAAGAAAAAAGGAGAAAAGGTGGCTTTTTTCTCAACTGTGGCACAACTTGCAACACTAAGAGAGATCCTGGCCCTGCTCCATCAATGAGTGTTTGAAATTGGTTTCACCAGGGCCAGATTTCATCCACTGCATGTTGACAGTAACAAGACAAGCCTCAGCGTGATGGGTGCAGTTTCACAATGGCTTTACATGGATCTTAAATATGAGCTGTCCTACAAAAGGGACCTCCAATGACTCAAGCTTCTCATGGCCTTGCTGCCACCCAGAGAGCCAACCCAGGGATCTGGAACACACAACAGACAGCATGGCCACGGGGAAGGAGCTGGCAGAGCTCAGGTGGAGGAGCAGGAATGAGCTGCCAGGGCCAGGAGGATGGCAGGAAAGTTCTGATCAGCTCAGCTGCAGTTTCACAACACACAGGCTTCAGTGACAAAACCATCTTGCTGGGTTCTTCCTCCAGCCTCAGCACTTCTGCCTTGTGCTGGACTCCACAACTCCCTTCTGCAGGAACAACTCCTTTCCAGTCTGCTCTCTAAGCTCCATCATGGAGAAAGGGAGCATTTGAGATAACATCTTTTCTGGAGCACACATTTAACCCAAGTAAGTTTAAATAATCTGCTTCTGGCATGGCATCACACAATTCACTGCAACCCCAAAGAGATGCACTGCAGCACAGGGATGCTCATGGAAGTCTCTTGCCAAGGCCAACACACAACACAATTACATGCTAACATTTTCAAAAAGTATATATGTCTTTTTCATATTATTACTGTAACAAAGATATATAGCACTTTCTGCTCTTTGGACTATATCCTGCCTGACACAAAATTCCAGTTCTGGAGAACCATGTAAGTGAATGAGAACAGAGGGATACAGAATTGTCCTTGGGTTGCAAAGGAAAAACTTGAAAAACACTATAAGGGAGGGAATATATGTCACATAGCTTTAATCACCTAAGAAATATAACTGGACACCAAGCTAGTATCCCATAGTAAAGAAGGAGAGTGGCACCTCCCAAAAATCATTCAGTTTGTCTCTCTCTGCTGCTGATCCCGAGAGATGTCCAGCATAGCTTAAATGCCTACAGAAAGAAGAATCCTCTCTGACACCTGAGAAAGGGGAAAGCAAAACCAAAATCACAAGCACCTTTCTCTGCCTATTACCTCTAATGCTCAAAATTAGAAATTAAGACTTTGGGGGTCTCAAAGGTCACTACACAATGAGTAAAAAATTACAGTATAAAGGCAACACTCAAAGATACAAACAATTTATTTATAAAATACTTTTATTTTTAAAAGGGATAATAAAAAAAGAGGAAAAAGGGAGAATGATTTGTCCTTTCAACCAAAAGCCTAAAGCAACTACTTAACACTCCTTTAAGAGCAAAGGCTGTATTCCAGACATTACCCCTCAAATCAAAGTCTACCCAGAAGCCTGGGCTGCAGTCTGGCTGCCCAACAAGGACAGAAGCTACCCAGCAGACAGACTTCTTGGCCAGTTGTGGTACAGGGACAGTAGCAGTGGGGCATTTTCCCTCCTGCCCCACAGGACATAAAAACATCAGGGATAAAATGAGGACAGCATCCCAGCCACAATCCAGCCTCACACTGTGCTGGCTCAGTGATCCTCTGCCCCAGAGGGAAGATCTGGCAGGACCCCACACACCAAGGCATCAAGATCTGTTGTTACCTCTGCAATATGAACAATATAAACCATGACCCAAAAGCAAATGTGCCACACCAGGCCTAAAAAGACAGGTTTCACTTGGCTTTATTTGCTGAAGCCCAGCCCAAAACCACAGAGAAGCAGAGAAGGATCAGCACAAGGGAGCTAGAGGAACAAAGAATGGACTTTGGCTCCAGAACAAAGCTTTCTCAGCACTCAGTCTTTAATTAGTGTTACTGGACATTAATAATACTGCCTACCCTGGGAGCCAAATGCTTGGGTCCACCTCTCACAGTCCATCACCACTGCTGCAAATAGAGACGGGCATTTGGAGGTGATGCACACATTTTCTGCAGGATACAGCTTCATGGCTGCCCACGTCCCAGGCTGGCTCCACATCATTAACTGTGTTAGAAGGAAATGGAGCACAATTGGTGTGCACAGAAATCAGACCACGTTCCCTGCATGACAGGCAGGGTGTGAAAAGCATTTGCCCTGGTGGTGGGAGCTTGGGTACACACTTGGCTACAGAGGCTCAGCCCCACCAACCTCAGCAGCTCACAAAGTGCCAGGCTCAGTGGCAAGGACAGGCAGCAGCAGGGATCTGACCTGTGCAGCATTTGAGTGGTGCTATGGCTAGCCATGGCTTTTAAGCACCTTTCTCTGATGCATTATTGAGATAAAGTCAAAGGAGCCATGCAAACAACACTGGCAAAGCTGGAACTACAATCCCAGACATCCCACCTCTCTGCTGCTGATGGCAAAACGTGCTGCAAGCTACACCACACTCAGGAAGAACGGTGAATAAGTCTTAGGCCAGGGGAAGTAACTCAAGTCTGAGTTTACTTAAGAATAGTAAAAATACCAAGCACTTGAATAGTATCAGTGTAAGGCATCATATAAATGAAAAGAGCAGAATTAGACTTTTTACATCATTCCAGATCTCCTCCGAAATTTCACAAGGGCAAACCTTCTGAAGTAACAATGGCAGATGTTGTTACTGGCTTTTGTACATTTCAAATTGTTCCCACAAGAGGCATTCCCACTAAACACTTGAAGATTTAAGTTGCCAAGGAAAGAAATGACCAGCAGCAGCTTTGCTGGGCACCTCTGCACCACTCAGAGCACTAGGGCAGTGAAGCAGCTCCAAAACTCCAACCAGAGCAGAAAACTTGTGCAGAGCAAGCTGGGGAGTGACACAGCTGAAGTACCTCACAGCCAATATTAAACCCTGGCTTGTAAAGACTTCAGTGGTTTCACTGCCTGCTCGACAGCTCGCTCTGCAGCAGCACTTTAACAGGGACACAGAGGAGCCACTTGTCTCTCTTCTGCTGCCCAACAAGCTGCAAGCAGCTGGTTGTCCTGCTCAGAACCCATTTTGCCCATTCCCTCAGAAAGAAGAGGGATGTTTGTGCTGGGGACACAAAGGCCGATCTGTTCAGAGCTGGCTGCAGTGCTGGCTGACACAGGCTGGTGTCAGGGGGGCAGGGTACAAACACAGGGCTTGTCCCACTTCCCCAAAGACTGCTCCTAGCAAATGTCATTATTTCAAACATTGCACTTTGAGAATACTTGTGTGAAGTGCTCATGGAAATCTCAACTGTGTAAATTGGATTTTAATTTTATATTCAACATTTCCACTCTTTTTAAAGAAGTTAAACATGGCTACGTGTTTCCTAGCAGAAAAAGCCATGATCCGCAGAAAGCTGCTTCTCTCCTTGGCTATTGCTACCATTTGCTTGTTTGTTTTGGTGCAGCATAGGGAGGCAGGGAGGGAGGGAAGAATGATAATAAAAACATGAACATTTTTTCTCCTCACCTTGAACCGGGACAGGCTCAACAGCAAGCAGCTTTATATAGTACAATCAGCACTCGTGTGCCCACAGGAGAAAGAAAACAAAGTCATGACTCTTCTTCTTACCCAAACTTAGCCTTAATGAAATCAGCATGAAAGATATTATATATGCAAAGGTCATCCTCATCTATGTAGTTACAGGATCAGGTCGTGGACAGAGGAACCTGTACACATCAAACCCCAGCCTCCACACACACTGCAGAGCAGGCTGGGGCATTCTGCCTGGCCTTGCTGCCTGCCCACCCTGTTCAGCCTACAGAGGGGGAGTATTTTTATTTGTAGGGCCTCCCTTACTGTCAGGAAGTACCTGTGCATAGAAACCATGGATCCAGCCACAGCATGAGGCAGATGGAAGGAAAGCTGGTCTGAGGGGGGCTGACAGTGCCTGCCAGGCTCCATCCCCTTCACCACCGACTATGCCGAGCAGGGACATGGTGGAAGGTGGTTCTGGGACAGAAGCATGTCCAAAGAAAGGCAAAGGAGCTGGGAAAGGGTCTGGAGCAGGAGCTTTATGATGAACAACTGAGGGAGCTGGGGGTACGTAACCTGGAGAAAAGGAGGTTCAAGGGAGATCTTATTTCTCTCTACAACTCCTTAAAAGGAGTTTGTACAAGATGGGGACCAATCTCTTATCCCAAGTAACAGCACTAGAAGAGATGGCCTGAAGTTGTACCAGGAGAAGTTTAGATTGGATAGTATGGAAACTTTCTTCACAGAAAAGGGGTTATCAGGCACTGGAACAGGCTGCCCAGCAAGTGGTGGAGTCACCACCCCTGAATATATTTAAAGATATGTGGATGTGAAATGTAGGGATGATTTAGTGGTGAATTTGGCATCATTGGGTTAACAGTTGGACTCAATTAAGAGTCTTTTCTAACCCAAACAGTTCAGTGACTCTGTAAACCATTCCCATTCCCAGAGCAAGCAGACTAACAGCCCCTCTCTTCTCCAGCCTCCTTGGCCGCTGTGGCTCACACACAGATGTCCTTCAGCAGGGCTATTCAGAGGGCTCAAGCTGTGCCACAGGGGTCCTTCCACCAGAACTGACCCCAGAGGAGTCAATGCCAGGGGCATTGCAGCTGAGGTGCTGTTGAATCAGATTTAGTTTTCGTTATTCTATCATTTATAAAGGAAATAACATTCAAAAGATGTGGCATTATTATTCCAGAGCTGTGTCTCATTTGACTTTTCAGAATCAGTTACTATATTTTAACTGGGTATTCTCACATAATATTGTAAGAGATTTTTGTGCAGCACCCTCCAAAGCTATGATTACAGGTTTAACATAACGGCTTAGCTTCAAATCTCCATGTTTTCTAATGATGCCTGTATTTAAAAGAAAAAAACCCACAAGGTAATCGTGTTTCATTCCAGGCCTGGAGACCTCAGGGCTTCTGAGCTAACCCAATTCCCCTGAGATCTCAGGCACAAAACACAGACTTGCAGCTTCAACTTTCTTGTGATGATACCAATTCTGTCACTCTTCACTCACTCTTGAACTGTGGTCACAAATTTGCACCTCTCTGGAGACAGGGAAGCCTCAGGTCTGGCTGTTGGCCAGGTGCCATCAGCAGCTGCTGGAGCCTGCCCAGAAGCGCTGCTCATCCCAGCAGGGCTCTGCCAGCACCCAGACACAAAGCAGCAGCCTGGAAAAAGTCAGCAAGCCAAGGTTTTGATTATGCAATTACTTGTTCAGCTACAACTGCAGGTTTTCCTGCATAATCAGGCCGATAAATATCAAGCTTTTCTGGTGTTGCCTCACATCCTAAATGATGCAGTCAGAAGTCAGAAAGAAGGCAAATGATACCCAGAAAACCCAGTGGGGAGAGAAGCATTGTGTGGTTGGGTTAGGGGCAAGCCATGCAGAGACTTTGGCCTTGGTGTACTCTGCAAACCCAGAACACCTCTGATGACTGTCACAGTCTGGCACTACATACTGAAATGGCACCAAGGCAATGACAAACTTAAATTTCTCCTAGAAAACCATCAATGCATGGACAGTTCTATAGAGATGACATGAGGGCACTTACAAACCTCCTGTTCAAATGGAAAGGGATCAAATCTCTGCTGGGTGCATCTTTTTAGAAAAAAAAAAAAAACACTTCATAAACCAGCCTCCACCTGAAACTACAGTTTTGTTGTCTCCACAAACAGTGACCGCTTTTTGCTCCAGTGAAACATTATTTTAGTGTGCTTCTGCTCTTGAAGAGGTCAGGGCTTAGCTCTGAACAAGAAAGAAGACCTGAAACATCCTTTGAAAAGCTCTTGATCTGTCACCCTGGAATTCAAGGGAAAGCAGGGAGGTTTGTAGAAGAAACATTTTGATACTTCCTAATTTGATACAAATACCCACAACTGAGGCACATGTGTGACTGCAGAGCTATTCAACCTTTGTGATTAGCACAGAACTGTAAATAAAGAAACAACAATTGTTTAATCAATAATTGTTTAATCAATTATTATTGCACAAAATGGCTGAACTTGGAGACTGAACTGCTGCCACGTGTATTTTACAAAGCTTTTGCTCATCAGTGTTTGAAGGAGTGGGAAGGGAGGAGGGACAGCCTGACAAGGTCAGAGAGGCAGAGTATGGAGCCAGGTTTGCTGGGCACAGAGAAGCACCAGGGAAACAGAGACTCCATGGGCAGCCTGGAGCAGAAAGCCAGCCAGGTGAGCCACCCAGTCAGGACCAAAGAGCTGTCCAACCATTTTAAAGGGGAATTGATACAGTAGGTACTGGGGAAAAGATAATGCTGCATCAGCATCTTTATTTCCCCATCAGTGATTTATACCATTATTGCTTGCTAAAAAATATCCTAATCCCATGGAAATCAATGGGAAAGTTCATGCCAGCTTGAAGACAAGGTGGCTTTCACTCTCCCACCTCCTGCTCCACACTGGCACTCTGTAGCAGAGGGCAGGGTGTCCCCACCAGCCTGGCCATCACTGTGTCACCACCAGAGCTCAGCCACAGACAAATGGACAGGGACAGCAGGGTCTGGGTGGGGAACAGACCCTGAGAGAAACCACAACTGCAGGTGCAGCCTCCTGTAAAGCATTTCAGCAAATGAATCACCCCAAGACTCCTTCAGTGCAGGTATACTCAAGACTCATTTATTTCTGTTTTCAAAGAAAAATTAACTTAATCCACAAACAAATTCTGGCTTGGACATGAGCAAATGCATGAACAACACAAACTGTGTGCAGCCCTTGCCTATGTAATACTGCTGACAGACATTTACAGCTGCCCACACCAAGGCTAGGTCAGCTCTGGAGTTAACAGCTACGCTTTAAGGCATCCCTTAACCAACATCAGCCAATGCAATAGTGAACAGAAAGAAAGCAAAAAGAAAAAATACCCCTAAATAATATATTGCATATTCCCCCACAGAAATAATTTCCCAGCCTTTATGGCTTCATGAACTTGATTCCTTCATACATACATACATACAGAATTCTACATGAAGTCTTTAATACAGCAAAAGCTAAAAGGGAAGTGAACTTAACTTACAGCTGCATTTAGATGATATTAAAATTATACCTAAAAGAGCTTTTTTATGCAAGCTTTAGAGACCAAGAAGTCTTTTCCTCATTTCCTCCTGTATTCAAGGTTTCCACTGTGAGTTTCAGAGCAACAAGGAGGCATTCCCCCAAAAGTATGACTAACTGGAAAGATCAAATGTAAATGTCTTACAGGAATTCATATAATGTATCACTTGTGACTTCTCTACTGGAAGTGTATTTGTCTTGGCTCACATCAAATATACATCCTTCTCCACTTCATACAGTGTGCATATTGATGGAAAAGTAACAAAACAAAGTGATTAGGGAGAACAACATATCTAAATTATCCAAGAACTGAATAAATACCTGCACTTATTGAAACTAACTGTATTTTAACAAAATGGGAACAAAGTTGGTCACTGAGTTGGTAAAAAACTTTTTGGCTATGAGAATTTTCTGTGATAAATGTGATGTGACTGCAAAGATTTTCTAAGAGGAGATGATACATTGGGTAATTCTCTGCTCTTCTACACAGAAAATTCTACTTATAAAAGGTTTCAAATGCAAGTTCTAATCAGCCTTTCAAAAACATTTATTAACTTTTAGATATAAAATATTATCTCAAATTCAAACATCATAAAATTTCCCACACAAACCTGCATGTTTTCAAGCCAGCCCTTCCTTTCCTCCCTCAAAAACCAAAAGGTATTTGTTCCCCAGTCTTTTGTAAAGAGAGTGAACTCTGAAACCTCTCTAAGGTCTTAATACTATTTATGCACATAGACAAAAAGCTCTGGCAGTACTCAAACAAAAACTCAAGCATTAAGTACTAACATTTCATGGTATGCCTAGCAGAAAAGTTCAATACATATATAAAACAAGATCAACAGGGAATGATTCTAGCAACGCAGTCCAAACACAGGCAAAGCCCAGAATCAATTTCAGTTTATTTTTATTGGGTGTAATTTATAAAATGCCCATACTCACTATTTATTTCCTCAAGACTTCATAAAAAAAGTGCTGCTCTTTTGATAATCTATCCCACGTGTTTCTTAAAATAGATATAACAGAGTGAAAGGGAAACACAAAACTGTCAGATTATAATTTTTAGTTTCAGGGATATTTTATATGCCATCTCTTAGAACTTCAATTTATGACTCTCCTTAATGGAGACTTTCAGGCTTGATTTTAACATGTGAAGTGGAAATTCCACTGGTTTGTTACTTCAATGCTTTCTTTATGACCTGTTCTCACACATCACCTAGGTCTGGCTTATTTATACAGACAGCCGTTCACTGAACAACAAGGAGCTTCTTAAAACTAGTTGCTTTCATTTGCATTCTTCCCATATTGAAATGTAATTTGCTTTTATGGTTGCTTTTTGGCTGACACTTCTCCAGCATTTCACAAACAAACAAGACTGAAGTTACCATGAAGTTTTTTACCTCTTTCAAGGCTGGAATAAAGGTTTTGCCCCCAGAGCTAGATGAGAGCTCTATCTTACAAATATCCCAAGAGCATCAGCCTGCAACCCAAGCACTATTTCTGCAAAGAAAAGGTAACAAAAGCCACGAGAGCAGCAGTGGCTTCAAGCTCATTAGCTGAGACATCTGCAGCACCTTTAGGTCTTCCATCTGGTTTAAGCGTTGCAGTGTCACTCCCCACCATTGTGCTCAGGATTTCAAAAAATCTGGGCTATGTTAACTGTTTAGCTGGCCATTTACCTAAACTTCTAAAATCTCTAAGAGTTTAATTTTGGCAAAATACAGTAATAAGACCTGGAGCTCTAAATGAAGAGCCTGTTGTCATCATCTAAGTCATTCCAGCTTGAAGCTTGCTTCTCTTCTCTTGCATAAGCACATCTTTCTGGCTCTAATACAACAGAGCTCACAAACAGCCACATCCCCAGCTCTGGAAAAGGCTTCCCAGAGTTGAGATACAGAGAAAGAATCACAGAACAGTTAAGACTGGAAGGGACCACAGGTGGGGTATCTGGTCCAACCTTCCTCCTTAAGCAGGATCTCCTCAAAGCACATTGCACAGGGCTACATCTGGACTGTTCCTGAATATCCCCAGGGAGGGAGACCCCACAACCTCTGCAGTGTTGAGCTGGAACAGCCCACCATGACATCCTAAAAGCAGAGAGACCCAATGGGTAACAGGCATCAGCTCAGCTTCTCCAGACATGGCAAAGCCCCAGCAGCCTGAAGCTGCCAGGCTGGCCCTAAGCACGTGTGAAGGTCAAACACCAAACAAGGAATACCTGTGGAAGGGACAGTTCATTACACAAGTATGTATGGTGTAAACACATCTTATGGTCTGTGTCTCTCTGCCCAAGTATATATTTATGTGGTAGGAAGCCTGCTGGGTCTCTGCACACACTTCATCCCAGCCACCCATCACTGATGGAGGAGAAGACTGGGCACCAGGAAAGTCTGTCACTGAATGAGACTGGACAAGTAGGTTAAAAGGGACAGGTAATTACCAAGAATAATGTGTTCTTTAGAAAACAATTGTAATTTGGAGACCATTTTTTTCTGTTCATTCTCCACAAAAAAGCCCCAACCAAATAAAACAAAAACCCCACACAAACAAACAAAAAACCCAAATAGGTATCCCCCCCAAACCAGAAAAAAATCAATCAAACAAAAACCCTCACAAAGAAATCAAGCCACAAGTACTCAAAGCAAATCCTGCTCATCTTATTCCTGGAAAATACTTCTGAACATCCAATACTTAAATACCTGCTTTGGCTTCACCTCAGCAAGAGAAGGAACCTTCTGGCTTCTACCTGGGAAGAGTAAGACCAAAGGGAAGCTGCCTGCTATGAGGGAAATCACATCTGCCCCACATCTGCTAGTCCTTCTGCTAGTTTTGTCTTTCCACGCTGTTTAATGGGGACTAAAGCCCAAAATCCAGGATAAACAGATTAAACTTTCACTGTCTGCGTTAAAACTAATAGCTTAAAGCAGCCTTATAAGATACATGCTGGATAACTCTAAACCTCTCCAGCACCTTCACACAGCTGTCTCTTGCTCCCCTTGCAGAATCAGAGCCAATGGCAGTTTAAACACAGGTCAGTAGAGTAAATCATCCTGGAAATAGCTATTATTGAAATAATTCAGACTAAAGTGGAGATACATTATTTCCATGGTGCAGCTTTTCCATGCTCTCTCATAACTTCTTGATTATGCTAAAAGCCAAAATAGGCACTGCACCAGCTGTACATGCCTATGGCAAATGGAACATAAAGTTTAACTAATGGTCCCATTTCCCTGAAAGGGCACATGAGGCTGACAAATATTCCCAAGAGGTCATATTACCTGTTGAAGCAAATCAGGTAAATTGTGTATCCTTTGCCAGAAAAGAATTTATATTCTGATACTGACTTTTTACATTTTATTTTTATCTTATGATGTATTTCTAGTTTTCTGATACTTGAGAAAAAAAGTTCTGTTTCTCAGGTACTTACACCATACCCGGAATTTACCAATTTAAAGTGAACAGAAGCTGTTCATATAGACACACACACACATGTTACTCACCTGTATGCTGCCTTGAAGCTGCCTCACTGCTCAAATACACATCATCTTCAGAAGGAAATATCCCAGAGCAGAGAGGAATAAACAGCCACAGCTTTAGTGCTGCTGACTTCTAGAGCTGTGCCAACAAGCACAACTCCAACAGTTCAGCAAAAACCTGTGCATCATTTTCAGAAGGAATGTGCTGTATGTTAATCATTTCTAATCAGAGGCAGTTTTTCCACACCTACTTTTCTGGCTCATTTCCTTACAATTAAAAACTCCATTTTACCCAACAGTACAGTACAGATGTGCTTCTTTGGCAGTGACCTACTTTGTAGTGCCCTTAGCATATGTGCACAAAGCTGTAACCAGTTCAGTAGTTCAAGTTCTAGACAGACAAAATTAAAGCCAGACTGTAACAGAAGTGTGCAGAAGCAGTAGTCAGAAATCTGTCAAAGAGTTATGTGGAAATTATGTCCCTTTATTGAATTTATGTTAAGGAACAAACTTAACCTAACTGCGAGGCAATATCTAGTGTTGAAGCAATCTGATGAACTAGTCACAGCTGATTAAACCTTTTTAAGCAAGTTTATTAACTTAGGTTCTGGAAAAAATTATGTTTTGATTGCTAATGAGATGATGAACAAACCAATTCCATCTTTTCCCAACTTCCCCCACAAGAAAACTTTTGTGTCCCTGTTCATTACTCAGTGTTGCTGGACTCTCAAATGTTGCAAGATGCTGGATGTCATAATTTCAATTAATCCTGTCTCCCAGAAGTGCAAGGTAAAGAAGACTGAGCTATTACCCATCTTTTAAAGCACAGAGATATGGTCTTACAGAGCAGCTTTCCTAGTCCTGCAAAATAGCAACTGACACACTCATTTAAGAGCATGAAGGAGGCTCACAACACACCTTCCAACATGCAGCATCAATGACAAGCAGCACTCCATGCTTTCTACATCCTTTGTAGTTCCTCACAGACTTCTCTAGCCCAAATCAGCCTCACCTTGGACATCTTCAAACTGCCTCCCTGCTTGCAGTGACACTCCTCAGGGCATGTACCAAATGCTGCCACTCCCCTGATGTTCCTTCTCATCTTTACAACAACGTGCCTCTGCCAAAACAACTCAATTTATTCCAACTATTCCAAGTCCTTACTCTTTCCCAATCTGCCATAACAGTGCAATGCTCTCCCTGATTGCTCTAAGAGCAGATGTCCTGTTAAAACCCCTTAGCACAGGCACACCTTATGCTGGCAGAAGTGTTTTTCTCTGCTCAAGAGTTGAAGGTTTGGAGAGATGACATAGTGGAGCCAAGTGAAGCCACTTCCCACCTGCTACAGCTGCTGTAGTGACACCACTGTGGGGCTGGGAGGGGCTGGCAGAAGAACCTGGCTCACCTCCACCCACCACGTCAGGGCCAGCAAAGCTGTGCTCTATGGGCTGCTCACAAACTCTGTATGGTAAGTAGCTAAAGGCTTTTCTGCACATTCCAGAAATACTGCTACCATCCCTTCTTCACCAACTATTTTTCTGAGATGCTTGAGGATCTGTTTCAGACTTGGAAAGCCAGAGTCTTCCATGCTGTACTGGGACATCTTTGTTCTCATCACATTTTGTTCACTTATGCTATTGCTCTCTTGAACTACTGTTTCCTCCAATTTCCCTTCTACTGAAGTGGCTGTACCAATTCTAACAAGTAGCCATGGCAACATAATCTTGCAGAATAAAGTACAAAATAATCTTATGATCAGAAATCTAAATTAGAAAAATGGAATGGAAATAATGTGTTTTTAAAGCCTGGAAGCAGACTGACTACTGATACAGGTTACAAATAGAGCAAACTCTCCAATACTTATGAACTCTAAATAAACACAAACAGATGCTATACTTACAGCCAAATTTTACATTACAATACCAGCAGGGCAAGTTCCACATCATGTATTATATAAACAGTGAGATTACGAGAATAAAAGAAAGTTAAAACTCATTCCCAGCTAACACCTGAAACCATCAATCTATTGTGATGAGCACTTGAGCTGGGCTGTCCCAAATCCAAACTGGTTTTGGTTTGAATTCTGGACACTCCACATCAGCTCCCTCAGGACAGACATGCAGTGAGCATCTCTGACCCAACCCAGTGGGCAGCAGGGGTGGGAAGAGGCCAGTGCCCCTGGCAATATCTGTGTGAAAATGCTGTCCTGAGAGGGTGGAAACGGTCTTCAGAGAAAGGGCACCTGCCTGAGCAAAACTGAGATACAAACATTGTTTTATTAACTATAGCAGAAGCCCTCAGCTTTCAATTTTACTCTCATGATTTAAAGATTCTTTAAGAGTAATACCAAGATTTCAATTTAATTTTCACTAAGAAATTACAACCAGGATTTTAAAACATGCTTTTTTCTTTTCTAATGATACTTAACATGTTTAATCTGCATGTGTAATTGAATCTCAGGTCTCTAGACATCTTTAATCTTTTAAGCACCCTTAAGGAGATGGTGGTAAGTTGCTTCTATAGGGCTTAGTATAGGATTCCCAGGGTGGGTTGACAGGGCACCCTGCACTTGGTCCAAATAAATCCAGAAATGTGTTGCCCAGAAGTGCCTTATTTTCTTTAGAGTAACCGAGACAGAGGACTCATACAAGAATTACTGCAAAGAGGATGTACTGATTTTTATCTGTGAAAGGTGATACAGGCTGTCTGGACTGCTAAATTAGCTTGTAATCTAATCTAATCAATGAAAAACACATCAAGTGTTGCCATTCAACCTTCCCCATCAGCTGCAGGCAACTGAAACGACCAAAACTGAGATTCTCAGGAACTGCTTAGACCTGGGACTTTTAGAACAAGATTCCCTGCTCCTTTCCCTTTCAATTTCACTTTCAAACTGATGTGTGCCAAGGGTAGCTACATGAGTCATGAAATTTACAGCTTCTAAATATAAGGCATTTCCCTAACTGCATATCTGCTGGTTTAAACACCGCCCCCCCCCCCAAAAAAAAGTGTTTTGTCCATACTTATACTAGAAAACAATGCATACAATTAGCAATCACTGAGCTTTACAGGCCTGAACTGACTGCAGTAACTAGTTGTGTCACATATGAACTTATTAAGTGCCCTGTGCCTCATTTTTCCTCTATACTCACAGAAGACTCATTTTCTGGATGAACACTGTATTTTGCTATCCCTCAGAAATCTCCTGTTGTCACTACCTTAGTGAGAGAAACACAAAACCAGGTAAGACTGAAAGCTACAGCCAGCAAGAAGCCCATACCTATTTTACACTATTTCAGCATGTCATTCACACAGATACGATTGCTTTGCTTCACCCAGAGAAAATTAAAAAAGGGTAGGAAGAGGAGAATCCTTACAATTCTTACAGAAATATTGTTTGGAAAATAATACATGTTACTACAGTACAAACTGCATCATGTTTATTCTTTGCTTCAAAGCTGTGCCATATTCCCAAGAATGCCACAGAAGAGGACTACAGGCTACATGCTAAAAGTCACTGTGCAGGGGGATGCCTCTCAGTGGGAAATTTATGCAAGCCCAGGTAGGCTGCCAAAAGCACTTCTCCATGGACCTTAGAATTGAGTTAATTGAGAATCATTCAAAACCACTAAACTTCTAACAACACGAAGAAGATGCTCCTTTTCCCACCAGGTACCTTCCACTACCATCACTACTAGCTCACCCAATCATATTAAACAATTTAGGGAAAAGATAGCAGAAAGATAGCAAAATTCACTAATGCAGTTTTTTTCCCTTCTTCCTTTTTCTTTCTACAGCATTATGCAGGGGGGTCTTTTTTGACATTATCATAGTTGACTTCAAGTTTTCATTTTTTTCACTGAACACATAGAGAATACAAGTAAAGCACAACCAGCTTGGTTACAGAGCACGCCAAGGGACTCTCTTACCCGGATGCTTTAATAAAAACAAACACCTTTGGTGTCTTGAGAGTACTTGAATGTAATGTGCTTCACACAGCACAAGAGGGGCTGCTTGATTTTTCAAAGTGCCTGATTTTCCAAAGAACCCCAAATTTAACAGAATCACAAGGAAATTATATGTACAAACTGTACATATAATTATTTGTACAAATTATATGTACAAAGCTGTCAGGATAATTTTAACTTCCTTCCACACCTGCAAATATGTATTGTACAATGAGGGTGCCTTGTCTCTCATGTAGGGAAATTTTCTCTGCTCCTGAATTCTGGTGAGAAGCTCATCCTGCTGTTCTGAACCCCTGGGAAGCCACCCAGGGCTGGCAAGCCCAACATCAGGGCTACCCCCACCCCTTCTCCCCCTGCCTGCTTCACTCTCCACACCCGGGCCGTGATGAAAAGCTCACAGGAAATTAAACCCTGCAGGCAGAAGCGCTCCATCCCTGCAAATGAGGAGACAGAATGATTTCTAAGGGCTCAAGTCCTTCCTCCTCATCACCTCCCTCTCCCCTTGAACCTTCTGCCTTACAGCTCTTCCTAAGGCAGTATCACCTGTTGCCTTATTTCCCTTCCATTTACCAAATTCTACTGGATTTAAGGCACCCTAGCCAACTACACAGACCACACCTATAAGGAAGAACTTTAGCTTAGTAGGGGAATTCTACAAGTGTCAGGGATGGAAAATGAGAAGGCAGAACAACCCAGCACGGATATTGAATTTGTTAGAGTAGGGGCTCTCCTACCAGGCTTTACAGCTGCGCTTCCCCTCACACCAGCACAGCCGCTGCAGCTACACCACCCCTGACCCTGCAGCAAATCTCTCCTTCCACCAGCCCAGAGACAGTGATCAATGCAGGAAAAGGGGCAAGTGTTAAAATGAAGTATTGCCTGATTCCTTCTCTTCACAGACCTTCCTCTCCTGCCACCCACCGGGTGCCAGCCCTGCCTCCCACACAGGGTGCAGAGGCCTGGGGAGGGATTTTCCACTCCCATCCTCCCTGCACAGGAATGCAGGAGAGACTACAGTTTAGTGCTGAGCTGGTAAATGCCTCATTCCACTGAGCAAGCAGTTTTAGGCAGGACACTATATAACAGGCAGGCTCCAGCACTCTGATATTGGGTGTATTGTGACACATCCTCCCTGCCACAACCTCTAGGAAATACTCAGTGGTAAGACCCTTTCCAGGAATGCACAATGCATTGGGCAATACTCAGAGCCCTGCTGCACCGTGAAATGTGCTTCTTTTGCTTTACACCTTGCCATGCCTTTGCAAATTTGGCTTTCCTGGGCTGGAAGTCACAAAAAAATCTCAAAATCTCAATAAAATGTAAATCTTACATTTTGACCCTGGAAACACATGCTGGCTTTGCTCTGTGAATTGGAGAAAGAGTCTAGAGAGGAGCTGCACAAGGGTCTTGCCCTGCCCCATCACAGGCTGCTTTTTGCCATATATAACTCTCTAAGAAGTCAGGAAATGGCAAAATCCTGTTATCTGTAAGGAAAGAAAAACCAAGTGTAGCCCTTCTATACTTTAGAGATTAAAAAGACCTTTTGCATTTTCCTTCCTTTAGTAATAAAAATACCATTTTAGATGCTGCTGCTGAAGAATGAGCTTCAAAGAGGGCAATAGAATCGCAAATAATTGTTCTAAGCTGCCTGTTTTCATAAGCCATTCACGTGGATTGGGTCCCCACTGAAGGGAGAAGCCCTCCCAGGCAATGCTGGAGCCAACGTTTGGTTTGGTTACTCTGCTGAAATACCAAGAGACAGGCAGGACAAAATACAGAGCCCAGTGTCAGAATATTTTAACTCTACACAGAGATCACTACTGAAACATACAAATTGCTAATTACACATTCAATTGCAGAAACAACTACTGAGGCACCTCAGCATGGAGCAAAGGAATGCAAGATAGCTGTGATGTCAAAAGGAGGAGTGAAGGAGGGTGAAAATGCTTCACTCCTAGCCCAGGAGAAAACTGAGGGGTTTTTAAGGCTCACCCAGCAGCACCGTGCTCAGGTGCTGATGCTGCAGGCACCACACAGAGGGAGGGAGACTTGCAAGCACTGTATACATTACTCATCAGGCCACAGCAAAGGTCAGCCACTACCTGGCTGCACCCCAGAAAGCCCTTACACTGCATAAACAAATCAGTGATAAAATTTTGATGCAACAGCCCCACTTCAGAGCACCCAGAAAAGTTAATGTTAATACTTCAGAGGTATATCTGTAATCAACTCAGCTGCAGCAAGGGAAGACAAGATGCACTTTGGTCCTGCAGGTATTGCAGGGCACAAAGGGAGAGGAGAGACAATTGTCCTCAGCTTCTTAAATCCTCATGGAGCACGAACTCCTCCAGTTTTTGCTGTCACAGGGACAAAAAAAGAGTTTCTCAGCACACACTACTATGGAATACATTTCTCACCTTCTCTCCCTCTCAAACTTTTTCTGTAACTTTGTACCACAGTTGGCAGCTCATAGCTGATGCTCAGCTGCACCTCCCAGGCAGCAGCAGCAGCATCTCCTTTCCTCCTCAAAATAACCACCAAAAAAACCACACGAGAAGAAATCTGCGGTACCAAAAGGGCTACAGGTCCAGCGAGGTGGGAGTGCCCGCAGGAAAGCGATGGCACAGGGGAAGGCAGACTGCAGCATGCCTCAGATGCCATTGACCTCCGGTTAAATGAACTTGTGGGCAAATATGTAATCACTTTATCACACACATGCCAAGGGCAGTTCTGAAGCTGTTCATTCTCTCAGGTGGAGCAAGCAAATTAGTCCTTGTGAAAAGACAGGGATTAGACGTTTGTGCACGCCTCTCTCCTCATGAACTCGTGGTCTGAGGGAACCCGGTTCTGCTTTTCTACTTGCTCCCCCCAAATTCCGTCCCGTTCTGGGGGGACACCTTCCCTCCACGTGTTCTGGGAGGGCGCGTCTGCTCCTTTCTCCGAGGTCAATTTCTAAGGCTGCTTTTTACAAAACTCTTTCAGTCACCCTTGAGAAAGAAAAAGGCAGGGATGGCTGATGAGCCCGTGAGGCACCCCCAGCCTCATTTACACCGCTTTGCCCCCACCACCATCCCTGATCGGGAGTAGGGAAGTGGAAGGAGGAACTGGAGAGAGGGTGGTGTCGCGCGTTCCGAGATGACTTAGGGCAAAGTCACCAAGTCATTCCCTTAATGGCAGGGGAGGGGGGGGGGGAGTTCCTTTATTTCTTTAACCCTTCCTCTCACAGTACCCAACTCTCCCCACCTTTCTTGGGCTGAAAAGATGTGAAAACGTCCAGAAGATCCCTCACCCTGCAGGGATCAGGCTCCCACCGGCAGCCTCAGCCCAGGAAGGCTCAGGGCTCAGACCCGTCGCCGGGACCAGACTGGGCTGCGGAGCCTCCACCGACCGCGCACGGACGGGGCTGCGGGGACTGCGCCGGCGGATACGAGGGCGGGAAGTTGAAGCCCGGCTCCCCGGCATCCCGCTCGTCCCTTGCCGAGCGACTGTGTCCGTCACACGCCGTCGAGGGTCCCCGCGCGGGGTACAGAGTGCGAACTCCCCGCGCTGGAAAGACGCGCGGAGGAGCAGCACGGGATGCGCGGGGTCACTCCCTCGCTCCCGGCTCGGCTCCGCCGGCCCTCGGGCAGCCGAGCGGGCCCGCCCCACAGCCCCCCGCCGCCGGGCACAGACGGCCGGACCGCCCCGCTCCCCTACCTTCCAGCAGCACCTCCTTGCCGGCTCGTTTGAGCGCCTGCACCGCCTCGTCGTGAGTGGCGTCCCGCAGGTCCGTGCCGTTCACGGCCAGGATGGCATCGCCCACGTACAGAGCCTGGGTCTGGTCGGCCGCCAGCCCCTTGAAGATCTTGCTGATGAGGATGGGCATCTTATTCTCCTTGCCCCCCTTGATGCTGATGCCCAGTCCGCCCATCTCCTGCTTCAGCACCTTCACGCACCGCTTCTTGTTGGAGATGGCCTCGGGCACCTGCTCGGGGGGGTCGGTGAAGGCGGTGCGCACCGGCCCCCCGCCGCCCTCAGCCCCGCGGCACGCCGTCCCATCGCCGCCCAGCCCGTTGTGGGCCGCGCCGTCGGGGCGCTCCTCGCCGCTCAGCACCAGCGCCTCGCCGCCCAAGTTGGCCAGCACTTTGTGCCAGCGCTCCCGCACCAAAACTTCCAGCCAGCCGCTGCGCTGCGCCCGGCCGCCCCCGCCGCCGCCCGCCGCCGCTACCGCCATCTTAGGAGCATGCTGGAAGCGCCGAGTGACGGCACCCCCGGCTCAGCACGGCTCCGCTCGGCACAGCGCGGCGGCACCGGACTTCAGCCGGGGGGCGGCAGCTCCCGGCGCGGCGGGGAGGGGCGAGGAGCCGCGGCCGCCCCCCGGGGCCGCGCCGGGGCGGGCGCACCTGGCGGCACCGCCCGCGGGCGGAGTGGGACGGGGACAACCCGGCCCTCCCGGGGACACGGCCGGGACGCCCTCCCTCAGCCGCGGTGCCTCCGAGCCCGGGCTGCGATGGCATCTGGCGCGGCCAGCCCCGGCGGCTGCCGTCTGCAGCGGGGTGTAGCGGGGAGCTGAAGGAAACCAACGTCAGGGAAGGGATAAGGAAAACCCAACTCTGTTTTATTCCCAGGGATTTTTGTATAAAGTGAATTAAAACTAACGGGTGGCCCCAAGGTACTCAAAATTCGCCTCTATGGAAGTACAATATGAGTTATTTCACAGCTTTGTAGAAGGGAGGTATTAAGTGTTTGTAACCGATACTTTTGCACATTTAGTTGTTGTTTATATGCCCTTTGATTACGAATGTTAAAGACTCGTGGGGGCTGCATGTCCCGTTTTACAGTTTTTCCCATACTCCCTTCCCTCCTAGGAAACAATGGGCCCCTGACAAGGGGCTCGAAGCTCCTGCTCAGGCATTAGAGAAGGCATCGCTTTCACGTTGCCGTTCGGAAATGTCCCCAGCAGGCCCGGAGAGGCTCCCCCACAGCAGCTACCGACAGGAAGCACCTCCAGGACTGCCTTTGTTTCTGCTCCTTGCAGAGCAGCTCTGCCTCCTTCCTAAGCTGGAATGAAAACTCCAGTGGTTCTGGACTGTTTGCTGTATGTATGAACAACGCTTTGTGGAGGTCGGGATAGCCAGAGAAGTTATTCGTCCCAATCATTTCAGCCATGAGAGTCCTGTGGCTCCTCATCTTGCCCTTTTCTGAAGTGATGCCATTCATTTCTGACACTGGGGGTTTGCTTCCAGGTACACACGTGCCCCAGGGTAATGTGGGCTGGGCAACTTGGGACTCACCTCCTCAGTGTGTGGTGGGACCTAAATATGGGATCATCCTCAGACAAGCTTGTCTTGGTTTAGTAGGGTCTCTCAGATCATTCTGCTCACACTAAGCTGCACAAGACACTTTTGCTTCCCTCCCAAAGGAGGCCTCTGCCCTGGTTCATCTGCAGCCTCAGCCAGGTTACACTCAGGTCTCTCCTTCCCAGCAGGAATGCAACCCTGCACCTATGGAGAGTGAGAATCCACAGGCGATGTGTTATTCAAGGATAATGAGTGGGTGGAGAAAAAGCAGACGGAAGAGAGGTCTCTTCATTTCTCATGTTAATCAATGCAAGGTGAAAAGCTATAATTAAGCTTTCAGGGCTGTGAATCCAGAGTGAAAAGAAGCATGTCCCACTAAACCTGAACAAGGCACCTAATCCCTGTGCAGGAGGAGGCTGCAACACACCCTTTTCTCCAGCTGATTCCTCCCTTGCTCATTTAGGTAGCTCATGTACAATACCCTGAATGTTTGGGTGGGTGGGTTCCTGTAGATCCCATTCTGAGGTGCAAAGCTTAGTTAATGAATGTGCTCCTTTGGTTACAGCGGCTTTAGGTACAAAAAAAAGGGAGGAAAAGGACAGGCTTGCAAAAATCAGGTGTTACAGTGCCAGTTGTCATAGCACTCACATTCCTGTGCAGCTTCAAGGCCAAGTGTCCAGACCAAGTTATAAAATCAGACATCTGTTTCCAAGTGATCAGGTCTTACCAATTATTTTATGGTTTTTCTTCATTTATTGATAAAGGATCAGTGCTGCTGCTAATGGAAAAGTGTATTTTTAAAGTAGTTTCAAAAAATTTACAATGAAGAGATATTTAGGTGGTTTCTGTCCTGTTGTGCAAAGGTAATAGAGAAAGGAAAGGAAATGTTTAATGCCTCACACACACTTTGTGTTTGGGCTGTGTCTGCTGAGTGTGTCTGGTGCTCCAGTGGGATTCCCATGGAATGCTCCTGTAGACAATTGCACTGTGTGTATCTAAGAGCTGTGCTTATTCCAGCTTCCCCATTCCAACAGAGGTAAATAATAAAGTTTCCCAAGGCCATCATCTGAGATATGGATCCCCAGTACAGAAAAGACTTTATAGCAATCTTCACTGCTTCCTCCTCCCCCTTTCTGCCCAGCTTGGATCTCTAAAGAAAACAGAGGTGATGTTTTAGTCTTGAAAATAAAGATAGTGTAAGAGATGCTAAGGGACAGGCTCAAGGCAAACAGTGTCCCAGATTGTCTTTCCTCCTGGAGACACTGCAATTGATACCTGATGTGTGTGTTCCCTGTCCTGGGAGTGCAGGCTCATAATTGTGTTTGTGTACGCCAAGAACAACTTTGGGCTGCTGAACTGAGGGTGAGAAAGAAAAGGAGTCTTGAGAGTTCTCTGCCCCTGCCAGCATTTATGACCTCAGTCCTGCCTCAGGTCTGCCAGTCACACCTGCAGTGTGGTTTCTGAAATTTAGGTTTATGCAGTAGGAGCAGAAACAGAAGATAAAACCAGATGTTTAATTGGGCGTTCAGCTATTGGATGCCCAAGTTTGCCACAGATAAAATTGTTATAAAATTCCAAAGTCAGCTGCTCCAAGTTTTCCAGAGAATAGCAGAAAGCAAATTCCTAATTTCAACTACAAAGTTTTCCTGACAGTGTTGTTTCTGGCAGCATCTGTAATTACTCACACTGCAATTGCAGTGTTCAGTGTGACTCCCTGCAAGGAAGCCATGATATGTGGTGGGATGGGCAAAGCACTTGATACTTCCGAACTCCTATCTCTAATCACTAGAATGCTGCTCAGCACAGACAAGGCTTAGCAAAACTCTCCATCAGTTTTCCTTCTGAAAAGGTTTGCTGTGAAGAATGGAGTCTTTCAAACAAGCCAAATAATAATTTTTTTGATTTTTGTATTTTAGAAGTGCTTAAATGCTTCAACTAGATTAGTGTCCCTTTCACTCCTGCTGCATAAACAAATTGTTAGGCAAGATAATGCTAATAGCTGTTGTTGACCTGCAGGGGCCTATGGGCTCAGCCAAAGTCAAGGGCCTAAATGGAAGAAGCAGTTCAGTGAACTGGAAGAAGTCAGGGCATTGAAAAACACAGGAGCTGCTTCCCACGACAAGGAGCACCGAAGCATGTCCAGGTCATAAAGTGCAGCAGTGGAGTCTGAGGAACTGCCTGGGTGCCCAAGCAAGATCAAAGGATTTGGGGTCTGTGCGTGCGTGCAAGAACAAAAACACAATAAAAACTTTGCAGAAAAAGGGTTGTGGGTATGGCACTCACCTGTACTACAGAGGCTGCTGGAGACAGAATGAGGACACTGCCTGTTAATGGGGACTTTTCCCTCTCTTTTCAGGCAAAGAGGTCAGTGTTCACATCTTGTGTACATAAACTGTCTTCCTGATAGCAAAATCACTGCAAGGCCACATACGCAAGCTCACCACTCAATGGTGCAGGGAGCATAGCTCCCATTACCCTCCCAGGCAGAGAAGGTAAGGACACAAGGGAGCCCTTCTATAGCTATGGCTTCTTTATGACTGTCTGTGCTTTTCTATAGCAGAGGTGTAATTTTTGAAGGACTTCTGGGACATGCTCAAACCCTTCTCATATCT
The DNA here is from genome assembly GCF_047830755.1 of Zonotrichia albicollis. NCBI lineage: Eukaryota > Metazoa > Chordata > Aves > Passeriformes > Passerellidae > Zonotrichia > Zonotrichia albicollis. Next base: position 141,920,206 of record NC_133819.1, read on the forward strand.
TATTTTTCTTCCTTTTTCATTATCAGTGTTACAACAGCTCAAAGCCAGCTCAGACAAAACTGCTTTAAGTTGGAAAAAAACAGGTTGTGATCCTTGAACATGTTTCAGATGACGGAGGTTGAACCGAATCATGTCTGGATAATGACGTTCCCATCTTGTTACCCTGACACCGACCAGCTCAGCAGACGGATCTGGGTAGGAAGGAAGTCCAGTGTCGGAAGGCCAGTGCTGGAAAAACGACAAGTAATGAGAAAGCTGGAAGGGAGTTCAGCTCCTTCAGTGATCCCAAACACTGCAGCAGCCAAGTGTAAGTTCCTTTGTGAGGAACATGCCTGCACTACTCGTTCCCCCATGGCAACCCCTTCTGTGTCTATTCCTGCTGGGATGCAGCAGGGCAAGCTCCAGTGCTGATGCAGATGTCCCTGTTGCACCGTGGAGGGATGTCACACGTGTCCTGTGTCATGCCTTCCAACATGTGGGGGGATGTCATACATGTTCTGTGTCATGCCTTCCAACACATGGGGGGATGTCACACGTGTTCTGTGTCATGCCTTCCAACACGTGGGGGGATGTCACACGTGTCCTGTGTCATGCCTTCCAACACGTGGGGGGATGTCACACGTGTTCTGTGTCATGCCTTCCAACATGTGGGGGGATGTCACACGTGTTCTGTGTCATGCCTTCCAGCACGTGGGGGGATGTCACACGTGTTCTGTGTCATGCCTTCCAACATGTGGGGGGATGTCACACGTGTTCTGTGTCATGCCTTCCAGCACGTGGGGGGATGTCACACGTGTTCTGTGTCATGCCTTCCAACATGTGGGGGGATGTCACACGTGTTCTGTGTCATGCCTTCCAGCACGTTGGGGGATGTCACACGTGTTCTGTGTCATGCCTTCCAACAGGTGTTGCTGGTGCAGGGCAGGCAGCCCACCTAATCCCCAGGGGTAATCCTCCTCTCCTCAGTGCTGAAGGAGGCTGTTGGCTTTAAAGTCAGCATTCAGTAATCATTGCTCATTGGTGCTGGTGGGGTTTATGAAGATGTCAAGAGCAGCTAAAGATCTTCATAACCTGGAGGCTGCATTATGGTTTGTTTTCCAAATTACAAAAGCATTTGTTTTTCTTTTCCTAGTTTGAAGTTATCCAGGTTTTTTCACACATCATGGCATTTGAAAATAAAATTAATGCATAACATCTTGCCAGCAGATGCTTTATGCATTCAGTTTTTCAAAGCAGGAACCTACTTGTGTGTACATGAAAGAAGTATGTGTGTGAAATCTGTATGTGCACCTACCTGAGTCACATGTTAACTAGGCAAACTGAGCAAATATTCCCACAGCCATGGAGTTATGGGCCAGGATGCAAATCAACATCTCCCTGCTGGAAATACAATTCTGGCACAGGTTAATGCAGAAGTGGGTGCCAGAAGTGTTCAGGTTTCTTGTGCACACAGATCTGAGTCTAGTTCTTTCTACCATTAAAATTACTTTAAAATACACAGGATCAAGCTCAGGACTCTAGAAATGTTTGCCTTGACTTCAAGAAATTTTATGAAATAGCTAAATTCGAAAGACTGAAAATAAAGTTTCATAGCTACACTGTTTACACAATAGTAGAGTTTTTCCTGGTTTTGGGTCCTTCACTTGCTTTCCAGATCTCTCTCAGTGTGTTAGCTTCTTAACTTTTTCATTCCAGGTTACTTTGATCCTGCAGTTTCTTGAATTAGTTTTTTATCTCTTGCATACCGATCTCCCTCCACTCCGAAAGCTAAGCCCAGCATGTTTTAAATGCCAAGATCAGAGGTTTGCATTGCAGTAATTCTTGAACATATAATAAATAATGAAAAAGGTAGTGGAACTCCAGATGTCATCCAACATATTTCAGCTCTGGTTTTCATTTAAATCAGAAACACGTTGATCTGGTTGGGTGTCAAAACAACAAAAGTATTTTTTACCATATTTTTCTTTCCTCTTGGTCTTAACCTTGGTCTAAACCTTTTTTTAACATTGTAGAGGTGAAATGTGTCGTGTGTTACAACCACGTGACTTTGACCCGACAACCCAGTGGCTTCATGTCCATGTCATCAACCTGTCAAACCCTTTACATTCTGGCAAGTCTCACTTGGAGGTGTCCCACCTTCCATTCCTCTCCTGCCATGGTGCCTGTAAAACACACTGTCCTCAGGGTCTTTGGACTTCTCCTGCCCTGGAATCCCCTGTGGTGTTCACTTCTCCTGGGGTATTCACCAGACATCTGTGCCTGCAGCCTGCTGCCCGCAGAAGGAGAGAAGCTGGCTGCTGTGCAGGCGCCAGAAGTGTTTGTTTCCTTTGTGCAAAGCAGTTCAGCTAGAAAAGCTAGTTTTCTCCAGCTGTACCCTCTCACAGGTGAAATAAGGTCATTGTCCCTCTTTCCATGCAACTTCCAAGGGTGTAAATCAACCTATTACAGTGGTGAGAAACCGATATTGTTTGTTTGGACAGAAGGGAAATGAAGAGAGGAGTCTGCAATCTGGAGACAGGCTGTTCTCCAAGACTGGTCCTGCAGAGATGATCCTGAGCTCACTCATACTGAAACTTCAGCACAAGTTTGTCTCCAAGAGCATCCCCAAGCCCAAGAGAGGAAAGTGCCATGTTCCTCCTGGTCACCAATAAGAGCTCTCTAGGAGCCCTCCAGAGCCTGAGCAAGGCTTCCCTCTCTGCCTGTCCTTGCTTGGAGTAGCAGCTTGATACTCCAGGTAGGAGAGGTTCTCAGTGCTTCAGAAGTGCTTTACTTTGTCACTGCCATCAACAGAGAGGGCAAGGAGCTCAGGCAGCCCTTTGGGCTGTGCAGTGAATGAGAGCTGCAAACCAGACTGAGATTTGCTCCCTCCCAGGGCAGGGCAGGACCTGTTCAGAGGGGAAGTAGTGGGTTTCCTGAGAAACTCCTCGTGCTGCACAGAAAGCCTGCTCCACCAAGGGAGGAGAGAGTATGGAACTGTCACTGGAATTCTCACCTCCAGGTCTTCCATAACACTATTATATTCTTTTGCATGTGTGTGTGGCATTGCCTTTGTTTCACTTTTGAGCTCTGCAACTCTGGCTGAGTTGCATCTCTTGCTTCAGGTGATATCTGTGCTGGTTGTCTTTTGACAGCTGTCATGGTTTGAGCCTGGCACAGAGCCAGTGCCCCCCATGAAAATGCCCTCACCCTGGTGTCTGCTGTGAGATGTAACCAGGAATAAGCAAAACAGGCTCCAACTTAAACATAAAGAACACTTTATTACCTAAACTACAGGAAAATAGGGAAAAACTATAAGGAAAAGAAAAAAAAAATTGAAAACCTTACAAAAAACCACTTTCCTCCTCCCCACTACCTGACTTTCCCAATCCGATACATTCTCCCAAATCACCAACTGCCCAGCCTGGCACCACACTTTAGTATACTCAAACTTCAGTTCATGAAGAGGAAAGGAGTCCTTCTTGTTCCATAGGCTTCCCCTGGAAACACACTGAAACCTCGTGTGCTTCCCTGTCACTTTGGCACCGCCCGGAAAAAAAGTCCTTTTGCCACTTGTGACATCTTCCTTCCATGCCCAGTGCTCTCACCACTGTGCATGGCCAGAGCTGCTTTTAGGGTTGTCTTTCAAGGATGCCTTGTCTCACTCCAAAAAGGCACAGTCTCTGCTTTGGGACATCTGTCCCCCCCATATTTTTCCAACCCCCTGGGGCCGGGGGGTCCTCACGATGAACCCTCCTGGTTCTGAGCCACTGCTTCCCCCTAAGTGCAGTCTCTGTGTCACAGGAACAAACTGACTCCATGGCTACAAGAAAAGTCCAGCCAAAAGGCCACTCCAAATCATCTCTCCCCATTCAATCATCTCCACGTTCTTCGGGCCAGGTCCTTGTCTCATCTCATCTCTTATCTCCCTTCTTATTCAGCTTCGAGGAGGATTAGCATTTTTGCAAGGCCCCAATCATGAAAGAAAGGGGTTAAAACTTTCAGTCTCTGTCTGTCCCGGAGCTGCGGCACTCCCACACACGCTGCCGCTCCGGGCACTCTTCCCCCCCTTTCTCCTCCTGGGCCAGCTGCTATCACATTTGGTGTCGCCGGCTCTCTCTCTCCCTCCTGGGGGGGGGGGGGGGAGGGGGGGGGGGGGGGGGGGATGGCTGCCCGAGGGCTGACTCCCTGGGATCTTCCACCCTTCCATCCTCGAGGGCCTCCTCACCTCCCATCTCTGTCCAGGCCCAGGGCCTACCACGTGGCTGCCCCTCCCCCGCCCAGCAGCAGCGGCTGGACAGGGGAGGGAGATCCGACTTCTTCTCCTCGACGTCCCAAGAGAGCCTCCCAGGGCCAGGGCCCTGCTTTTTAACCCCTGTGTATTCTCGGAGGTGTGTCCAAACCCCACTGGCTACACCAGGTGTCAGTATCAAACTCCGAACATCCATTGGTTTGACCACAGCATCCCAGAATTCCCACTTCTTCCTGGTCAAACCACCACAACAGCTTTGTAAATCAGGTGTAAGTCTAGGGAGGGCAAAGGAGCTCTGATGTCAGAGAAATGAGAATCAGCCTCGCTATATTTTTTATTCTTGGGTGGTTCTCTTGTGGTCTAGAAATAAGACACAAAGGGTTTACAATTAATTCAGATGGAAACCATCATATTTGGGGGTATAATGATAGACCAAATTATAAGGCAGGTCTGGGAGGGAAATGTTGAAAGTGCGTTCTTGATGAAAAAACAAGATGAAATTAAAAGGTGAAAAAGTCACAGAGAAACTAAAAGGTGAAAAAGTCACAGAGGATGCAGGAACCTCTACTGTAATCTCTCTGAGTTAGTTTTCCATTGTCAGTAATCACCTGAAAGAAATGTTGGGGCAGACTCAAGCAAGGCAGGGCAGGAGCAGATCCTTTACACACAATAAATCCATTCACTGCTAGGATTGTCAAATGGACCACAGTTCTTTGTTAAACCAGATACTTCTGTTGGAGGTAAACCCACCATATATACAAATCACAGACAAAGTTGCTTCAAATTCCTTTAAGAATTTTAAGAAAATCATTAATTCATGAAGAAATTTGTTAATCCATTAATTAATGAAGAATTTCTTCATTTTAAGAAACTGTGAAGGTATTTGACACTGAAATCAAGGTGGCACTGCTTATGTGACATTTAAGCATTCTTTGTTAATCCCACCTGTTGCACAATGCATTCTAGGACTGATGTTTAAGCCCTTTTCTCACCTGTCTGACAGATTCATCGAGCAGAGTTTTTGGTTGTTTGGCTGTGGATTGCCTTTATGTTGCCTCAATGTTTTTCTGTGTATAAGGCCTGGCCTGCAAGCTCTGACAGCCACTGTTGATGGACAAACCTTTGTTTTGTGTCCTAGTTCATTATCCCTTAAGGGATACAAAAATATTTCATTTCTTTTTAAAGTACCTTAACTTTCTTTAATGGAAACTATCATGTGAGCTACACAATGGCATTTTTCAGTATTCAAAATGAAATTAAAAGGTGGAAAAGTCACAGAGGATGCAGGAACCTCTAGATGTAATCTCTTTTTCACCACCCAGTACTGCCAAACCACATCCCCTTTAGCTCTTCCACACTGTGCACACTCTTGGTTGTGTGATAAGTGAACAGGCTGCCCCACCCTGCCACACCCTACCCTGCCCTACCCTTCCCTGCCCTGTCCATTCCATGTTCCTGTCACTGTGGGCACTGCCACTGCTTCTGCCCAAAGAGTCTGCCTAGATGGAAAGCTCTTGGTGGTTGGAGCTTTTTGGTACATGACTAATAGATGTGACATTAACCAGATTTATTTTTGTATATTTAACCCAGAACTAATATCTACTCCAGAACTGAAAACCAGGCTTAGTTTGAAACATATTGACTAATCTTCTGGTGGGGTGGAATCCTTTTTTTAAAATGTTATTATAGTGAAAGTGAATTTTCTGCATCTTTTTATAAGAAGTTTGGTCTTTTGGTAGGTAATTTCAGTTCGACTATGCTGAAATACACATAATGGAAAACATATTTTCAAAGATTGGGTGGTTTCTGAAATATTGGGGTTTTATTTAGTATTTATATAGTATAAATTAAAAATAGGTTGTTGAAGGTAGTAATAGAAATTGCACGATGCATTTAACAATTGGTTAGATTGTCAGCACAGTTATTTAGCCAAGTGTGCTCTTCCCAAGTGTTCCTCTGAGAATCTGGTTCTACCACATATAATTAGGCAAAAAAAAGCGGGGAGAAGGAGGTGATTTTAGCAAAATATGCTTTTTTATGCTAATGCAAATACAGAATAACTTTCTCACTAGATTTGAACTGAGACAAATAAGCATGAGCCTCTGAAATCCGGCACCCAGAACACACAGGAGGGTAACTCTGGACTGCTTCCCAGTTGCCTAGAGCAACTCTGATTTTTTCTGGGTGGCAATCCATTATTAAAACCTAACAATAAAAGCAAGATTATTGTACATTTACTATAAAAGTAAAAATGCATTCATGATAACAGTGATAAGCTTGTATAATTGTAGTGTATACTTGGCCAGAGAACACAAAAATCCTAAAGATAGTGCTCCTTTGAGCCTATGGGAATGAATTTATTTTTTTAATCCAGACTCTTTAATGTTGTTTTAAGGCTGGGTTCAAATTAATGTAGGGAAGTGCAACCAGCAGAGCTGGGAGCAGTGTAGAAAAACAACTCCAGCCTCATGGAGGAGCCCATGTGGTGATCAGTACCAGCAATCCAAGGCAGGAGAGGGTGAGCCCTGGAGCACAGTGTAAAAGCTTGAATGGGGACATGCACCCCATGCTGCAGAATGAAAATCCGCTTGTGGCTCAGCAGTCAAGTGTCTGGCTCCTGCTGGTCTTTCACAGGTCTGCCCTGCCCTATCTGAGGGTAGCAGCTGCAGCTGACTGGAAACCAACATTATTTGGCGGCAGAATCTTTTTTTCCTTTTTGACATTTTGTTCATACAGTACTGCATTCCAGTTCCATTCACTACCAGGAAACTCTCTGGGCCCACTGTTGTGGCAGCATTTGTGAAATCAGTGTGAACATTTATAGATGTAAACAGCTGTTGTTGTTCTCTTACAAACAAGACACCTCTAGCCCCAAAAGACCCGAGACTCGCAGAATTTTGTGTGCCCTTCTGCAGACAGTGCAGCAGGTCTGAGCGTTCGTGCCTCACTGACATTCGCAGGGCTCCCACGACCCCTGGGGCAGCGATGGACCAGAAGGTCTGCATGGGGATAACTGTAGAGCTCTAAGACTTCAAGCCTTGCACATCTGCACAACAAATGTGAAACATCTGTTGTCTTATGGAGAGTGTTTGTTTCCTTAAGAAAATCCATAACTTATCGGGGTCTTGGCTTAGGGTAATGCTCGCGTGGGAAATCACGTCTCTTGGATGGGATGTTTGGCTCAATATCCACATGGCAAATGAAGTGGCTCTTGTCAGGGTCCCTGAAATAGTGTCTTCTGCTGGATCAGGTGACACTTCCTGAACCACCATCCTGCTCAGTTCCTATAGTAAAGCTGTGTTGCAGTCCTACATGATCTACTGTAGCTTTTCTTAAACCATGAGGAACACATCCCCTGTTTATCTTTGCTGTGTGAAGAAGGCCGTTCTGCATGACCATTTTTGCTACTGCAGGAACAATTTCTACTGAGTAGTTAGAAGAAGCTCATCAATGTGTAAATTTGTCAGTTCTGCAGAAGGTATGGCTTGGGGCACAGCACGGCCAGATTTGCCATCCCATATACAAGCACATTGACACATACAATACTGTCTATAAAATGTTCTAGGTACAGCAGGAATTGCCTGGGAGAATCTCTGGATCTGCTCAAAATTCCCATATGTATTCCTGCCTAATTCTTCCTGAGGGAATTAGACAAGGACTTCAGTGTGAGGGTGTTTGTGAGCTCAGGCAATGACCTTGTCCCAGATCAGTCCCTTGTGTCACCCCTGCAGGGACCAGCTGAAAGTTCAGGGACCACCCAGGGAACCATTGTCTGAATGTGCAGGGTGTGCACCCTGGTGCAGCTCTGATGCCACCAACACCATGGATGCAACTACAGGACACACCTGAATGTCTGTAACTTAAATTCCATCGCTCACAAGCACACAAAGCTTCTGTCTCCACAGCTGGAGGTCTGGAAATCTTGGAATTTTAAACTGCTTCCAAGTCCCAAATGAAAGGGACTTAGTAGACTTGTTCTTGTCCCTGGGACAAGAACCAAAGATTCTGGAAGTGGGACTCTGTCTCAGCACTCTCTTTTAGGTCAGTTTTAGTGGCAAACTCAAGACAAAACTTTCTGTTTCCATCATGTTGCTGCAAGAGTTTCTTGGGAATTGTTTCTAAGACAGCCAATTTAGTGTGTTTAAGAATGAGTTAGGAAAACAGGGAGACTATAAATGTATCTGTTGTGGTCATTGTAGCACTTTTCAATTGTGTTTGAAATCCAGCTTTGGTTGTGGTAAACTGCCATTGCATCTGGGCCCAGTGCATTGAAACATTTAGATAAGAAATGTGTCAGCTTTTGTTGAAACTCACTTATTGAGAAACATGGAGGATTTATGCTTTTCTTCTGATCCTTAGAATTATTCTCAGAAGGTTTTCCCCAGCAGAAAAAGAAAATTCAAGGTTCATATTAATTTTCTTGAAACACTACTTTGATTTCTGAGGGGCTTTGAAGGGAACACTGCTGTTCAACAGATGAGTGTTGCAGAAGGGAGTATAAAATCATAAATAAAGCAAATTCCCTTCCTGTGCTTTCCTGGCCTACAACACTCATAATTTTTTCCCCTATACATCTTTTCATACAGCAGGTTTCCCTGTGTTGCCCATGATCAGCTTATTACTAAAATTACTCAAGTGCTGAGATACAGACTGGATGAGCAGATGAAAGGGGGGTCGAAAATTAGATTGTTAGTGATCCATGACCTGGAATAACTGTCAGCCAGTTACTAGTGGTGTATCTCAGGGATGGATGTTGGAGCCAGTGCTGTTTAATGTCTTTATCAATGGCACGTGGTGATAAAGTGCATGGTCAGTGAGTTTGTGGACAAGCAATCAATAACCTGGAGGGCAAGGCTGCTTTTCAGAGGGCCCTGGACAGACTGGAGAGGTGAGCTGACAGGTACTTGTGAAGTTCAGCAAATGTCAGTGCACTTTCCTGCACCTGGACCAGAATAACCCCCTGCACCAGCACAGGCTGGGGGCTGACTGACATGGAAGCAGCTCTGAGGAAAGACCAGGGAGTCTGGCTGGAGTGTGGCATGTGTCCTTGTAACAATGTCATCATGGGCTGTGTTATCAAAACAGCAGCTAGCAGGAGGGAAGTGATTTCTAGCCCCTTTAATTAGCACCTTTAAGACTGCATCTGGAGCAGTGTGACCAGTTTTGGGCTCCCTGGAGCCAGCAAAACATTAACAAACCAGAGTAAGTCCCACAGAGATTCGCTAAGATTCAGGGGCTGAAGCATATGCCATAAAGGAGAGAATGAGAGAGTTGGGCTTGTTCAGCCTGGAGGAGGCTCAGGGATTTCTTCCTGACCTTTACAGCCCCTGTGGGTGGGGAGCAGACACATACAGACTCTTCTTGGAGTGCCCAGGGAAGTGATGGGCACAACTTGAAATGTGGGAAATTTATATAAGGACTCCTAAGGGGCAGGGTAGAAAGCCAGCAAGGATATTCAAATATTTAAATAGTGACCCAGAAAGATCTTGAATCTCCATCGTAGTAGATATTGCAGATATCTACTGGACAGAGCCCTGAGTGAGCTGCACTGGCCCTAACCCTGCTCTGAGCAGAACCTCCAGCAGTTCTGTCATTTTGTGACTGAGTGAGCTGAAGGGAAGGTAGAGCCAGGAGAGACCTGTGCTTTCCTAGCCACGTCAGCCTGTTCTCTGCAGGCTGCAGGACAGCAGAGCACACTCCACTGCACATCAGCTGTGTCTCTCCTATTTTTAGCAAATGCTGGAAATGAGAAAGGGTTAGATGCAACCACACAGACTGTCCATCAACACTGTTTAGTGACGTGAATCTAATTGACCTCCCACTGAAGTGCATTGTGAGATTCCCACCCATATAATGGGATTTGATAAAGGCCCCATAAAAACAGTAGGATTTAAAAGAGCTGCAGCATTAGAGGCAGAAGTCATACAGAACTTTCCCCTGGCCCTTCCCAGTGCCCCATGAGATACACACATTCATTCCCATACACATGCAACCTCCTCTGTGGTATCTGCAGTTCTGTACTGTAAATCCTACAGCACTAAAATTAATTAAAAGAGAGATGCATATCTACTCTCAAAAAGAGAATGAGACTCTTCATTACACATAAAAATGTTTTAAATCTTCAAGAACACTGTAGGAAAGCTGGAAGGTTGAGGCTATAAAAATATGAAGTGAGCAAAGAATATTTGTTTCATCAACCTGTGTTTTTTCATGATAGTCCTAATTCAGAACAGAGTGTAGTTAGTCAGGTGTGATTAACTGCTTCTGGGATCTGACATGTTACTTTCTTTTGTAGCAAGAACCAAGTAACCAATCAGCAGAAATGTGCCATTACCTGAAAGTATATGATCTTTTGATTCTCCTCTGCTGTGGATGAACAATTGCCTTTTGTTCCTTAAGCAGAAGAGTAATATAAAGGGCTTTGCACAGAATAACCTAAAGAAGAATTAGGCCTTATATAACATTCTCGGCAGGAAAAGGACAATTTGGGGAGGGGTTTCATTAATGCCCTGATCTCTGCAGGAAACCCAGCAGGGAGGAAGGGAAGAGCAGTGAACACAATCAGACATTTGTTAGGTGAAATGGGACCTATGAGCATATGAGAGGCTGCACGTTCATTCAGACAATACAGTAAAATAAACAGAGTGTGACAGCAAGAGATTAATGGAACGTTAATTCTATTCACATTTACAAGATTTCAATGGCAATATTTTCCGAACAATGCTCCCTATTGATGCTACAAGTGCTTACACATCGTGCCTGCTACTTGCTGAACAGACATGACACTATTCGAGCAGCTGTATTCTCTAATTGGGAAGAGAAGTTTCCAAAAATGATGAAAGGCTGTATCTCATCCATGATGGAACTGTTTGGAATCTAACTCATTTTGGTGCCCAATTTTTTTTCCTCCTCATTGACATCTCTTAGATTTGCTCTCTCAAGTGGCAGAGCAACCAGAGGCCAAACTTTATTACCTTGAGTTTAATACTTCAGTGTTTTATCACTCGTGCTTATCAGAATAACAAAATAAACAGTAGTTTTGTCTACTTTCGAAGGAGTTTGCCATTTTGAGCAGGCCATTTAGATATACATCTCCTTTGCCTTTATAAACTGTGTCTCCACTAAGAGGATTTGTGTGTCTACATGGTTCAACTGATTGGCAAACTTCCCCTGGTGCATACAAGGTCCCTGTACACTTTCTTATTCTAAGAAAGTAATTGGCCATAATGAACTGCTTGGGGATTAAGGGAGGGGAGTGAGGAGGAAAATAAAAAAAAAAAGTCCAGTCTCCTGTGAAATAACTTATTACTTGTGTTATTAAAGGACTTTTATACAAATATGTGCTGTTTAGTGGTATGAATTCTTCATGCTTTTAGACAACATAGTTCTTGCCGGCAAAAACTTAAGCCATAAACATGACAAACCTCTGTCTTGAATGCTGAGCCAAGTTTAACACCACCTGTCTTAAAGGCCAATTTTTACATTATTTGGCTAGAAAAGTAAATTCACATTACTTCTGTGCATCCTGTGTGTTTGCTTGCTTGCTGTCTGTACACTAAGCTGCCTGATTTTCTGCACATTTTGTGCTAAAAATTGGTCCCTCCCTGTCCATGGGGACAGCATGCTGCTGTAAGCAGGTCCAGGTGCTGGCTGACATCTGGAGAAACTCTGGGTCATTTCTAGTCTGGGATCTAAAAATTAACAGCAGAGCTCCAGTCCCTCCTCTCACTCCTTCATTTTGTTACAGCCCAGCCCTCCATGGTTTGAAACCATTGCTTCTAATATTTTGGGTCCCCAGGGTTTTACATAAGCTCCCTGGAATTTGGGCCTGTTGGCAGAGCTGTTCTGGTGGTTTAACCTTTGAAGGATTCAGCAGGGAAGGACAGGAAAGTTTAGAATGGATTTTCTTGACTATGGAAACAAGAAACACTGTACTTGAATTACTTCAAATCAATGGAAATTTACAACTATCCTTTCCAGTTGCTGACATGCATTTCCTCTGTCTGTATCTTAAAAATTTACCTAATTGTGATGGTCCACTCCTGTTCTAAATAACACTTTGTTTTTTAATGTCCTCTCCTTGAGCACTGTCAACCTGTGCAGTTCCTCTGGAAAAGCATTATAGCAATAACAGAATGGAGAGCAAGACTCCAGGAGGCATGTCATGTTGCTGTAGATGAAAACCTCAAAGTTAAGAGGAATAACTCTTATTTTCCATCTTCACTGTGACTTTATTCAGTAATACATCTTTAATCAGTAATATATTTTATACTGCTTTGCATTTTCAACACAATGAACAGAGGATTCTCACAACAACCATAAGGATTAGTTACAGAGATATTATTATCTCTGAACTAGATGGAAAGAAATGATCTTGTAGGGAGAGGACACCTCTACAAACCAAAAAGATATTGCTTTGATTCAGAGAGGTCTGAGACCATGGAGTAGTAATTTAATTTCCATGCTTCAATTTCTCCATCTTATTGAAACAGGAACACAGGATATTCATCTGCCACGGAGGGGCATTCTGATGAGGATGAGCAGGGTAGTGCAGGGCTTTTGCAATGGGAAGCATGGGCAGAAATAAAATTATAATTTAAGAGATGAAGAAAAATGGCAGGTGCAGAAAGGCTGAGCAACTTGCTAAGCAAGCATCTGTGGAGGCAGGATCAAGAAGTAGGAGCTGCCAGCTGCTGTTTCTATAGCAAGCAACTTCTGGCTGGAACCATGGGCTCCAGAGAAAAAACTAGAGGGCTTTTTCCCCCTGGTTATTATTTTCTGGTTATTCTTATAGATTATGCTGTACCTGGCAGCTCAGCCTTGGGGAGTGGCTGATGACATTTTGCTGTGGTGGATGCCTTGGTTAGCAAAATGCCTTTAAGTGAAGTGAAAGGAATATCACTCCTTGACCTTTTGCTGAGACATCTATCCCAGATTACTGTGTATTTTAGTCAAAGGACAGTCACAGGCTTCTTTTCCCCTTTTCCATACTTTTACAGGCCAGAAAATCCTACAACCTCCAAGTGATTGAAAACATTTAATTAAATGTTTTGGAGAGGTTGTTTCTTCCATTAAACCAGGAGAGGCTCTAACTTCCACAAGAAGTTGAAGAGAAGAGACAGACAAAGATGGGACAGGGAAGGCTGCTGGTTGTCGAAGGAAGGGGACCAGGACACCAGCTGGTTCATCACAGGTCCAGTTTATTGAAGAAAACATCAAACATTTATACAGCAAATAATAAGCTTATGAATATTCTGTAAGCCAAGCAATCTATTGGTTAAACTATACCATTAACTCTTCCTCATTCCTTAGGGGTTACATCTCTCTTTTCTCACGTCTCTTTCCCTATTTGTTATCATACTATGGCTAGGCCGAAGGACACGCTATCTCACAGGTGCAAGACTTGGAATTAGCCATGGTTTTGTACTTTTCCAGTCTCTAGTCAGCTAAATTCCCAACAGCTGGTGACCCTCCACAAGCAAATGTCCTGATGGAAAATGGAGGTGCTGGGCTGGTGTTGGTGCCCGCAAACTGCACCTGCAGCCCCAGCTCTGAGCCTGGTTTGCAGCTGCTGTGCTGTGCTCAGTGTTCAGTCTGGTCAAGGCCAGCCCCACCTCCTGGTGCTGAAGGCAGTAGGCTCTGCTTCTGCTGTTTGCAATAGGGGAAACTTTTTGGTGAAACTTCCCCTTGCTTTGTTTTAAAACTCTTTCCTTTATTTTTTTCAATTTCAAATAAGCATCCACTGCTCAGTTCAGTCATATTGCCTTCTCTTTCTCTTTAGAAAAAAGGCATTGAGCACATATACCTTCTATAATGATTTCAGGGGTTAAGGATATTGCTTCAGTTGGAGTTTTGTACAGTTTGTATTGCAGTTTATGCTGCAACAGCCTTAAACTGCTCCAGTGTCTGTGCTGAATATATTCTCAGTTTTTTCTCAGAAATTCCAGTCTGCACTGAGTTGAATTCCTCCGTGTAAGTGCCATCCTGATTTCTCATACAAGGGATACAAGTTTAATCACTGGCATTTTTGTGATTTCTCAGTAGGCCTTTGGAAGCCTGTCTTTGGCCAGGATTAATGGGAGGCTCCAGGTGGCTCTTATCACTCAGACCATGTACTTTTCATGGCCATTTCTGTGAAGAGGCTTTTGTGTGGATGGGTGCATGAGAAAGCCTGCAGCCTGAGCTCCCAGCCAGGACTTGTTTAATCATGGTACTTATTCACTCTGCTGACAAAAATCAAACCTATAGAAAATAGTAAGAGTTCATGGATTTTATGTTTTCCAGACAGGAAAAGAATCAATATCATGTATCTTAGGTGACCAAGGACAGAGCTTGAATACCAGAAATAAATGTTCAGTCTGCAAGCAGCTCACAGACTTGAATGTCTCAAACATATTTTCTTAGACCAGCTATTTAAATAGTCCTTGCTAGACAACAAATATAAACACTGCTTTCTGTTTGCAGAAAAGAAATGTGTCCAAACTTTCCTGCTTAGATTTTTATTGTGAGGTGGTCACCAGGAGACACTTTTCCTTCATTTTCAGATTTTCTTTATGAGAAATGTATACTTTATTGGTTACTTCAAAAGTACCAAAAGATATAATATGACAGCTAAGGAAGCTCATGTGTTCTGTGAAAACTAGGAAAAAAATCAGTTCTTCTCCCAAAGGCTTATACATGGCTGATACTGATTTTTCAAAGGTTTGTTCTGAATTTGTTTGAACCATGGTTTTTCAGACTGAAGAGCAGAAATACAGTAATAGGAATGAAACACTAGTAATTTAATATTAATTATTTTGTTTTTTTCCTTCACCTCATTATGCAAAGTCTGATAATTGCAGAAATATATTTAGTAGTCAACGGGTAGCTGTGCAAGATCTATGATATGGAGTGGCTGCATATTGACAGTGGTTGTGAATTTTCCAAACTCTTTTATGTCTCAGAGTTCTCACTTCCAAAGGGAAGACAAGTTATTCACTGCTCCACAAATGTTTCAATAAATCACTTCATTGATGAGAGGATTTGCAATTAAGCTCATGCTAAAGCACTCATTAACCATATCACCTTTATCTCTTTAATTACAGGAATGGGAGATGATTATCAACTGTGTTAACTGTGTGAGTTAATCATTGAAAAGTGCCTGTCATTAATTCCTCTCTGTTTGTGAGCTAAAACTTACAGGGAGTCTTTACTCAGCTGAAACCCTCAGTGAGGGCAACATGGACTTTAGCAGAGAGGGTCAAGTGGAAGCAGGTGGGTGTTTTGCCTGAGTTAAGAAGTAAGTGCATTTTGTCATGGTTCAGAGTTTTCACTTCACCTCAACTCTGTACAAAATCCCACTGGTCAGACCTTGCTGCTGCTGCAGGGAGATTTTTCAGTGTGGCCATTGACACTGTCCAAAAGAGCGCTGGATTATAACCATACAGGGCAATTTCCATGGGCAAAATGTCCCTTCTCTTGTCCAGTCAGCAACAGACCTTCCTGCCTTTTCACCCTCTCCAGTGAAGATCTCCTCAGTGTGGGAGAGTCCACTTTGGAAAAGGGATGTCACTTTCAGCTCCCCTGTTCTGTTTATTACCCTTTATGGGTTCTCCAGGTTGGCAGGGATGAGGCTGATGAGAGAAATACCAGGATAGCCAAAAGGAACTTGCAGGCACTAGGTTGCCTGCTTGGACAGATGGGAGCACAGGTAGTGTTCTTCTTGATTCCTTTGGTAACCAGGGATGAATGCCAAAAGAAACTGGAAAACCCAAGTGGTGCCACTGTGGAATTTTGGGGTTTTCATTCATAGGGTGGTTTATATGGCATCAGGCATGCAGGATGAGGTTCACCTCTCTAATTGGGGCAAAATGATTCTAGTCCCATGGCTTGACATGGCTGGTTGAGAGGCTTTAAATTAGGTTTGAAGGGTGGAGGGGGTGAGACAGGCTCACTGGAGGTGATCCTAGAGCAGAAGGCAGGAACAAGAGCAAGGCTAGGGGTGCTCTAGCTCAAAGAGAGGGATAAATCCTGAACAGGCACCTTGCTATGGTCAGGACTGTGCCCAGAAAGCCTTCAAGAGCCTGGTTCTTGATCATGCCTGACCATGGCCCCTCCTTGGTGGCTTTGGTGACAATGTGATTGTCACCAACCAAGGGGTGAAGAGTGGTGGAGAGATGTGGTAGGGCTGTTTCCACAGTTCAACCACTTGGAAGCGACTACTCTGAAGAAAGTACTAAAATAGTAGAGGGTTTATAGCTTCAGTAGGCTCAAGTTATTTGTTTTGAGCTCCTTAGGAATCAGGGAAGCTACTGAAAGGCATTGCATGGGGACTCTTGGCAGCACTGTTGCAGGACAAGGACAGTGTGAGTATTCATTCCTTTCTCACCAACACAGGACAAGGCCATAATTTTCTATTTTAAGGCAAATGGCAGACACTGCTATTATCACATCAGCAGATCATTCAGTTATTGCTGTTTGCACTGCAGAAGCATCCTGAGGCCCAAACTCTGTCAAAACTCCCATTTGCTATGTACAGGACATATTTTTATGGAGATTGTCCCTGCCTGGAAGAGCTTCTAAACAGACAAAGCTGATCATACTTCACTGCAACAATGACAAAAAGCGTAGTTTACCCAAAGTTGTAACTCAGGAAGTCCTTGATGGAGCTGTCAATTTTTTTAAGGACAGACTCATTACTCAAACAAGGTGGAGACACTCAGATCTAATCAGATGTTTTGGTTTTGAGTCTAGGAAGAAAATATGGCACATGCTCAAAACTACCTACATTAAATGGGGCAGTTGAAGCATCAATTCCACTTATAGAGAAAGCAGACTGCTCATGAGAGGCTTAAGGATTTTTGTACACTTCTTGCTAATGATCCCTTTAATTACTTGCTGTAAGTCATTCTGGAATGAAAACACCATGATACTCTTGTAAAGAAGAAGGGCTTTGTAATGCTGTGTAATGTGTATGGATTTAGGGCCCTGTGGATTAAATTTGGCAATTTCAAGCATGCAAAGTTGCTAATCCACACTTTGTAAAAAATAAAAAGCAGCAATGAGGCAGGCTGATGCCCTGAGGATGGCCTGGGAATTCCACACATGCCTGTCTTCTGCACCTCCCATCCAGGGAGCAAACATTATCTTCCATGTTGCAATAGGTGTAGGAAGACCAAAGAGGTCTTACAGCAGAGCACAGGCAGTTTTATCAGGTCCTTCTCTATGTTGTCTTTTCATGATCATTTTTCTTGACATTTCTGTTCTTCCTGTTTCCTAGTGTTTTAAAGTATGTATTTGTCACATATAATTTTATATTCCTGTAATAGCTTCATCCACAGTGAATTCTCTTGGAGAACAGCCCAGAGATTTTTTTGTTTCTTCTTCTGCCTTGATTTTCACTGCATCTGTTATTACATCATTTATATGGTTTACGTCCACATAATTTTAGCTTTTATGTCAAATTTATTATGCCATAGTCAGGCTGTCAAAATGTCTAAATCCTGAGGATTTTATTCCAGTAGAATTTGCACTATATTTTCTTTGATTGCATCAGTAAGTTGAATGTTGTAGTATTTCTAGTAGGGGGGACAAAATAATATAGGTATAGAAATGAGGCATGAGTAAAAAATTATTTGAGAGGCTGGTAAATTGAATCATATTTTTCAATTTTCACAGAGTCAATGATGAACTGTTAGAAATAAAAGAATCTTGAATCTGGGTTCATTTCTACATCCTTGACCTAAACCAAGACATTTTTTGTTCCAAAATCCTAATGGTTATTATTAATTTTTTCTAGTACTGAATTTGATAAATTCTGTATTTTCCCTCTGCATCTCAATGATAGATCCTGGAATCTTGTATCAAATATCTTGTTATCAAATATTTGACTAAAGTTTCCTGTTTGTACTTCACTTGCCTTTTAAAGATCACTGTATTCCACTTTTCTGTACTTATTCTGTCTTTCTCTCTGCCTTCCCCATGTCCATCACTGGGGCTTGCTTATCCCTAAATCCCACCCAGTGTCAGTGCTAAGGGTTTGGTAAATTTGAGTACCAAAACACAAGAAAGAGGCAGGAAGATTAATAATAGATTTACAGAACCCTTGTAAGCTATTTAAAACTGACTTTTTTTCTCCTCCTTTCCCCTGTCTTTCTCTCCCTTCTTCATCATTAACTGTACCTCTCTGAGTGGCTATTCAATGTTTAACTTAATTCAGCAAATTGAGACCAAATTGAGACATTCATAGCCCTGCACACCAAAAGTAATTAAATGGAATAAAGGCAATTACAGATTTAATTTTTCTTGTTCAATGTCCACCTATCTCTCTGTTTTCATGTGTGATTAACCTATCAAACATTTCAAGTTCTTTCTCAGACCTCTCCCCTCAGACTGAGCTGGAATTATTGGTAGCAGAGGATGAAGTTTTTCAGAGGTTGAATTACACCAATGCGGGTGCCACACTCTTCACAGTACCTTAATTCAAATCTCACAGTTCATGAAATAATTGAGATCTCACGTTGAGGTTTATCTGAAAACCAAGATGCAGATAGGTTTCATGGGTAACATGACTGTTGTGTGACATCCTGTTTTTCTGGTGAGCCCTCTGCCCACGTGGCTGCTGTGCGTCACAGGGGACACAATCTCCTCCAGGGTCCAGCTGTGAGAAGGGTGCAGTGACTGCCAGCTTTGGATGCATTCAGACTGAGAAATGGCACAACAGCACCAGTGGTGCCTTCTAGGAGAAATTCCTGGTTGGTGGTGACAGCAGGCTGGCCAGGACAGTGAAATCCCATCCACATGCAGAATAAAGAGGAGGTATCAGCTGGGCCTTTGGGACTAGTGCTCTGGATCCCATCTCTGAGTTTCTCCTCACATCTCCCTCCTGTAGACTCAGTTATTGAACTTGGTCCTAGCAGATTCCTGGGAAGATGGATAATTAGTAAAAGCAGTAAAAAATCTTCTTTGTTAAGAAGATTTTGTGAACATTTATGGGAAAGTGCATCACATCAGTGGTGTTTGAATGGATGGAAAAATGAACATCAGCATTCTGGGTTGATTTACAAGTAGGTGTTAGTGACAATATTAAAAGGCTCTGGCTGGGTAAAGATTTGGTGGAATAGCAAATCCTTTAAGACTTAGGGTCAAATGCAGCTCAGGTTGGCACACCATGTAATCCCACTTCTTGCCAAGGATATTAAATAGCTGAGTTTTTAATGTATCTCAGCATTGCTAGGAGATATGTGCTGTCAAATAACTTCTGGGAGGCACTCATACTCTCAGAGAAAGGACCTGAGGAGAGCTTCAAATTTCTGATTTGCCTATCAGAAATAATATTTCCCTAAACATCTGTCCCACAGTAAGCAAATCTCACACAGCTGGGGTGATGCCTTTCTAGTGGCTCCTGGGATAAAATAAAGAAACGGAATGGAAAGAAAAAAGGAGAGTTAAATCTTTTCCTGTCCTTTTAGGAGAGGAATGGTGATGTGATAGCTGAGGTTTGAAAGGAAGACTTGCCCACAGCTCATTGCTCCTGTGACACAGGCATGTGATCCCCTGCAGCTCCATGCCACTGCCATGCTGGGCAGGGGACAAGTTGCAGAACAGGACTTGGTGCTTCCAGGAGCTTTCCTGTCTGCCAATTAGTTGTGTAATTTGTGGCTGTTTGCACAAGTATGCTCTACCCACTGATCTCTGCACACTCATTTGTAGATGGGGTCATTGGATGGGACTATTTCCCATCACATGTCATCTTTGCTGCCCCTCTGACTCATATTTCTCTGCTGTGGCTGCATCCACTGTGTGACTCTGCACACCAAGAGTGGTCATTTCCTTTGGTATCACAGGAATCCACTCCAGTGAGTAGCCAGGCTGAATTATTGGCCTGGAGAGCTTCATATGGATTATAAACAGGCTTCAAAATCCAGGGGCCTAATTTCTCACACAGTTAGACTATTCTGATACTTGTTCAGATGATCATTTCAGGGTGACATCTCCGACCACTTCAATAAAAACAAAACTGTTATGTCCACTTTATACCAATAAATAAAAGCTTCCATCAGTAGATGAGTGAGTTTACAGAAGCAGATGATTAAAAGCACAAAATTCTTACCCATATAGAAAACCTAGAAATCAGTGCTTAAAATTATGACCCATTTAAAACTTTGGTAATTTGCAGTCTAGACTTTTGGAAAAGTGTGGGCCATGGTACCATAAGCAGAGATAGATCCCATCAGGGTCTTGGGTTCAAATGCTGTCTCACATTAACATACACAAACTCCCTTTTTCTATCTCTTAAAGGTTTGTGTTTATGATTCCTGCCATGGTTGTTGGTGATAAATTATAACAAAAATAGCCCATGAGTTTATATTTAGGTGCTTCCATAAGGGTCTGTTAGGCTAAATTTGTCTCTGGCAGGTTACTTTATTTGGCCATTTGGCTCTGAGATGCACATCCCTCATGCTTTCCCAGCAACTCTGTGTTTTAATTCTTACAAGAAAGGAAAGAGTTAAAATCCCCTCAGTATAGAAGAGGATATAAGGAGAAGTAATTTTCATATTTGACTCACTCTTCCTGGAAAGGAACAGGAAAGAGTGATAAGTTCTCAGTACCAGTCCAGGAGCCTTAGGAGATCGCATAACCAGGAACAGAACATACCATCAGCAGATGCTCAAGGTTTTTGCTCCCAGTTAATAGCCAGACAAACTGAAGCAGAGCTGGGGTGAAACACCAGTACTCAAGTTTTCCAATCCTTGTGCTCTATCACTATATTAGTGGTTTTTCTCTGAGAAATTATTATATTCTTCATTTGAGGCATTTCATGCAATATAAAAAAATTCCGTCTTTGTAAAGGTCATCTAGATGAAAAATGAAGGGATGTTTAAATATGAACATTGATATTAAGTAATACCAGGAAAAAATCTATAGAAATTTCTGCTTGTTTTGAAGATTTGGTATCCTTGGGCACATTACTGTGATATTCACAAAAAAACAAGTTTGAAATTAATGGGCACAGGATTCTTGAAAAATTGTCCTGCTCCTATAATTTAGGAGAAAAGCCATCCAGCAATATCCCTGTAGAGTGTAAGGGTTACCTGCTGCATGGCCTAGGAAAGATTGCTGCTGACAGCACAGAAATTGCAGCACATGGGTACCTGCTCCAGATGCTCTTCTTTCATTGTGCAACACCCAGAGCCTTTGTGCCTTGTCGTATTCTTTGGAGTGGTCTTAAACTAAAGCAAACAGCTAACATTACCAGCTGGATAAGCCCAGGAAAGACAATGTGGGCTTCAAGTTAAATTAGCAATAATTAAGCTTAATATCAGCCTTAGATGTGTGTTTCCAATAGGTTGAGCTCCTTTTTCCTTCTGCTGAAGTTTGTCTTGGAGTGGCTTTTGGAGGATTGGGTTTATGGCATGGAGCCTTCCCAAGGCACTTAGGGAAGGTCAGCTCTCAGGGTCTGCATGTGCTGGGCTCATTTTTTATCACCATAAATGATTGGCTTGGCACTACTGTGGTTCTAGAGAAGGAGCTATGTATGCTGATTTGGTTTCTTTTGCTGAAAGAGCCTTCTGTGGCTGCCTCAGCAAATGCCTGTGATACAGACAAGGGTGCTGCTTCCCTGTCTCCGAGATCACTAAGTTTCAAATGGCTGATTGCCCCTAGCACTATAGTTTTCATCCAGATCATTTGTTCCTGAAAGAGGTTTAATTTATTGGAATTAATTTCATACAGCTGCTGGAATACATCAAAGTGCAGCAAGAGGGAGTTGAGCAAACTCAGCCCCCACGGTGCCTGTTGGGAGGGAAGCTGCCATCTGTCTCCCTGACGTGCTGCATTAAGGCTTTTTCTCACTAAGAAATCTATGCTTTTTGTTTCAGTCCCAGACACTGTTCCTCAAAGATGCTCTCTTTAGGCAGCCAATTTCTGATGACAGTGGCTCCTGGTATAATCACCACTGGTAAAAATACAATGAAGCTTTAGCTTGGATTTAAAGTTCACCTCTGCAGTAAGTGGGGAGGAAACCTGCTGTTGGGAGATAGCAGGTGGGATTAAGTGGCTTTATTAAAAGGCTCCAGGCACACTCTGCCAGGCCATAGCATTGTGGCTTCAGATCTCCACTCATGCAGGCATTTTCTTCAGGGCAAAGCTCTGCACATAACACTGCCTGATGGGAAAACAGGCAGTCTTCACTGAGACTCTCAGCAAGGTACAAGGTGACAGAGAATCTCACTTCCAGCAGTACCTTCACACTGTTCTCTCAGCATTTGTGCATTTGTTGATTCTGCCGGTTCTGACCTGACCAGAAATTAAAGTTGTGCTAGTTCAGCTCTAATTAATGCAAACATATAAATACACAGGTGGGAGCCCTGTGCACGCACTGAGCTCTCAGGTACATGGTGCCTTAGTTCAGCAGGGATCCAGCTCCAGTGGTGAGGTCAGATGAACAGTTGGGAAACATGTGATGGTCCTGCCCATGAGCTGTGCTCTGCTGAGAGACATCATCATACTACTCAGCTACTGCAGAATAAAGTGGCTTTGCTGAAGGCTTTGCTGGGACCAGCAGCTCCAAAGATGGGAAACCCCAGAGCTGTTCAGCACTGCACTGTCTGAGCAGAAGTGACTGCTTGGCCATACCACCATGAAATGCATTAGATTAAGGTCCCTTCCAACCCAAGCCATTCTACTGTTCTGTAAAATAGAAATAGATATATTTCTGTTTTCACAGATGCAGAGCTGTTTGCAAGGGTTGAGCTCTGACTGGTACAATGTTAGGAATGGAAAATCCTAGAGGCTTTAGACATTTGTGGGGAAAGGGAAAATTCTTACTTGTGTTTATATAGAGCTCAGCACAGGGGATTCTGACATAATGGAGATTGCAATTATATCTGCAATATAAATGGTAAGTAATAGAAGAGCAATGTCCTACCAAAATTAACAGTGATGAAGGAAAATGACTGCTTCAATGATATGATAATAACTCCTGTGAAATAGAGGCATTGTAGCTCAATAAATAGGTAGTCACTTGTACAGCAAAGAAGTCAGCAATCAGAGTGCTTATTCTATTGCATTTTTACGGTGGTCTTGGATCACTACAAAGTGCATTTGGGATGCAACCAGCAAGAGGAGAAGGTTCAGCACATCCTTAGACTGTGACAGCACTCTTCTGTGTTTCTCTGCTTTCCTTGCTGAGATGCAAGTCCTGTCTGTGCATTTCAGGGCATATCCATGGCACTGAGATTAGAGAGTTAGGAGTGTATGTTTTTCCCTGCAAAATGGAATCAAGAGCATAATAGCATAGAAAAGGAAGGGACCTTGTGTGCCTCTGGGTCAAGTCCTTTTCAGGATTTCATTTTAGGTAATCCCCTCATTAATGGATCAAGTACTGTCTAGGGATTTTCATCTTGGTTTTCCTTTTTTGGGGTTGTTTCAGACCCATAGTTCCTTAATCAGTGGAATCCTTTGTCTAATTTCCAGCCTGAAACCATTCATGTTCATAACCTTTTCCTCTCCTACCAACATATTCTTTTCATTAAATAGGTTTTTCCCTCCACTGGCAATTAACTTGCTGATGTATTTTTACAGCACAATCATGTGATATCTGTCTCTATTTGGCCAAGCTTTTCTAGGTCCCTTGGTACTGCTAAATTTTGCTTACCAAACACAAAAATAGTTGAAGGTCCTATAGGGGAAGACATCACTCAGTGCTCTTATAGTCATACCATGGGAACACCTGATGAGCTGGGACATGGAAAGGAGGATACACCTCACACACCATCTACTGAACCTCCATGGTTCAAAAATATGCCACAACCTTGGGATGTGGTTTTGGAGACAAAAATCCTATGACAGGAACTGGAAAGAAACTTCCACCACTGGAGGAATGAGGACTTTTGAAGAGCTCTCCCAGAGAGGACAGATTTCCTACACTATGTGCCCCTCCTGGTAATGTGGTTTAACTCATATCTGCAGATTTGTACTTGTCACTGTGGAGCCTGTCTGAAGGGAGATACTCTTGTGCAGCATCCTGCCTTCCCAGGTCTGCATGTAAGATGCCAAGGCTTATTAAATGGGTATTTCTTGGATGGTGGCTTTCCTGTATTGTGTAGCTGGCTGGTATGTACAGATAAGGTAATCACCACTGCCACTGCAAGGAAAAACAAAACTGCTGCAAAGCAGGAAGGCTGGAAATCTATTTTCTATTCTTGGTCATTTTTGTTGGTATAGTGGCTGATTCACTTGCTGTTGGCTGCCTTTGGGAGAAAGGTCAGTGCTGGAACTTCTCACCCAAAATCCCTCAGTTACCACAGTGCCCCTCTGATTGGCCCAAATGCTGGAGCTAAAGTAAAATCTGTCAAAAAAACCAAAAAAACCCACGACAAAACAGGACCAAAAATAATACCCATCTGAGCAGCTTTTGTGCAAGTAAATCCATCTACCTTTCATTATTTCATAATCCTTTCCCTATGTGTAATCCATTATTCCTCAGAAATGGAACTTGTTGTTTGCTTGCTGGGGACAATACTTTGCTGAGGAAGGTCAACTGAGCTGAAAAGGTGATGCTGTGTACTGAATTTTGCTCTCAGAATTGTGCAGAATATGTCCCACTCTCCTGAAAAACAGGCACAAAATCTTCCTGGTGTCACAGAGACTTCAGGTTCCCAGTTGCACAGATGGGAGAGGAATGAGCATTGTAGGACAGTGAAGCAACAAGAAGGTGCCTTTATTCTGAAATTTCATTTATCATTAAGGCTGTAACTTTAAGCAAATCAGCATATTTTAATCATGTTGTTTGTCTCTGTTGCTCTGCTGAGCCACACCAACTCTTCAGTTTCCCTCCCAAAGTCTTCCATATAAAAGTTTTTCTGTACCTCACCCACAAGGCATGACTTTTTCTGGCTGAGATGAGCTGTTGCTTTCCTACACCAAATGCTTTCTGCAGTCATCCGTGAGAAGAAATGCTGAAAACTCTGTGACCCTCAGGAGTTTCCATCTGTAGCTGGCTCATCTTTAAAACATTCCTCTTCTGTTTCTCCACTGCACATGAAGCATCTGAGAAAACAGTGGAAGCACTGAGCAGATGTTCATGAGCCTGGATTCCAGTATCCACGCGTCTGGCTGTGGAGGAGGAGGCAGGTGGTTTGCACGTGGTGTTTGCATCATTCTTTGGATGGAGGCATCCACTGCCACTCTGGAGAAAGTGTTTTGGGGTGCTCTGTAGGGCAGCAAGGCATTGAATAATCAAAATTCAGGCCATAACTCCATGTGAGCAAGTATTCCACATGGGGCTGAATTTTGCTTTGAAATACTTTGATTGGTTCCCACAGAGGTTGCACCCGGGAGCAGTTCTGTGTTCAGCAAAGCCAGCCCTGCTGAGAGAAGGGGTGGCAGACATGAGATCAGCAATGTGGGAAGGCAGAGCTGTCCCACCAGCACCTCTGCAGAGCAGGCAAAGAGGGCCAGCTTTGGTGGGAGGCATGTGGGGCAGCGGGGGCTGGCTGCAGATGGAGGGGCTGGGTCGGGAAGAGCTTACTGGGAAGCAGGGAAGGATGGAAACCCTAAACCACTCCAGCTCTGCAATATCCTTCTCTGCAGTCTCCCTTTCCCTTCACAGCCTAGGAATTAGAGAATTTTCTTGAGGATACAGACTGTATATATTTATTCTTGTGGCTGGGAAAAAAATCAACTATTGATACATGGCTGAAAAGCTCCGATTTCCCCTGTGCAGCCAGAAGAAGGATTTTTTTTATGGTATCTTCTTTGAGAAGGGGTGGTACCCTTAGAAGAGAAGGCAAAATGACATCTTTGGAACAAGCATGACATGTTTTTTCTGTTTCTTTTGCTTTTGTCAGCCCAATCATCCAAATATCAGCATTTGCACAGCCAGATTGCCCCAAGACCAGCAGAACTAATGGCAAAGCATTTTCTAAGCTTTTGCCTTCTGAGGCTGAACTTCTTTGGGAATTACACAGTTTCTGAAAGTAGCTGAGGTTACAGTATTGCCTTTGTCCTGGTGGGGATATTAATGAGGTCTCTCCCCTCTATCTGATTACTTAGTGCTTTTACAGAACTCATCAGAACTTTAGCAATGTTGAAACCTTTATCCCTCGACTAAATTTGACTGCTATGAGCCAAAAGGTTCAGAAAATATTTGGGAGGAGCTGTCTGTTCGACAAACACAAATTAATGACATAATTCAGCTGGATAATGGCCCAAAAATGCATTGAGGAATGTTGAAACATTTAGCCAACTCACTAATGATGTTCATAATCGTGGTTGGTCCCAGGTGGGAAAACAAAGGCGGGATCTTTTGCAAGAAAATTGCCTCAGAAAGGCAGAAAATACTTGAAAACCCTGTCCCTATATGTAAAAATAATGTTTACTGTTCAGTCACCTTTCCTGGCTTTGCTGCAAAACAAACTTCTTTCCACCCCTGTGTCAATTTGCCTTTCCCAGCACATGCCAGTTTTTTCTGGTCAGATCAGGAACTGTCTGAGCAGGAGCTGTCTGTTGCTGTGTGCTTGTACAACACCTCTTGTAATGAGAATTCCTTCTTGGTTCGAGCTGTTAAGCATTCCTATATCCCAGTAATATACACTAATAAATAATGAAAGTGGGACAGAGAAGCCATCAAGAGAGCTGAAGCCTGTTTAGCTGGATAAATGGCATTTGACTTCACTTCTAAGCACGTCTTGAAAGCAAACTAAAATTTTTGTTAATTGCCAAAATCTGTGTCGTGCCCATCACTAACACTTAACACTTAAAAACATTAAAACACTTAACACTTAAAGCAGGGCAGCACTCTCCTCCAGAGCCTGTGGAGCTACTTCAGACACTAACAAAGATATTATATTCTGTGATAGATAGCCTTAGGTCCATTCTTTGATCATGACAGATAAGCAAAGGAAAAGGTGATCTGAAATAAGTTGGTTTAAAAATATAATATGTTTGTTCCTTCTGGGGTTTGCTAGTCTCTGCATGCCATGTAGGATCAGAGAAGTTAGCCTGACTTCTCCTTCCTTGCAAAGATGACTTCCCCAATTTTGCTTCACATGATTTTGACTACTTTATTACCTCCGGTTTCAAATGGTCTCACCACTCCTTCGTGGAAAATATTTTTCCAAGCCATCATCTGCTTGTCCCTTTTTTGTGTATATGTGTTTGCTATTGTAAGTTTTCTTTCTTTTAATTTCTCTATAGGCTCTTGTTGTTAATGGAAGTTCTGTAGTGCAAGAGGAATGAGGACTCTGTGTGTTTGGGAGCTTGTATGGTGGGGGAGATAAATGGCAAAACACAGGGCAGGTTCTGGGCTGGAGTACAGAAATGCCATGGGAAGGACAGGGAGTGTTTGTGCTACACTGAGCTTTCTATCCCTGATCAGAGCAACAGAAGCTTGAACTGCTTCACATCTCAGCTGGTTTGTGCCACAAACATTCTCAGCTGGTTTGTGCCCCCTTACATGGGCTGTCTCTGGCAAATGGGCTTTAGAATACAGGTGCTACAGAGAAGAATTATAAAAAGTGTTTGGAAAAAAATTGTCCCATCTAAGGAGGGACCCACCTTCCAACAATGGGAAACACTGGGTTGGTTAGCAGTTCTCTAGAGCTGGGAGCAGTTCTGAGGCTTGAACAATTACAGCAAAACCCAGGGAGCTTCAAGATGTCTTTTACCCCTCTACAAGATTGCCTGTACCTGGTGACATCTGATATGCTGTGATTTTGCATGGCTAGTTAAAATAACTGTTCAATAATCAGCCTTTAAATACATCATATAATGAAGTAAAAGATCTTTATTTTATTTTCCTTAGTAGATTTAAGCATTTTCATGCAGCTATAAAATTGCCTATTTTTAAATAACTGCAACTTGGCAAATCTTTTTCTCTTTAATATCCTCTTTATCTATTTTAAAACATTTCCTAAGCCTGAACACAAAGGCTAATACTTTACAATGCCCCTACACTGTTCCCAGTGAATGAACACCTTTCCAGGCAAGCAAGGCAATGCTCACAGGCAATGCTCAGAATCACCAGATCCTCACTGAGTGAGAGACACACTCAGAATCATCCTCTGCCTCGCTGTCAGAGGCTGCCTGGAGCCTGTGTGTGTTTGCTGGACCTCAGATGCCTCAGATGCCACACTGGCACTCCTTGCCCAGCCTTCTGGAGGTGCCTTCACCCCAGCTTCATCTCACCCTGTAGCATTTTGAGCAGGAGCAGCTGAAGATGTGGCTGGTCAGTCTGGGGAGGATCAGCATCAGGAAGTGTTGGTTTGTCATCAGTTCATGTTCCTCCCATGAGACTGAATCTGCACTGAGCTGTTCCCAACACGACCCCATGACAATTCATATAAAGTGGAGATATTAATACATTTAATTTGCATCTGGATGTCTAAATGAAGATTAGTTCTTCTCCAAAGTTTTAGACCAGTGTTCTCATATGGACTATGTTGTTTAGCAGCACTGCCTTAATAATGGGATAGTATTTTCTGCTCTCTCTACACATAGTTCATGCTCTGTGCATGCAACTACAGCTAGATGATGGCTGATTTTATAAGGAAAGGGGTCCCAGAAGCTTTATTCACACAGTTTACCTAAAAATTTTAAAGCTGGCCAATTGATTTGAAACCTGTGAAAACTCAGGATGAGGAGATCCCTCTCAGCACCACCAGAAGTTCTCAGCACTGGGCACCTCCATCCTGAGGGGTGTGTCTCACAGGTGTGACAGGTCTGAGCCTTTTCTTTCATGGGAAATGCTGCCTTTTCTGTTTCTTGGTTCTGTTTCTCTGACTGCTGCTTGCCCATCAATACAATGGGCACCTATTTGTTTCTCTCAGCAATGCCAGAATGCTGGATAAACATTTTTACAAAGGTTTTTTGAATCTCTAGTTCATGTGTCTTCTCTAAGGGCTGAAACCTTTGGTGGCTGAGGGCAGAGTATGGATCTGGTGAGAAGGGCAGGGAGGCCCATACACCCTCCTTGAGCACCAAGCTCCATGTGAGAACAGAGCTGCTCTGTCTTCTCTTTCCCAGCTTCTCCTATGAATGTTGATTTTACACTTTTTCTTATATCTGTATATCTATCTATATCTGTATATCTTTAAAATGTTCATCACACGGGCTTGACTTCAGAAGTTAGTTTCTCTTGGTACAGCATATTCCAGTGGGTTGTCTGATAATCAGAACAAGAATGTAATTGGCACATTTCTGCTTCAGGTGGGGCAATTATGAAAATTTGGTGTTGAGAGCAGACACTGTTTTGACAAAGAGGAGTTGCTAAGACTCTACCAGTCTGGAGAAAAAAAAAAAGTATTGCTAAATTATGTAACTTCTGAAGAAGAAAGAGAAGTCTTTTGTTTGTCTAGCTGGTGCTCTAGTTTTAAAGTGAAAAGAGCTGAAGCACAGTAATGAAAAAGATCCTGCTGAAAATACCTTGTCTCATTCAATTCTCTTGCCTTGTCTTTTCAACTTATGCTGAATGAAAATGTTTTTTTGCTTCTGGACAGATTATCAAATTTAAAGTGTATTAGCAGGCACCAGCTGTGTGGTGTAATTATTTGGCTGAATCTTCTGACATTGGAAGAGAAAATCTGAGTTAATGGCTCAGATGCTCTCCTGCCTGGATCTTTAATATCCCGCACCTTGCAGCAGGTGCACCTGCACAGAGCAGGGATAAAGCAGCAGAAGGGCAGAGTGGGACTGTTGGGGACACACAGCACAGAGGGACAGATGACTCCTCATGCTGTAAGAGCTTTGTAGCAAAACATTATCCACTCTTTTAATAGTCCCAAGTGAGGAAGAAAGAACTCAGTTGTATTTCTTTCCAGATGGCTGTAATGTCACAGTTGTCAGGCAGGGCTGGACTTAGCTATCTAAAGACAGATGTCTAAAGTAGTTGGAGGTTCCAAGTGATGAATTTGTGTTTCTTGGATAATTTTCTGAAAGTGCCTCAGTGTTGCCCTTGCCAGGTTGCTGACCCCAGGGCTGGAGCAGGTGGACAAGGGAACAAGCTTGACTGGGATCAGCATGGTTCTGTGAGTTTACTTGTTAGCTTATTTGACTTCTTGAGTTAAATGGTCAATGGAAAAATACAATGGATTTTTAAATCAGTAATTCTTAGTGGTGGAGAATGATTGAGAGCAGTAAGAGAGGTTCAGTGTATAAAGCAGTGGATTTTATCTGCACTTCCTGCAGTTCTGGGCTTTTGTTTGGAACTGGGCTCAGTCTTGTGGTCTGGCCTGACTGGAGAGCAGAGCTGGTCTGCCTGCAGAGCTGGTCCCACCTCCCACCTCCATAAGGGGCTGGAGAACTCTGGTGCATGTGTGGTTTAATCTGTCCTGGAAGGAGTCTAATTCATGTGCACCAAAACAACTGAGCCAACAGACAGTAAATAGGAGTGACTGAAAAGTTTGCTTTGCAACTACATGATAGGCATGAACCAAAATCCTAAATTAAGAAGGGTCATTTGAAGGTAGCTCCTTACCTATCTCCAGTAACTTCAATGCTCTTCAAATTTTGACAGAACTTATATGGCATTTTAGATAATCTGTTTATCTCCCCATAAGTGTAGAGATAGATGTTCTTTGGTGAAAAGGACAATATGGACACCTCTGGACTTGTTCACATTTTGAGGCACACTCTCTGACTGACAGATGCCAAGTGGGCTCTGCAGATGGGCATGAGCAAACCCAGCCTGGCAGAATCACACAATTATTTTCTATTTGCATATTTGGAACTCTTCAGTTAGTTGCCAATCGCTCCCCATTCTTTGATGGCTCTTCTTTCTCCAATTAAAGGTTTTTTCTCTAGTCATGGGGGAATGGAAATTTACCTTAGAAATGAAAATTGAAGCTTTGGGGAAGATCTCTGTTTTACCACTGGGGCCTTTGGGCAGGAAATTACAGAAATATTATGAGACTGGATATAGAATTGCAAAATTGGCAACCTTTGCTTGTATATATTACAGGGATACCAGAGCAGTGTTTACAAGTATTGAAAAAGCCAAAAGGTTTTGACATACCAGCTCTTGACCTTCAAATATGAGCCTTTAGGAGCAGGGTACAGCATGTACACAGGCAGAGCTATTTTAATAATAATTTCCCTTTTTGTGCTCTTGCCCACCTTTGCCTCACTTCTCTTGGTGAGAAAGGCTTTCTTTAGCAATAACTGGGGAAGCAACAGCTCTTCTGGTACTCTGAACACTAAGAAAATACCCAAACCCATACAGAGTACTGTGTGGATCAAGTTAATGCATGTGAAATCTTACGCAAGTGCTACTACAGTCTCTTATTCCTGGCAAAAATATTTTGAAAGTTAATAATGTAAAGAGTGGGCAAAACATAAATCTGATATGAAATGTATCTGTTCTGCTGCACCATTTGTCACAGGGCCAGCGTGTTAAATTGGAAATGCTGGTATGAAGTTACCATGACACTTCCATTTTAACTGCGGTTGTAAATACTTACTGCTGCTTGGTAAAAAGAACCGAGCACTCGGCAGAGCACCTGCAGCTTTCTGTCACAAAACAGAGAGCATCTGGAAATTCCAGGGTAAATTACAAATGCAGAAAACCAAAGGAAATTTTGTAGATAGTTCATAGATATCAAATTGAAAAGAATCCAATAAGAAATGCACAGTCTGATTCACTTATTGTTCCACGTGTTCTGCACCATTACCAGGAGAATGCCAAATATCCTTGTTCAGCAAATACAGGATTCTTGTTATAAGCTTTGTACATTGAACACATGTAAGAACACATTTCTGACCAGGTTAAGAGAGAGATTAATCAGAACCCTTCTTGCATCAAGATTAGAATCAGAGCTGCTAATCCATTTATTAGTTCTCAGGGAGTCTCCCATTTTGTCCCAGACTTTTCAGGTTAGGTACATATCTTCTTTTGTCTGGGACAAAAAAAAGCTTATACCTTGTCTCAGTGAAAAACCAACTTTACTGAAAGTATTCACCATATGTCAGGATATATGGTTTACTGGAGTTAAACTGTTGTTAAAAGTTACTGGAGGTAAACTTTGGTCAGCCTAACTAGAAAGTGTTAGGTATTAGGAAAGAAAGCAATTCCTAGATGGGGGCTTATTTCATTAAGACTGTCTTGTGCACAAGAAATTAAAGTAGTTGGGGCTTTTTTTGTGTAGTTAGCATGATCACAGCCATGGGTTCATAAGACATTGTGTTATTAAACAGGGATGCATTTAAAGGCTTTCTAGACTTTTCAATCTTGCTGTGTAATAAATTGGGAAAGTAAATGCAGCCTAATGTCTAGTGCAAGGTCCTGAGTGATGGGATGTCTATATTTATTCCTGGCTCTGACACTGACTCTTCTGCTCTTGCATGAGTCATTGCTTTACCTTTGAATGAGATGGCAATGAGAAAAAACAATTTTATCTACATAAAAAATTGCTGTGATTTCACAAGGTTTAATTCTGCTTTTAAAATACGTTCTGAAATATTCTGGTAAAATATTGTGAGGAGATATCTTTGTTCTTCAAAAAAACCCATACCCTACTCGAGTCATACTTGTACGCTAATACACAAAATAACTCAGATCTTGTGAAAAATCAACATTTCAGTCCTTTTGATGTAACTTCCTAAAGAATTTTGTGTACATTTTACAGTGTTTTGAAAATGCATTTCTTTAGGTCAGATGTTTATGTAAGCTGAAGATGGGTAAAGACAAATTAAAGGAGGATTAAACACTGTTGTAACACACTAGTCTGCAGTTACTAAAAAGAATGGTTTGAGTATGACCCTTTTGAATGCTTTAAGCTGTGATGCGGAGCAGGCAATAACCACTTTTTATTGTCCTGTTTCTAATGTGCTTTCTGCTTGTGATCACTGCAGGCTGCTGAGCCAGGTGGGTCTGTCTGAGTACAGGGGTGTCCCACTGCTGTGTGCTGGGCAAACTCCACTTGAATTCAGTTCATCTGCTGCTTTCTTTGCACTCTATATTCTTTACAGACAAGGTAACAACTTGGTTACAAGAAGGTAGATAATTGAAAAGCCATGTTGGTGCTGTGCCTGTTCAAAGACACAATGTGCTAGAATACACACATCCAGTATTCTGACTATCACCTCAGGAGGTTCAATTTCTGGACATTTCAGT
The DNA here is from genome assembly GCF_047830755.1 of Zonotrichia albicollis. Taxonomy (NCBI): domain Eukaryota; kingdom Metazoa; phylum Chordata; class Aves; order Passeriformes; family Passerellidae; genus Zonotrichia; species Zonotrichia albicollis. Next base: position 141,953,523 of record NC_133819.1, read on the forward strand.
CCATTTACTGTAACTGGGAGCCAGTGCTGAAGCCAAGGAACAGTTTCTATCTTTTTTTCCCTCTCTTTCTTCCCTGTTAATGTTCAAGGACTGGGTTAGAAAAACATTCAGATACAAAGACAAAATGGGCCTAAATTAAATTTTAAAAAATCCACAAGAAAAAAGACTATGGTACTGTTATGGTGGTTCTTTTCAAAAGCTGTTAGTTTGAACTCCTTTCTGGAGACAGCCAGGGAGAGTCTTCCTCTAAGCTCTCCATTGCACAATATTTCCATATGATGTATATGGCTCTGGAATGGGAAGGACTCATAAATCTTTAACAAATTGAATCCTGCACAGAATTCACAGGATGCTTAAGATAAGCATGAAATGAGAGTAGGTAAAGGCCTAAATAACCAACAATGAACAGAAAGTGTCTAGGGGTAACAAAGTAGGCAGAAATGCTTGCAATCTTACTCTAAATACCAATCAATTCTACCTCTTCTAATAACCTGCTGAATCTATCAGCATGGGCCAGGGAAATCTCTTTTTACAAAACATTTATTCCAGTAGGATTCTGAATCTTAGTCAAAGTAGTACAAGCTGAAGACAAAATTGGAAGTGGAAAAAGATTCTGAAGTAAAATTGTGGCCTCAAAACTGACCAGTTTTATGTTCAGTTTGGTTCTAACAAATGTAGTATCATCTGTACCATGTTATTTCTATGAGAAGTTAATGAAGGAGAGCTGGAAGGGCTGTGGCAGGCACAGCCTATGTGGGAATGACCCCATGCCCAAATTCCAGAGGACATAAAGAGTTGCACAGCTTGGCATAGCAATCACTTTGACATTTTCACTGAACAAGCTGCTACTTCTGTTCTTTTTCTACTGTGGCTGCTCTGCTTTTTAAGAGGAGTGTCTTGAGCAGAATAAATCCATGTGCAGGCATTGGGCAGAGATGTGTGCCACTGCACACATCTGGAGACAGCCTTGGCTTGCCTGTTCCCAGGGACATGCAGGGACACCAGGGAGCCCTCAGCCTGCCTGATGCAGGTGGATCAGATGAGTGGTCAATGGAGCTGTTTGATGTCTCTCCCCTCATGGCTGAGGAAATCTCTAATTTAAAGTCAATATTGTATTTTAAATGGCCAAATCCCTCCATAGCCATATAGATGATCCACTTCAGTGGATAACAATCTGTTACATTTTTCTTTCACTGGGACATTAACAAGCATTTAGAATCAAATGCTGTCTTAAAATCATTGCTGGCCAGACGTAGTTCAGACATGGCTTCCTAAATTAGGACTACAATGCAAAGAGGAAACTGCAACTTTTTTATTCATTTGCTTTTGGCAAAGTGAGGGTAGCTGATGTAAAAGGAACTATACAGAAACAGGAACCTGAGACTGAAGCATATAGTGCATTCAAATAACTTCATTATGAGCTGTTGTTAGCCTACTTCTTTCCAGAGTGTGTGTCCACAATAACATTTCAGTGATTGATAAATAAAAAATATTTAGAATCAAAATAAATACTTGATATGCAGTAATGCAGCAGAAGATGGTTGGCAAATGCACCGCACAAATAGTCTGGCAACAATATTACTTCTGCAAGCCTTGAACAAGCCAATAATTGGAACCATTTCAACCATGCCTAGGTGAGCCTTTGGTCGTTTTTGAGGTAAGTTAATGTTCATTCTTGCACCAGGAAGTGAACCCAAGAAAAATATATTTGGAATTAGTAAATAATCGAAACATTTGATGAAAAAAACTCTCACTGACCATGCTGGTTGTGCAGCTCTGTACAAACATTTATTTTTCCAGGGTCTGATGTGTATTGAACGTGGCTGACTGTTCTGCTCTCTTGCTTGTTTTACTCCTCAACAGTCTCTTGTTCATCTGTTGTGCAAACACTCTTAAGTATCTGTTCTGATCTGTGCTCCTAAGAGTTGCTGCAACTCCCCAAAGCTCTCCATTGCACAGTTGTTGCTCCCTTTATATCTTCTTTGTAACTGTTAGGCAACAAAGGAAATTTAATAGCGTGACTGAGGCTGTGCCATGCCATTGGTTTTCTGAAAAGGAGTTACTGAGGTTCAAGAGGGAACTTAGTGGTGTGACTGGGTTTGGTGGTTTACATCAGGTGATTGCATATGACTCCAATTGTGGCAGTCATCCTTTAAATTATTTTTAATGATTTACTGAAGTTAAGGGAGAAAAAGAAAATAGAATGTAGCTGAAAAAATCTGACATAAAAAGTACAAAATATGTTTTGGACACATTTTCTGTAAAAAATATTTCTGTCCAGCAGAGAAAAAAGTAGTTGTAGGAGAATCACTTGCTTGGTATTAAAAGTAGTACAAATAGTACACTAGGGGAGGAAAAAAATAAATGTATTTACATGGAAAAAATACATGTATTTACATGTATTTAGATATTTACATTTCAAACTTATTTTTGAAGTTTGATCCTGCTTCCTTTTAGATAAACCAAGACCAGAACACACCAATGAGAAGAAGTATCCGGGTGAAGATACGTCATGCTGGTTTTCACTTACAGCTCACTGTGGGAAGGCCTGTACCCAGCTCTTTGTTTCAAGAAACACTTGGGGAAATGGAAAGCTTTTACCAGCATTACACTGCTTAAGACATCACTCCTATGTGTTCTCCTTAGGATCTGCACAGCAGCCAGGTTTTGTGTCTGTAATATGCAGGACCTGGGACTGAGTTCTCCTTGGGGCCTGGTGTCTCTTCTGGGCATCTCACCCTGCCTGGCTGCTCCTCTCTGTTAACCTTGTCAGGAGCCCTCACCACCAAGGTGTTCCTGTGAGAAGAAGGGAGCCCTGTGAGGCGATGTCTCCCTGATTTTTTAACATTTTCTAAGCCTTCTGATGTTTACATTCTTGTAACCAACTTTCTCACACACTTTATGTAAATAATGCATTGTTTTGCATTCTTTTATGGAAGAGGAGAAATTTAATAGACTGTTGATTTGTCCAGTGTCATTGGAGAGGTGGCACTTTCACCTTCCAATCCAGTGTCACTTTTAGAAAGCTATAAATGATGGAGGCAGAAAAATAAAAATCTCCTTTTTTACCTTAGAAAGAGCAGCAAGTTTGTGTCGTGTTGTTTCATGTCCTATAGTGATAGGGCTGGGGGACCAGCGAGTCTGAGCTTCTTCCAGTGCTTTTCATTCCTTGCTGGCTGAGGAAAGCTGCTCCTGAGCCTGGCTGCCACCACCTGTTCCACAAGGCTGACATTGCTGCTCCTCATCCCACCAGTGGGTGCATTTCTGCAAAACACCTTGCTGAAATTAATGCTGCTTATGCTGTGTGTTTTATCTCCAGCTTGTGGTTGCTTGTGCTTGTAACTCTACAAAACAAGCTGGGACAGATCCCTTTCACACCTGAGAAATGGATGCTGTGTAATTGCACTCTTAACTCTAATGGGGGTCCCTGAAAACAATTCTGTATCTTTACTCAAGGCTTACTCAAGGGACTTTAGCTGGTCAGAGTGACCCCAAGATACATTAGAAAGTCTCTTTTCCCAGCCCAGTTGTCGAAGGAGGAGTCAGAACTCTTAATTTCTTGGTCTCAATGTTGTTTATTGTTTCTTATCTATAAAATTCTTTCTCCTGTCCAGCCAAGGTCTGCTCAGCAGGACAGTCAGAGGCACTCTGCCTGCCCTGGGGCAGTGTTATCTCTTTATACAAAAAACTGTATTATACGTGTACAATATTTACAATTACTTTCCAATACCTATCACCAGTGATAGACAGTGAGCTTCTACTCTAAACAAATCTAAAAGTGCCAACATAACAGCAGAAGATGGAGACCAGGAAGAAGAAGGAGAAAGGCTGGACATGCCCAGATTCCTCCATCTTGACCCCTGAACCCCCATGCTAAAAACTCCAAAAAATCAATTTTTCACCCTGTGATAAATTCACTATCGTTCTACTTAAACTGTCGTGGCTTGCAGAACTTCATATAAGGTTGGTAATTTGCTCCATGGGTCATAGTCAAAATCCCAAGTGTCCTGGGCTCTGTGCCAGGGTCTCTGGGCCCTCTGGCAGGGGTCCTGGCACTCCAGGACAGCCAGAGGGATGCCCTGAATTCCGACAGCTTACTTTCCTACTGTGGCTTAAATACAGCTCCTATGTCTTAGAAGGAGTCACAGACATGATTTACACATTCACAGCAGCAGGCCTGGTTTCGTGCTGAGGGTATGACAATGCACAGCCCGTGATGGGCTCTTACAGGCAGAGCGGGACTAGTGATGCCCCAGCCTTAGACACCCCAGAGTCCACAGTCTGGACAGAAAGGCTGTAGGGCCCTCTGGTGGGAGCAGAGCAGCATTCCTGATGCTTGGATCGCGGCTGTTCCGTGCCTGTGCTGCCGCGTGCCTTTTGGAGAGTGATGCTGGGACACTGCTGGGACACGCCGTGAGGGACAGACAGCACCAGCAGCTTCGCCAGTGCTCCAATGTGCCTCCTGCCTGCAAGCCTGGGAACGGGAGAAGGTTGTATTTATAAACTTCAGCCCATGGCTGCTGGCCTCTTCAGCTCTGCCCCTGATTTTTCAGAGTACATTTTTCTTTACACTAACCGAGGATGCCAACTCCTAAACCCAACCTCTCTTCTCCATTCAGAGAGGCCTTGTGGGGTGGCACTTTGCGCACATGTGAATGGGTTGAATGTATGACATGGTCATGCCATGATCTGGGGACCTGCCACATCCCCTTCTCTCTTCCAGCTTCTGCTCACAGTTCCTCAGCCCCTGGCCCAGCTGTGCTCCCACCAAGTGTGGCTCTGTGCCTCACCTACTTGCAACGCCCTCTCCTCTCTGCCACCTATGTCATGGCTCAGAAAGACTCTGCTGTGACTTCCTGGAGGCTTTAAACACTTTTTGCATCTTTGTGCTCGCTTCAAGGGCAGGGAGGCCTCACCATGGCACAGTGTTATCTGTGTGTTTGGAGGAGCTGTGAGCTGGCTGTGAGGAGGAAGGATGCTGCAGCTGGGGCCCACGGGGAGGCAGAATTAGGCTGGCACCTGCTTTCTCTCAGATCTGGGGACAGGAGATGACAGGTTTTAGGTCCTGAGCATGCGTGAAGAGTCAGTGAGAGGCTGGGTCTGGTTTTACTCTGGGCAGGCAGTGGCAGGAGCTGGATGTTGGATCCTTTGTACAGAACCACATGAAGGCAGCCGATGGAGGGGGACAGGCAGGGCAGGACAGCAATTCCAAAATCTTGGAACCAAGCCTTGCAGAGCTCCCCAGCACAAAACTTTCATGCTGATCATCCCAAGAGTATTTGATATCCCAAGATCCATTTCTGACATCAAACAGTCTTTGAGGAAGGATGATGCCTGTTTACAATTCAGCACTCTGACAGCTGAATGGTACAAGAACAAAGCAAAACAATAATCAACCCATCTAAAGCTCAAGTTAGGAGAAAGATAATTGTCATTGTTATGTCTTCTTTATTGCTAAATTGGTAGGTGTTTGCATATTTTCAGCTTCTCATCTCAGTCTGTATCTGCCACTCCTGTCACAGCTTTAGGACCTCAGGCATCCTATCTATTTAGCAGTAGCAAACTCCTAAATCACATTCCAATAACACACTTTCTTTAATACATGCAATTAAAACTTTATGCTACAGTTATCTCAAATATGTAACTTAATAATACATAAACTAATGATGAAAATTCTTGGAATTAGTTACATTACTACTTTACTGCAGTATCAGAAAGTATCAGAAATGAGTATACTTGGAACATATAATTAAACCTCAATTTCAGAATCATTGATATGAGGTTTTATCCTTCTAAGATTACTTTCTGGGCTTCTATTTAATTTTTTTCTGATGTCAAAATGAATGATTTGGATTAATTTTTCATGCATAAAAGTCAAAAATTAATGTGGGCCAGTGTTGTAGTTAGATCTTTATTTGATTTCTTTAAAATGTTATTAATGTGTTCTAAAATTTACTTCACACTAACACAGTTTGCTGCTTTTTCTAGATGAAGGATTATCTGAATATTCCCTCCTTGCCACTGTTTTGTGAAGATGTAGAAGCTAAAAAGATGTCTCTTAAAAGAATTGATGAAAATTGGCTAGCCATTGATAATCTGGAGAGGAATTGTTCAAGAGAGAATGTTATGTTTTATAAGAAAATTTGGTAGCTTTGTATGGATTTATCCCTGGAATCCATGAAAACAGAAACTGTGAACACATGGTTTTATAGTTACAAGTTATGCTGGGTAGGAGTATGCTGAGAGTTTTGGGGGGAATATTGCTGCTTTTGGAACAAAAGGTATTGATGGTCTATTGATGAAGCCTGTTGAACCTGGAGCCCTGAACTGTGTTGTGTGTGCTGCTGATGTGGACCCTGAACTTCACAAACTGGAACAAGAGGCCAAAAGGCAGCAAAGGCTTTGTCACCTCCAGCAGCAAAGACATATGGATCACAAGATCTGGAGCTAGCACAGGACCTCAGTAAAAACTCAGTAATATTACACCAAAATCTGTTGCTGCCTGGCTGCCTCTCTGAATTGTCTTGTCTGTGAGATTACCACACACTAAATTAAAATTTAAAAAAGAATCCCTAGTTTCTTCTGTGGTCTGCTAAACATAAAATCTTGGTTTCTAAAAGAAGTAACGTGACTTCGGAGACTAGTGCTATTTGAATTAGCAGAAAACTGTCAGAAGAAGGATCAGGCAGCCTATTGCTCTGGGGGCAATAATTTAAAATACTGCAAAATCCCAAATCCATGTAGTTTTCATAGAGTCTTACATTTATTTTGTGTGATGTGTAAGGTATTAGAAGAAGAAACTCAATTCACCTTAATTCCATTCTCTCAATTCAGAACAAAGGGTACTTTGAATTCACATAACATTTTAGTCAAAGCACATTTGTGGAAATCAAACAGAATGTAATTTTTGAAGCATCCTTTGAACTGTCCGCTGAGGTCCTGTGTTAGCTCCAGCTCTTGTGATCTGTATCTCTGTTGCTGAAGGAAGTGCCCTCACAAAGCTGACAAAATATTTTGTTATTTCTTTCTGCAAGTAGTTCTTTACTTGGCCTGTTTTACACCTAAAAGGCAAAGCTTTAAGAGTCCTGTTGGTCTTCGTCCACCTTATGCCTTGCTGGCAAAATCCCCAGTTTTCCAGGCTGCTGGTAGTCATTCACTTTGTGTGCCCTTTTCAGCCATCCCAAGTGTTTAGAGTTGCATTCCAAATCCGTGGTTGTAATGAAGATCCAAGTTATGGAGCTGTTCCATATATTTGTGTATATTTGGAGCCAGCACAGTAAAAGTCTAAAAGTGTGCCTAAATCAAAACATGGCTAGGCAGCACCACCCAGAGGTTCTGGAGCTGTCTTGGAGCAAGGGAGTGCTGTGCTGGGAGCAGGACAGCCATGGTAATACCTTGTTTCCTGGGGACATCTTAGCTCTGTTGGGGACATGTATGTTACACTTCTTACAATGTTTTTGGAACTGGCACATTCCCTGATCATTCCCAGTGATTTGTTCAGAGCTAGTCTAGGTAGTGCCATATAGCCTTGTTGGTATGATTTCTGGGGATGTATTCTTCTTCCTACACCTCAAACCTAAACTGTGTATTACTGGGCTAAGGTGGGATCTTTCTGATTCTATTTTTCAGCATTTCATCTTAGAAGATGCAACCCTTCACTGTTGAAAGTAGCTTGTGTTTCAGTGTCCAAGGATCCCAGCAGTGTCACTGCAGTATTACTTTAAGATAATGGTAGGTAGCTGCAGGCAGTGTGATATGGAAGAACAAATTTGAGCAGACAGGGGTTAGATCAATATCTGAAGGATGATTATCTTGGTCAGCACAGTATTTTCCATAGCCTAATGCAATCTAAACAATCTCTAAATATATCACAGACTGTGAAATTTCAATTCCTGTCTTGTCAGCCTCTTCATGTGAAGATGGATGACATACCTGATGAAGACAAGAGCCTGATCCTGCTGCTGTTGAAGTAACTAATAAATCACTCATTAACTTCAGAGAGTCCTCAAAAGAACCAAATTGCTCATTTAAATAGAGGTAGCAAATCCTGTGCAGGTGTGATGGGCTCACAGCAGCTCCATGTGCACAGGCCTCCTCCCCAAAGAACAAGAACACCTCTGCAAACTTTTGGAAATTAAAAAGCAAGTCAAAAAGAAATGAAGAGGATTCTCAGAATGGGAGGCTGCTGTTTTAGACAGCCCTTGACCAGGACAGACAGCCCAGGAGCTCTGTAAAAACTGTTTACTGCAACACTTTTTTGTGGGGATGTGAACTCAGATGTGTGCACTGCACCCTCTCACCTATGGCCAGGTGTGTGCTCAGAGGCACTGCTGGACAGCAAAATATTCATCTGGGAGGACATAAAGTTAAAGAATGAAAAAAATGGACAAAAGTTGACTTTCACATTGAGTAGAAGTTTCCCTGAAACTCAGTTGTGGTTTTGCAGGAAAGACCATCAGGACTGAGGGATCAGACACCCAGGTGTCCAAGGAGGGTGCAAACTGGGACCAAGTTTTGGGATGGTGTCTGTGGTTATCTTTACCTCTGGGAAGAAATATTTCTCCTAATACAGGTGCAATCCTCCAGCCAGAATTACAATAAGCTTCCACCACAAACTCACTGCATATCTGCCCAGCAGGTTATAGACTGGATCTGTAATTCCAGCTCCAACCACCTTTGCTTTGCCCTCAGTGTAATCACATACATATACGTATTTATTGCAGTGCATAAATGTTTTTCCAGAGCGAAAAAAAATTAACAACATCAGTATGATAGAGGTTAAACTTTCAGGTATAAATAAATCTTTTTAAATACATCTTTTAAATAAAAACTTTAAACCTGTTTTGCATTACTCAAAATTTATTGGGGAAATTTATTCTGACTATTGCTAAACCCTTGGTGCCTTAATTATATGAATAATTTAAATCTCTACTTTAACTGTGGCCTGTATTAAAGTCCTAAAAGAGCTACAAACAACTTTGGATACCTGTAAGTCTTCAACAAATATTTTCCTTATCACAACAATATAGTCTTTTTTATTTCTCAACTCCAAAATGCTCTGAAATATTGCCAAATTATGCAAAATTTAAAAAGAAAAAAGTTGAGCTGAAATCTCAACTGGGAAATACCAATTTTACTATTCAGCTTTTTGCTATACAATCAAGTGACTAAATAATGGATTTAAGAAAAGTGCGCCAGACAGGTTGGTCAACTGCTTAATTAAAATAGGGGGGGAAAAAAAGCATTTAAAAAAAAAGATGGGGTAATAGCTACATTGTTTCTTTGTAATTCACAGCACAGATGTTCCTCAGGCCAGGTCTTGCACTCATGAATTCAGTGGCAACTTTGCCATTTGTTCAGAGAAAATAGGATGAAACCTGCTCAGGCTCCTCTGAAATCCTCAGATAAGGCTAATGTCAAATAAAAATAGTTTCATTTCAATTAGGAATTTAGAAACAGATGAAGCATTTTCCAGTCCTGTTTGTTCAGAGAGATAGACTTGCAGCATGGCTAACTATCTTAGGCACCCAGGGCTCAGCCCCTATGGTGGGCTCAGCTTGGTCTCCTGGAAATGTTGATGCTTCCAATGATTACTAGATGGGGAAAAATTATAAAGATGAACTGGAGGTTGGTTGTAGAGAGGATCAAGGTAGGCCCATGACTTCTAAATAAGAACATTTTTCTTTGCTCCTAGTCAGGAGGGTGAAGTGGTGCTGTCTGGGAGAAATTGGGCTGCTGGTTCACTAAAACATGTGTGACCTTCTCTGGAAAAGGTCAGCATTCTGGTTTGAAATAATTGGATTTACTTGGAAAATTGAAACTCACTTTTTAGAGAACAAATTTTGGTTGTAAACAATCTGCTGTTGTTTAAGAATGGACTTGGTGCACTGGCTAACGAGTTGTCTATTTAGCTACAGTTTACATTCATTTTACTTTGGTTTTGCAGAAAGATTAAAACAAATTGTCCATATCTCCCACATTTTGGATTATGTTCCATGCATGGTGTTATTTCTACAATGGCAATTAGGTGATGTCATGTCTGCTTTGTTCTTTGGGCATTCTTCCTCACATCTGGTATTTTGGGAAGAAATTAGCATTCACTGAACCAGCAATAGATTACTCTAACATCTAATTCTTCTTGTACAACTTAAGGCTCTGGTCCTATGAAGATTTATTCATATGCTTGCTTTCATGTACAATGAATTATCCCACAGAAGTTCAAAATGAATAAAGCTATGCATAAGTGCTGGAAGGATTTGTGCCTAAATAATGAAACTAAATGCTGGCAGTGTACAATTATCCATAAGATTCAGCTATAAACACAGCAGAATTCATCTCCAAAATAAATGCAGGAAATGGAATAAAATGGGAAAGTCTGTGAGAGTATTTTTACTTTGCCTCATTTACAGCAATTTTGCACTGTTAGTAATAACCAAACTGGTAATCTAAATTGCCTGCTGCTTGTGCTGTAGATGAACTCTGGCACATAATTTGGTTTCTGCTTCCATTTAGACACTTAATATTGTGAATAGATGTTAAAAGTGGAAGAGGGGTGGAAAAAAGTCATCTAGATAATTTCAGTGCCCTTTGAAGACCCCAATTTATTGTAACCAGCCATCCATTGCTCTAAGAAAATTAGTAGCCATGATTGTCACCATACACACCATCCATTGCCTTCACAACGATTCCAACATTGCCAGTCTGGATATATTTTGGCATCTACATATCCTCAGTCATCAGGTACTTGGGTTTATTCAGAGTTGGACAAACTACAGAATTTCAAGTTGGCAGAAAATAATAATCATTGCTTGAAAGTATCAAATGAGCTGGAACTTTGAAACCAAGAATTGCTCACAGAGGTCCTGTGGTGTGAAAGAAAGTGACGTTTCTGCTTCTTTTCCAGCTGCCAAGAGAGGAGTGTTGGTTGAATGCACAGGCTCCAGAGGTCTCAGATTGACTGTCCTCCAAATTCCCTGAGCAGGATAAAAAACTCCTTGGTTCCTGGATCACCAGCTTCTGATTTTAGGGCTGGTATTGTAGGCTGTGAAGCTTTAAAGATCAAGAAATGTATTTTCTTTCCTGGAATGTACCAGCAGAGTGCACCTACTTCCAGTTCCAGCACCCTGGTTCTGTGGAGACCTGTGGCTGGAGTGGAGGATTCCTGGTGGAAAACCTGTGGAGGATTCCCTGGTTGTCAGCAGTCACATTCACAGCCCTACACAGCTTTTTAAATGAATTTCAACAAAAGTTTTCTGACCTGTTCTAGCAAGGGCATGTGATAGCAAGTTAGTGCAGACTCAGAAAATACATTCTAGAAAAAAAGAAAAGAATATGATTTTTAAAAACCCCACTGTACCAAGTTAACATGGGTGAAGTATTTGTTTCGAGTTTTTTAGTAGGAACGGGTTAAGGCAATAAAGTACTTCCTGTTTAATGACAACATTCAAAGGACCAAGCATTTCTGAACAATAAACAATATTGAAATTGATAGTTAACACAAATGTCTTGAAGACAGCTTTTCTAGAATGTATATGATGATATAAATAGTTTATTAGCTTTTCTAGAAATTAAAGCTATTTAGAGATGTTTTGTATTTCTAAGCACTTCTTGACTTTGAATTTTTGAACCAAGGTAAAACTAACCAGAAGAACCAAAACTAACATACATTTTCACTTGGGTATTTGATAAGAAGAAGCAGGAGGGTTGGTGTGTTTCTCAGGTTAGGTCTCTGAAATTTTGGGCTCACAGCTCAAGCTGATCAACCCATGGAGCCTCTGAGGGTACAGATTCTGTGCGATGGGTCAGCTCAGAGCATGGATGAGGCACAGGTGTGTTCCTCCCTAGTCGCTCATAACTTATGTGACCCTAATTCCTCTAGGTAATCTTGATGTTACCTGAGTTACCTGAGTTCTCTCTGATTTTCTCTTTCTCTAATCTGTCACCAGGTGGGTTGCAGTGGTTTACCATGGGCTTGCAGTCTGTTGAGAGCCAGCTGAGCAGGTCAGGCCATATACAGATGTTGTTTTGTGATGCCTTCTGTTTCTGTCTTTTTCTTTTTACTGAGGGCAGAAATACCATTTCCATGACCTTCCTTGGACTATCTAATAGATATGTATTTCTTCTTACCCTAGCTGCATCTGTGTTTATTTTCACGTCTTTGTGTGCTTGTGCTTTGTCCTTGTCTTTAGCTGTTTGAACTATGCTTTGCTGTTTGATTCCTCTTTATACCTCACATTATTGAGAACTGATTCAGCTGAGTGTCTCTTTTGTTTCCTTTGCTTTTTCTGCTTTTGTCTTTTCTTCAGGATACTTTATTCCAATGCTTCTAATTTTTTTCTTTCCTTTACAGGTATTTCTATAGAATGTTAACTGCCAGCTTACTGAATTTATTCTGCTAATTTTTCTTGAAGGATTTTATTCTACATATCTTCTACATGAGACCCCCTAACCCTTCCTAGTCCCTCTAACCCCCTGCCTAGAACTTTCATGACTTCCCTGATGGTAAAAGCAGATCTAAAAGAGTCTGTATGTATTTTCCAGATGTATTTTCTAAAAATTACCGACAACAGCTGCTGGGAAATCTGGGGGAGATTCTTCAAACCCAACAGAGATGTATGTGAGTATGTCAGATGAATGTAAGTACAGATCACAGTCTGACTTTATGTATTTATGTGTTAAACGCAGTACTAAATAGGAATTTGCAGTAAGCAGCACTCGTAAATAGTAATTTTTTTTTGCATCTCATCCTAAACTGGCATCTGAATCAATGAATGATGCCCTAAAAGTGCCTGTTTCTCTTAAAGTATAAGGCAAGCCATGGGTTGCTAGTTCATTATATTATTTCCTTATTTTAGAAGATAAGGGACTGACATACCAATTTCCATGCCAAGTATATAATTTATTCATAAAACTTTGAAAGCTTCTAGGAATCTTAGGAATTCCATCTTAAGACTGGGAATGACACACATATGGGAGTGTCCCATTGGCACCAAACCTTTTGTTTTGCATGTCTCCGTTTGCTGTAGGGAAAGAAAAAACTTCATCCCTCCAGTTCCAAGTTTGCTGAAGAGGTCCTCTGATCTCCCAGTGTGTTGTTCCAGTGGTTGCAGTCCGTTTCTCATGGGTCAGGTACTGGCCTCAAAGGTCTCCTTGACCTTTCATGGTCACGTTGCTGTGTAAAATGATGTGGAAAACAAAGCATGGTTGTTACCTGCAGTTATCACCTTCTCAGCACTGCTGTCCATCTGGAAGAGAAGGGGAAGGCTTTACCAGATTACTGTTCTCCACCACTCTGATTTCTTAATTTACATCTGATTAATTTCCATGGCTGTTGAAGGTCCTGATTGTCTTGTGCTCAACAGGACCTTTGAGCTTCCACAAGCCACGTTCAAGGGAAGGCAGAGCCAAAAGCCATTACTGATCCCACGGCTGTTGTCAGTGCTGGAACAAGTCCCATTTGAATATCATTTCTTCTTAGCACAAGGACTCACATCTTGGGAACAAACCCAAGTCCTGTCAGAGTGTAAGACAATTGACTTTTCTGCTTACACTGTAATTAATGCTATTGAAATCTCAGAAAAGAAAGCAGAGAAAGGACAAAACATTCAAGTTTAGGACTAGCCACCTTTCTTTCACTGCTTATCTCAAGGGATGTGAATCCATTAGAAATAAGGTTCCAGATGCCAAAACCAATAAAAGTGCAGACTTTAAGGTTTAGCCAAATTGTGGTTAAAGTTATTTCTCTGTGGATCACACTCAGTCATTAATTTTAAGGCTGGACATTCTCCAAACTCTGTGGTTTCTTTGCAAGAAGGAGTAAGATCCCAGTGATTAGATGGCTTACATTTCACTATTTTTTTCTAACATATCCAGTTGAATGAAAATTAGAATTTCATAATTCTGTTTCTTTGTAATGGAAAAAGAGGAGAACTGTAAACCTGTTGCAAATGGATGCAAGCATTCAAAACAGAGCAAAGCAGTTCAGATTATATGAATTATTATAGCTTAATGGTTTGCATCATGTATATGTGATGTGGTCTTCAAGGATTTTCATCTTTATAGGTAGAAAAGTGATGTGGCTAATTGCTTTCAACATAATTACATTCACAGGAAATAATTTTATTTCAGTATGGATTGCCAGGAAAAGTTGGGTCTTTTGGAGAACATAGGTCAAGCAGCACATTTAAAGCTTGTACTTTTGTATGAAACATTGTGTGAAGTTCTATATTCTTCAGAGGCATTTGCATAAAGAACTCATGAAAAACAAAAGACAAAACCCCAGAAGAACTGTGTGCTCCCACAGCACAAGTAATCCTTTTTGAAAGACTTTCCACAAAATTAAAGTCATATTAGATGCTACTGAAACCATAAGGAAGGCTGAGAGTTACTTTTTTTTTTTTTTTTTTTTTTTTAATACACTGAGCCAGTAGATGTAATTTATGTTGTAAATTACAAAAGAAGATAGTGAAGAGAAATACAGGTATCTCTGTTGAGAAGTGTAGGAATTTAATGACAAAATTACTTTACAGATTATTTTAGTATAGGCTTTGTTTGGAAAGACCAAAGTTATGCTAAACTTATGTTAAAAAGCCTGAGATACCTAGCTCAGGATTTTTTCAAAAATATTCTTTGACTTCTTCCAATTCTTATATTTTATGAGCAAATGGCTTTTAAGGTAATCTGAAGATATTCTGTCACATTAAATATTACAAAATGTCTTCAAGAATACTAAGGTTTTACTCAGGAAATCAATCACTGCAATATAGGGAGTATCTTTATGAATACCCTTCTTATACTCCTAAACTCTTATATTCATAAACATTTCTTAATATTTGCTGTTGGCCACTATTGTAGAAAGGACATTACATGAAACAGGTCTTGATCTGACCATTGTGGATTTTTGCTCAAGAGACCTCCTGGTCCTGCTGAGGCCAGTGTTTATATTCCCCCCAATTCAGATAAATCCTCAGAAAACCCTGGGATGGTTTTTGGGGTGCCGGTGCATTCAGGACACTGCATCCCACAGGCACCACAGGCGAGGAGCAGCATGACCTGTGTTTCTCTGGATGAATTTGTAGGACTGCCCCGTCCTCTCCCATTTTATAGAAAATTCAGGGGCGTCACCTTTCCTTGCAAAATCGTACCTGAGCTCCTCTCCTGACCCCATATCTGCCTGGGCTGTCCTCACCTTCCCTTGGGCAGGTGGAGTGAATGGTGAAGGGATAAGTTAATTAGAGAGTGAAACACAGGGTTTAGATTTCTGTACAGGGGGGTTTAGAGAAGTAAGATGGAGGAATTGGGGCGTGTCCTGTTCTTCTTCTTCTTCTTCTTCTCCTCCATCTTCTGTGGTGATGGTGGCACTTTGGGATTGGTTATTACTAAAAGTGCACTGGTTAATAAGGGTAAAAGGTATTGGGGAAAAATGATAAATATTGTACACGTAACTTTGGGTATAAAGATAGGTGACCGCCCAGAGGGCAGGAGGAGTGTGCTTATGGCTGGCTGCTGAGCAGACCTCTGTCGGGCCGAGAGAAAATCTTTTAGATAAACAATTAATAAACACCGAGACCAAGAAAAGATCTGAAGCCTCTTCTCGTCCTTTGAAACGCGGGCTGCCCCAAGGCCACCCCGGGCCTTTCCAGGCCATCCAAACAGCCGAAAATCGGACAGGTCAGCAGCTCCACAACATTTCCCTGTTGCAGATATTCCACAACTGTGCCATTCCCTCCAATGGAGGTTGGACCAGAGCTTTTCCCACTGCCCACATCCCTTCTGTTTCTGAAAAATGACCTTAACTCAGACTGGTGGAGTTCAATTTGGATTCTCAGGCTCAGCTTTGAACAGCCAGACTTCAGCTGGATTAGGGAAGACCTTTTATAATACTTCCCTGAATCTCTGGTGGTGTTATTTTCTTCATTTTTTAGCCCCATAGTAATTTAAAAACTTAAAAAAAACCACCCTTCTATCATAGCTATTATTGCACATCACATAATATGCAAAATATCTGCTACAAAGTAGTTTAAATACTTCTGTATATGTGTCAAATGCTTGACTATTTTTTAGAACTGTTACACCCTAGGAAATAATGGCTGGGTATTTTTAAATATTTTATTCACTTGATAGTCTACGAACTGTATAAAGTTATTTTACTATCAATATAGATTATAAAATACATTGAAATTAAATTGGGCTAAATTATTTTGGGCAAAAAAATAGGAAGTAGGCTTTTATTTTCAAAGGGGACCATTACAGACCCCAGCTTAATCCTGTCAATGTACTGGTTTTGAACTGATAGGACCATATGGAACTCCCTGTAAGGTGAAGCTACAGGTCATTTGACTAATTTTTAATTTTCATTTTCCAGGTGGATAAACCACAGGGCTTTTGTGAAATAGGAAAGTCTTGAGCAGCTAATTAGACCAAGGCTTTCTAGAGGAACCAATCTTTTAGCTAAGTAATTTGGGAAATATTAGCTCACCTAGGCTTCAAGAGCTTGCAGGTTTTGGGTTCCCCTTTTGCAGGAGCTCCCTTGCAGATACATGTGAATACCATAAAACTGGTATCAACCTTTTTGGTTTTGCTTTTAAGTTTGTATGTCTCTCTTACTGAGCAGATTGTGATACACAGTAGATGCTGAGCTGTTTTTTTCCAGCACTTATTTTGTGAGTTGGAACAATATGACTAGAGGATGGAAAGTTGAACAGCTCTGTAACACAGACTCACACTGGATGATTTATGAGCGATGTGTGGGGTAAGATTTTAGAGAAATATAAATTATATCTGTTCATCATGTTAACTTCTTTTAATGTTTCCCACATGTTACTATGACAACATCCATGGGATATATATTTTAATTTCTGTTGCACAGAGGAAGTGTGTCAGGTCTGCACATTTCTCTTGATTTTATGGCTGAGTGCTGTGTCTAATGCAGGTTGTAAATCTTCTTGGAAAAATATATAAGAGGGTTTTCATCACAGTGGCTCTCCTGGCAATTCTGAAGCTTTTAATAAGCATAATTTAAATCTAAAAAGAACATTTACACCCCCTGCGATGTGGAGACCTCTAAAGTGGGGGTAGAAAATGCTCTGCAGAAAAGCAGGAGCTTCATGCTAACAATTGCTGAACATGTTACATAGTTAAACACATTGTTAAAACTCTTACTTCAATGAAACTGTAAAAAATATCTTGTGGCCAATATTTAATTTCCTGTTTTCCATATAGCGGGTAAAGGATACTTTTTAAACTTTTTTTATTTCTTGTGCAAAAAGTGGGTTGAGAAGTTTCTTATAGTTTTCTAAACACATTTTCCATAGGACCTGAAGGGTTTTCATGACAGTGAGATTTTCTTTTAAAAATTAGATGTAAAAACTAGATGGAAATTTCTGAATTGGGTTAGACAGTCTCAGTTTCTGCACCACAAGCTGTTGTTCTACATGGCAATTACTTTGCATATGCATCTGAAGCCAGTGCTGAGAAAAGTGACAGCGAATTGTGCTGATAAGTGGTTTAATGGAATTATTCAGCAGGCCAAAACTCATTAAACAGGCAACAGTCTCCCTGTGATACTTCAGTGCATAGTTAAACAAGACTCCAGTTATTTATTTACTTTCCAATGTATTTTTTTTAATCAGAGTGGGAACATTAACCACAGTTTCCAGCGAAAAGTAAAATCTACTCCAAATCACGAAGTTAGAACTAAAACATAATTACCTATGAAGAATGAAAACTTTTAGTAATTTCCTGTAATTTCCCCACCAAATTAAATTTTTGCCTTGCAGTACTGCTATAAAAAACATCACTCCCATTTCACATATACTAAGTGGGACTCTTGTGTATGAAGGTGCCATTCTCACTTTTCCTGCTCTAACACACCCATGTTTATAAAGGAAAGGGTAAAATCCACATCCTGATAGTCTTCTTCTTCCAGCCTATTTTTTAATATCATTCTCATAAAGCTGCTCTAGCTTTTCCACTTGAACAGAAAATAATTCAGTGGAATATCCATTTGTTTAGGACAAATGGCTGCAGCTGTTAATTTAAATTAATTTATACTATTGACTGTACTGTTATAATAGTATGCAGGTCCAAGTATTTTGCTTGTGTTTGGTGCCTGCAGCCCATGTTGTGCTACACCTCTGGGCATACTGTTGCAGCTGGATTCTGTTTGATGATAACTTTATCACTTCTTGTAAAACTGTGGGATTTCTAAAAAGTGTGTCTCAGGGGAAATTTACACCCTAGAAATTCCTGATGAATGTAGTTAACAAATGGCTTGCTGAATCCCTCAAAACAGTCCCTACCTGACGTTCCACCAGTGAGAAGTGCCATAGCTTGAAGATTTTCTGGTGCTTCACTGCTGCACCACAAACAGCTCAGAGGGCCACCTAGGAGGCTTGAGTGAGCTCCCACAGGCTGCCCACTGCTGCTTGGAGAATGGCTGCTGTCAGCAGGAATAACAAATTCTGAGTCCAGCCAGCTCACTGCCAGGCTGGGGCAGAGCTTTTATAAAAAGCTGTGCTTTTATTGTGATGCCTGATAGTGCAGGAATGCTGTTAAGCTTCCATTTCGGGCTCTGTGGCCTGCCTGGGATCTCCTGTTTGACATGGACTGTCAGCAGAGTCCCCTCCTGACATGGGCTGTTAGCAGAGTCCCCTGCTGGAGTCCACCAGAATGCCATCAGAAGTCTCTGACCTCGTCTCTTCCCAATGCCAGCTGCTGGGACATGCTTTCTTTGTCCTCTGCAGCAGCAATGTGAGTGTAAATCATTCCATGGCCTTCCTTTCAGCTTATGCCTGGCCTGTTTGGATTGTTGCAGATGGTCCAAATTCATCCTGGAGTCTGAGATTTCCCCCCCTCATTTGGAAAGTTACACAAGCTTCTTTATGCAGTTGTTCTTCATTTGGTTATACCATATAAACTGACACGCCAGGAAGGGAGAAAAACTTTGCCTAGAATTTCACAATTTCTTCATAAGAATATAGACATTAATTTCCCAAAATTTCCCATTTTCTTCTTCCGTCTGGGCATACCAGGCTCACATAAAGGGCCAGAATATGTACAACCCCTTTGTCTGGCAAACCCAGACCCAAACTGTAAGTGTATGCCAAAGCACAAAGGGCAAATTGAAGTGGGAGAACTTGAGTCAGTTCTGTTAATCCTGCCTGTAGAGAACTTTTATAGACAGAGCTGGAAAAGGAACAAAGTTTTGTTAGGGCTGTTTCACTGCTTGTGGGGGAACACTGGGGATAAGCTTGTACATATATCCTAATGGAGTTGCTGCAAAAGTAGTGGTGCTTTTAACTGTGTTAAATGGTATAGGAATAAAAAAAGTGAAATGAGTGAACATACTGATGTGTATTTCCCCCAAAGAATATGCTGAAATGGTAAAGGACTACATTATAACATACATTTCAGCTTTTTTCCTAAGGGATCGTGCAAACATATGGGAATATGGCTAAGCATTTCTCAGATGTCCTTAGTGCATATCACACAGCTGACATTTGGCAGAGAAATGGGAACAGGGAGAAGTAAACTTCAGTCAATTTGTCATATTTTCCATGGTGGAAAGGGAATTACTAAAGCATGTAAGAGATTTTGGTAAAACAATTAATTGGAAATATGTTACAATAATTCCACATCCCTCATTTACCATGTGGGGTGCAAGTAGAGACCGAGAAACTTTCATTGTTGATATTCAGAAGGTTAATGCTCCTTTACAGTATGGTGGTAGGGAAACACAGGCACAATTTTAGCAAAGATAATTGCCTTCACGAGGTTCCATATATTCAATTGTAGTGGCAGCTATGTTAAACAGCTTGTTTAGCTCTCCTACTTAGCACTGTAGCCACACCAGGCTAAATGCATGTTGCCCTTTCCTGGTTCTGCAGCCCCAGCAGCCTTTGGTGCCACTGAAATTTGTAGAGGAAGCCAGCTGTAAATGCCAGGTACAAAACTTTCTAAGGCACAGTATGAATATTTTTGTGTAGAACATGCTTAAATTCAAAGAAACAGAAAAAGCACTGTATGCATTTGTTTCTGACACTGAAAGTTGGGTAGACTGTGGGAAAATGAGCAGGATCTAGTCTACAACCAAGAGCAAATGTAGGCACTCTGAAGAAATACAAAGTAATAAAACCAAAAGGATGATCCCAAAGCAGAGAGTTTCTTGCTTTTGTAGACAGGGTATGGATTACAGTGGGAGATGGTGGGTAAGTACCTCACAGAGACTGAAGGAAAATACAGAATAATGAATTTACTGCAGTGATATTCTCTGCCACAGCCCCACTGCTGGTGGACTGTGATCAGGTTTGCAATTGTGAACAAAAAATGGCACAAAATTCTGAAGGCTGAGTTTGTGACAAATAATTAGCATCTTACTGAAGTGCCATGTAAGATGCAAAATGTGCTTACCATTGTTTGAAATAATTTTGTGGCTAAGAACATTGTAAAAGTGCATAGGAAATTTATGTGCCTCTCAAGGATGTGTTTGACAGTAGTGGTTTTAGACTTGATGCTGTAATTTTTCAACTCCATGAGTGAAGCAAATTGATTTGTAATGTGATACAGTCACCAGAACCATCAACACATTTACACCATACGACTTTTCCCAGTTGATAACACTGTAACTTATGGTGGATTTTGGCTGAACTCAATGCAGAGAAGAAGACAAAGGCTGGAAAGCAAATGGAAAGGAGTCCAACATAATGAAAACACATCTGCATCCAAGTTTGGATGCTGAGCAGAAGTTTAGGGAGAATAAAAAAGCCCACATATATCTTGATAGTAAGTTTGAGAGGTGTGTTTCCAGGAGCCTAAGTGCGACTTCTGGTTGAAGGAATCTTAGCATTAAGATCTGTATAGTAGCCAAGCAGCCTTCATTTTTTTTTTTCTGCTAATGGTTGTTGGCTTAACTAAAATCTCCCTGAATTGTATCTGTCCCACTTTCACAGCAGAATTTTCCAGTGCCAAGCATCTATGTTGATATCTTAGCTGGGAAATTAATTGTCTAAAACAGTCTCAGCAGTTTCAGTTGGTGGGCAGAACTGACCAAGGGACACAAAAGATGTTATCCATCAGTCCCCTGGATTATGGATTAGGTGTCTCAATGAGACTGTCACTGGTAAATCCAATGCATTTCCTGAACTTTGAGGTTAAAATAAGGGATTTGGATTTAGATGAATGACTCACTGTTTTTGAAATGCTGGGTTGTGCCTCTCACTGATGCACTGACCTAGTGGTGCACACCCCAGAGGAGGAGGACTTGTCTTCTATTCTTTGTTCAACCTCTAGAAGTTTAAATATGCAGATATCATCTGAATTCAAATGAGCATCTTAGATATTCAGTCTTGCTTAAGTCATGCTGAAATACTGCCAACAACATCAGGTTCATGTCAAGGAGACTTTCATTCCAATCTTTTCTCATCAGACTCTTTTGTTCACTTAAGATTAAAAAGAAGATAGAAGCTACTCAATGTCCAAGTAGAGGTAGTGGCAAGTGCTTTTCTCAGCAGTTGGATTGGGACTGGCACTGTTCAACATCTTTGTGGGTGGCATGGACAGTGGGACCTGGTCCATCTGCAGCAGATTTGCCTTTGACACCAAGCCACCACCACCTGAGAGGCTGTGCAAACTCCATGAACTCAAAAAGGCCAAGAGCAGGGTTTTGCACCTGGGCTGGGACAGCCCCAAGTACAAATACAGGCGAGGTGGGATTGAAAGCAGCCCTGAGGAGAAGGACTTGGAGTGTTTGTGTATTAGAAGCACAACATGGGCTGGCAGAGTGCTCCTGCAGTCCTGTCAGCCAAACCTGCCCTGGGCTGCATCAAAGCAGCATGAGCAGCAGGTCGGGGGGGGATTCTGCCCCTCTGCTCTGCCCCTGTGAGAGCCCAGTGCTGTGTCCAGCTGTGGGATCCCCAGCACAGGAAGGACATGGACCCGTTGGAGTGAGTCCAGAGGGAGTCCTGAAGATGATCACAAGGCTGGAGCGTCTCTCCTATGAGGACAGGTGGGCAGGCTGAGAAACTTGGGACTGTTCAGCCTGGAGAAGAGAAGGCTCCAGAGACTCCTTTGAGCACTGTACCTAAAGAGGCCAACAAGGAAGATGGAGAGGGACTTTCTTAAGGGACAGGTAGTATGAAGGATGAATGCTTTCATACTGAAAGAAAGTAGGTTTACATTAGATATAAGGCAGAAATTCCTTACATTGAGTGTGACGAGTCACTGGAACAAGTGACTTAGTAAAGTTGTGAATGTCCCATCACTGTCACTGTTCAAGATCAGATTGGATGGGCCTTTGAGCAACCTGGTCTAGTGGAAGATGTCCCTGCTCATGGCAGGGGAGTTGGAGTTTGGTGCGCCTTAAGGCCCTGTCCATCCAAACCATTCTATGATAAATAAAATTTCTAAACAAGTGCTTTGAGGCGTCTTGAGATCAATCTTATCTGAGTTTGATTTGCTTTCACCAGAAAAAGAAATGGAAAGTCTTTGTTATATTTATAATTTTGTAAATAGGATAATTGAACAGGTTTCTGTAGTGGTTAGAGCTCCTAATATCCTGTGAACATCATTCTTTCTATAAGAGATAGAGGGAGCAAGTCTTTCATGGTGTAGTGCCTCCCTTAAAGAAAACTGCTAAAACACACCCAGATTTGACTCATAATGAGATGTAAATTCACCCTATTGAATTATTGCATGCTCAGGTATTTTTTTTTTTATTTGAGAAACTCCAGATGGCAGGATGGAGAGTTTGCAACATTTCTGGTAAACTTGGTTGAGACTATTCTGATGATAATAAATGTCTGACATGTCTGATGGTGCTGGTATTGCCAATGTGAAGGCATTAGTTGTCAGTTTGTGAGATTATTTTAGTTTAGTTCATTCCTATGTCATAATTCCTAAATTATGCTGACACACCATGGTGAGAGATACCTTAGAAACTCTCATGAAAGATTCATTTCATGTAGTTCAAACTTTGAGAAAACAAGAAATTATTTTTTCTGTCCTGTACACTACAGAATTTTGTTGACACTGTGCATTAAAATTGCCAAATAACTGCAAAGGTGTATTACTACAAGTCATAATTTCCATTCAAAGGTATCCTGTTTCCTGTCCAAAGCAGTGAAGCAGAAACGTGACTGTGAATGTCAACTAAATCAGATATGACACATATTATTGTCTAGGCAAGTGAGTGAGGCAGCTGTGATACTGTGAACTGATAGGTCCTGCCTCAGGCAGAGGGGAGATGTTGACACACCTGGATAGTCACATTTTATCAAGGACTCAAACCTGCAGTTTCATGCTCAGTTAGAAAGTGGCATTTCTCATCTCAAAACTATTTGATTCTTCAGAAGATTAGGACCTGGGCTAGAGCTACATTACATCTGAGGTTTAGTATGTGCTGCTTTCTATTCAATATCCTTGAGAAAGACAGGCTACCCGGAGTTCAAGGTTATTTTTTGACTTTTGTGTTGACAGAGGCAAGCATGGGAAAGTAAGCAATAAAATTGTTATTAGCAAGTACCAACATTTTTGAAACCTAAACCCTCCAAATAGCTCCATCTCTGCCTCTGGTGGCTATCAATAGAGAAGATGTAATTGTATTTTGTCATGCAGTTCAGATATTATTACTAACACAGTTTATCCAGTCTTCAGCTCAATTTTCTGCAGGTGAGAAAACATAAATTGGCTTTGTGCAGGGTCAGGTGTGGTCTGCAGGAGGTGCCATGTCGTGAAGTGCAGGTGAGCTGCCCAGTAATCCTTTACATCCTGGCACACGGCCAGAACAGAAAAGGACCACAAGGGAACACCTCCGGGAGACTTCCAGATGTTCTGTACAGGCAGCTTGGGCCCAGCTTGATTTATTTGCTTTGGCTGTGTGTGGATATAGCATTCAGCTGATCTAGAATGCAGTCAAAAGCCTGGAGCACTGGGGAGCACAGAATAGAAACAAATAGAGCTCTGCAATATGATTCTCTGTGTATGTTTTTGTAACTGCTGTATGCTTGCTTATTCCATGACTTGGTCATCTTGGAACCTTTTATGTATAACATAGAGACAAATACATACGGAAACATGTCAAATACATAAATAAATATCTTCTTATTTTCTACTCCTGGTGTTGTATTAAGTATTGTCTGGCATTT